>NC_136799.1:8608352-8628352 GCF_951216825.1 Electrona antarctica | reverse complement strand
GAAAGCTGTTTTGGCCGGAAACTCCAAGTCAGGAAGTAAAAATCCCCCATTTAACGGCTCCCGCATGCAAATGTCATTTGATCCACCCAAAACATACTTTTTGTAAGCGAGGATCATATCGTTTGGGGAAATTACGTGCAAATCTAGCCTGTTTTGACCCAAAAAGAAGAATCAGAGATATTAGCGTTCAAAGCTCAAAGTTCAAAGCTGCGTCCCCATGGACAGCATATAAGCCAGCCAAATTTCCATTTCCGTTTTATTTTTCTTATTTTTTTCCCACCGTAATCAATTGATATTAATTATTTCGCTGCCCGCTAGGTGGTAGCATAAGCACAGCTAACATGTGCCAGCCATTGACTTCCTATTCTAACGAGCCTCCGTTTAATTACCGGATTATCAGGGAGGTGGGGGCTGTTGTTGTTGAGCAGTGATCGTTAGCATTAGCGCACAACTCCTCACCTCTCGTCAGAAACGGTTACATGTCCGGAGCGATGCGAGACAAAGTCACAAATTAAATCCGATCATCGGATGCGCGGCGGCTCACCATGGACAGGCTCAATGGAGCTGGATGTAATAAACCCATAGCTGGCGGGGACGGAGGCGTTGCATAGCAACCGGAGCAATGCTAAAAGGTAAATTGACGGTCGCCGCTTTCACATATGGAGTATAGGGGGGGGGGGGGGGGTCTACGAACATGTTCGTAGTTGGAATATGTTCGTAAGATGGCAGAAACATAATTAAAATAGTCGTCAAAAGGCGATTTTGGCGATAAATGAGTAAAGACTCAGATAATAATAATTAGACCGTCTAGTCACCAATGTGCGCCTGGACTGATCCCGGGGTACTTCATGAGACCCTGGGGCCACGTTCGTTCTACACCTTTTTGTAGAAATGTACGCAGCATATTAAAGATCCATGGGTTGAATGTGTTCTTTGTCTCGTCTGGGTGACTGCTGTGTCTCAGGCCGGCATGCTTACATAGTAATTAGCCGCTGGTTTTGGAGATGTCATAAACTCATTCATCATTTTAAGGGTAATGTATATTCTACATGCCTTCAAAGATCCAGAATTGGAGCCTGACACTCGTGAGTTATACTGGATAGAGATATATAATATTTCAAAAGGGAAAACTCCACAGTATATTTTTAAATGAGTTTTGCAGGGACTCCGGGGCCCAAAACAAAGTTTCTTTCAGCACTCAAGTGCTGAAACACCTCAGATATTATCTTGCTTTTACTATAGTAACAGTGAGCTGATCAAGATAGCAGATCTCCAACCTCACGAGGCGTCACACTGCAACGTGTTGTGTGAGTTCGTATAGACCCTGCTATATCTTTTGTAGATCTGCTATCTTCGGTGTGCCATGCACACCGGTGTGCACGCACGCAACAAACAAAAAAAAGTTATAATGGAGCTTTATATACAGCTGACGGGGGAAAGCCTCACTAACAAAATGTGAATCTAAGTCATGAAATCTGTTCCATGTGTTCCGTATTTACTTGTCTGAACATCAAAATGGACAACAATGACCACCAATTGCGACGTGCTGACACGTTATGTAATCAACGTTTGAGAGAACCCGGGCACCGGTGAACCAAAGACCCAAACAATCTGTACCCACTCATTGTTCCCTCAAAGTTTCTCCATATTCTGGTGTATATAAACACTCCCGATGCTAGCCCATTTGGGACGGGAACAGCATCTGTGTGGCTTTAGCGTTTAGCCGTGCACTTTAAACCATTATTTAAAAACTTTAGCTGTTGAAAAATAGCAGATCTACAAGCTCGTAGCGCGGCACCGAGTGCCGCGCTACGAGCTTGTGGATCTGCTATTTTTTGAAAAGTTGTGAAAATGTGTGCAATTCTTTTAATATATATTCTTTCACTAGCAAACGTTTTTATCTCATAACTTTTGCTTCTGGCGGGGTCCCTGGAACAACATGTTTTCAGATGTGGATCGGCGGCCAATCACATCACATTTTTGGGGTCCTTGACATGAAAATGAGAACCACCGATATAAGAAACATAGGTTTTTCAGAAAACTGTCCAGATTTAGAAGATACATTTGTATAGAATCTATATAGTCTCAGTCCAAAATGGGCTAGAATATGATTTGGCTTTGAAGGCACGGGCACAAATGGCTTTGGTGACTTACATCATGCTTGGAAGGCTCATCACAGACACTCTTGTCATATCAAGCAGAAAAAGTCCATTTCATAGTGAGCTACGTTTCCCAAAAAAAAAGAAAAAAGGGAGGGGATGGGTAAACAAGTCCAGCATTCCAACGCGACCGCAGAATTCATCATTCATACATAAAATACCCAGAGCCCCAAAGTAGAGCTAATTTAATCCTGGAGGAATAAAACTCCATTTCATAGGAGTCGTCCATTCAGAACACTCATATTTCCACATGCAGCAAAGAATCCCCCGGCTGAAATTCGAGGAGACACTTTTCGGAAGGAATGCGTTCGGTGGCTTTCGGGGCCGAGCTCGCCCTGTAATTTGTGAATGTACAGAAATGAGGCGGCCACCGCACGTCCTCTAAAGATAGAAAATCTTTGTCTTATATCATCATTAAACCTCAAAAAACTATTTCTAATTTGCGTCCGTGTAGCCCCACTTTTCCAAAATGAATAGGCTGCCCATCCATCCGACGATGGCAAATACACATACTGCATAATGCGAGCGTGTCCCAAAAATAGCCGGGGAGTTTACACAGTCTAATAGAGGATCAGATTCAGATCATAATGACAACTATAAAGTATCTCCATGTACAGTATACGTGAGACTGCCCCCCCTCCTCTTCAAAGCCACTTTTAAGTGGCTCTGGGAGACAGGCTGGGTGGCATTTAGAACCAGGTATAATCTTACAGAGCCCAGAGGCTTGCACTTTCTCATCTAATGGCTATAATAACACTAAATACTATTAACTAGGGGTGCTCCGATTAGATCGGGTTCTTTGGGGGAGACCGATCCTGATAACCGCGATTTATTTTCCTCACGATCGGCCGATATATACCGATCTTGTGCACGTATAAGAGGAAACTTTGAATATTTCCAAAACACACGTCAAAACTGTTCCTGTGTGTGGGAAGGAAGGAATGAAGGAAGGAAGGAAGGAAGGAAGGAAGGAAGGAAGGAAGGAAGGAAGGAAGGAAGGAAGGAAGGAAGGAAGTCACAAAGATGCCTAAGCGAGATTATACTATACCGGTATATGTCTGATTGACTTTTATACCATAAAAGTTCGGTTTTTCCAGATGGGGTAAATTGCCGATCACCGATCGAGTCATTTGGAGTGAAAATCGGCCGATTTAAATGGGTGGCCTCTACTATTAACCACTTTCACCCTGCATGGCATCCCTATATTTTGCGGAGCTTATCGTTACATGCAGGGAAAACGGTCCATAAACGTATAGACCCCGATGGAAACAAACCATAGAGGCTTTCTTGGGTTTAAAAATTGATTTATTATCAAGCTATAATAATGAAAAAATAAAAAATATAATAGCCTATACCCCAAACATCATCGCCCCATGGGGGCCCTCGTGGGTGTTAATCCGTCCGTGACTCGCTTTGCCCCTTTGATTGATTGATTGATTGATTGATTGATTGATTGATTCTTTATTAACAGTTTGCGTGCAGTATAGCCTACTTATAGCAGGGTTGGTTTTCATTGAGATGTCATTAAAGAAAACATCACACCCATGTGAAGTGAGGGGTGCTCTTATCATCATACATCACATTCCGTGCTCTGCCAATCAAATCATGCACAAATGTCATTCCGGCCAATCACTTTTGGCATCTTCACTTTTCTGCCCTCCCTTTTATCTTCAATGCGTACTTTGCTCGGCCAATCAAATCATCGCTATGGGGTGATCACTGATCAGCCAATCACAATCCAATGTTTGTGTTCACACAAACCCGGAAAGCTGCATCAAAAAAACAGCCCACAATATATTACACCAAATCAGGAGGATTTCTGCTTATCCTTTAAAGCAGAAGGGAGGGGGGTGGGGGACAGTTTCGGTTTGTAAAAATCACACCCGTGTGTACTGATTGGTGCAACTCCGTGTGAGGGTCACACAGGAACGCGCCCAGTGTGCCAGCCCGGTTAATTCCGGCGAGCCACCCCGCGTCCTAAGCGGTCAAGAAATTACATGAGTTAACGTGTGGGGGTCCCCCGGAACGTGCCCAGGGGGCCGGACCGGTTCCAGCGAGCCGCCCCGCGTCCAAAACGCTTGGTGGTGAAAATATGCTATTTCCGTGCTCAGACCCTGCAGGGACACAGCCAGCCAGCCAGCCAGCCAGGGACACACATAGCTGTCTGAGTGGTTGCACGCACCACTCCAAAATGGCACACAACAGCAGCAGCAGCAGGCCTGCCTTGAGGTGGATGATCTGAGGTTTCACATCCTCATGGACTTGGGTCTTGGTTTTCAGGCTGAAGTTGAACCCCACCCCACCCCACCCCGGATCATTAAGAATCGTTCAGGGCCACAGGCGGGCTCCATCCTCGCTGTCTGCGTGCGGCTGAAACCGTAGAAACTGCACGTTGAAATGTTAGAGGGTCTTAATATGTGACAGGCGCCCCGGTATGCGGTACAAGCACGCACAGTGCACGCGCGTGCAGCGTGCGGATGCGACGGCAGGGCATGTTGTGGTCAACATCATCTTATATTAATAAAGAAACGAGTGAAATACTACACGCTGTCATTGTCTCAGTCGAGATTCTTTTTTTTTTTTTTTTTTAACTCACTCAAAATAGCGACCACATTGATTGGTGAAGCTTTTTTGTACGAGGCCTGTCTGTTCTTATGCTCCGTATACGACGGTGTCGCGTCACACGTGCGTGCCAAAAGAAAGAGTTTTTTATTTTATGTTCATTCACTCTGCATGTGCAAGCTATAAATAACAGCAATTAACACGTTGCATTTTCGACCAAGTGATGCCGGATAAATGACGCTTTTAAAAGTCTGAATGCGCGCGGGTTATTCCTGAAACCAAAATAGCCCATTTGAACGTTCTTTTTATTATATTTATTTGCATATTTTTCATGTTTAGCACAACTTCACGCACAAGCAGGCCTCTTTCTTTAATGTTTATCTGAGAGTGTCTCGTCAGAAATGTATTCCACAGACATCTAGACGTCTTATAAATTAAGGCCACAAACAACGCTACATTTCTCTTCTCTTTTTTCCCATTCGCCACCATTGAGGTTCTAATCTAGCCTCATATTGGTGAGGATATTTGCAAATTGCGGCGCGGTTTTCTCGCTATCCCACAGACACATGAGAGAGAGATTTGACAGACAGACAGCTTCTTCTTCTTCCTCGACCATATAATATTGTTGTGAAATAACGCTCAGGCTTTCTTTCAGACGGTGACAGACCGACATTGCAGAATTATCTATAGACCTCATTACCTAATTATGATTTCTCCATCATGTGTTCAACTTCTCTAAAGTAAACGAGTGTCTCCGCGCCTTCCTTGTTGCAGTGATGGCCGGGTGTAGTGAGTTGAGTAGATTGTGAATCCTCCTCCTCTCCTGCACCTCAAAGTGTTGTGGCTGTAGACATGCATGCTGTGAGGATTGGAATATCGTGACTCACTCACTCTCACATCATGATGTGTGATAAGAAAGAAAATGAAGGGAAAAAACTAAAGCCACATGCAGTCCGATAACGCGCCGCCTCACTCACACTCACACCCCTAAATTGTGTGTGTGTGTGTGTGTGTGTGTGTGTGTGTGTGTGTGTGCATGTGTGCGCGTGCGTGCGTGCGTGCGTTAATTCTTATAAATTGCTTGCGAGGCACGCGTGCTCACGCTAAAATATTTGGGCCTATACTACACATGGACATGCTGCTATGAACAATTAAATTGGACACAGACTATAGGCTATATGAATGATGTTATAGAAGACAGATAGATAAAGATGAGGACGAAGATTTTAAAACGGTCCATAAAGATGATTATAGGCATATTTAATTCTTGTCTTGTTTAGTATATACTGTATGCTATATATATATATTGCATGACATTCGCGCCCATTACATTGGGTCCTATATATATTTCATATTCTGACAAACTGCATTTAATATCGTTATTTGCGCCATAATGCACCACCAACCAACAACCATCATGCATTTAGTACATCCAATAAAACAATCAAACCGATTAGCCTATATAGAAGTCCTCTTTAATGAGCATCAATAATGGAAAATAGGCTATAATACAAACCCTTTTAATTAATAGGGGGACAAAATACAAAAAAAAGATATGGCCTACACACTGCGATCTCAAAATGATCATTCAGAGAGTGGAATTCGGTCTCATCCCTCACAGGTGTTTCAACCGTCCGCAATCAAACGAAAAAATAAATCTCTGTATATTTCAGATGGATTTCATGGCAAGAATTGAACATATTTTTTCCCCATATAATTGCAATAATCGTAAAAACCGGCCACATGCTCTCAAATGCAACAACGGCCTAGCCTATACCACTCCGCAAGGCTTAATTCGTTCAAGTTTATTTGTCCGGGCAATAATATTTCCTATTTAAAATCACATCACAAGCAGAAATAAACGTTTAATTTGCTCTGCAAGGCAAACGTCTGCCTCTAACTCACTCACTCCACCAGTGATGAGAGCGCAGCTATATTATTTAGAAAAGACAAACGCGCCTACTAGTGTGTGCGGGCGGTACTGCAGCGTGGCATCGCAGGGAGTGCCCACACAGTGTTGGCTAACCTCACAATCCTTAAATGTTTATAATTATCACAGCCTGCCTGCCTGGGGTTGTTTGGCACGACCTGCTCTCCTTGTGTCGTCGATGTTATCAACCCCACATGATTCATTGTGCTTTATGGGCCTACTTTAATTTATCCACTTAATAAAATGTAATTATATATATTTTTAAATAGATATTGATCAAATCTTACGACTGGGCTGCTATGAAAATGCCCTGCATGGCAGGAAGAAAAAACAACATATAGGGATAGGCTAATAAAAGGCAACAACATAAGTTTATCTTATACAACTCATCCATTATCCTAAATCTATAGCTGCTACTATGCAAACCAATGTGAAAAGAGGCTCAAACTATATATAATTGACATGCAGCCCCCCCAAAAAAGTGATCTAAATAAATAACAATTGCTCCCAATATTGTTAAAGTCATCACACAGAGTTCCAAGCAAGTGAAAAATATTTTAGAATAGAAAAAAAAATGAAATTGTTCACATGAAGGACCCATTGTAGCCTATATTATTTTTGAAAATATATTGTTTATTTCCTTAAATGCATATATAGGCCAAGCTTAATGTGAATACATGTGGTCTATTGGAGCCCTTTGATTGCACTCGCTAGTTAAATGCATTTGCAGGACCCCCTGGCATGTTTTTTTTAAACATTAAATTTTTCACAAGCACGCACATTCTCTCTATAACCAAAGCACTTGCTTTGCTTATATATATATATATCCCAACAACAAACATAATAACATAGCGACGCACTGTCTACTCTGTACATCTTTTTGTCATCACAAACTTCTCTCTCTTTCTTTGTTAAATAAAAAACTCGTGGCATGTTTTGGAGAGGCAGCAGAAATGAAAGCAGAGATAGATAGCCTGTCTTGTCTGTCTGTCTCTGTCTCTGTGTATAATGTTGTATCAATAATTCACCTCGCTCGACTCGTCGTGTGACAGTACAGTTACAGTACACAGTACAGTAGAATGAAAATGAGACGGTGAAGAAAGCAAGCAAGAAAGAAAAGAAAGGAGCGCTTTCACTTCAGCCTCTCCTCGGCACACTTTGATTGGTCTAATGAAAGCCCAACCCAGCCGCTTCATTGGTCCAAATCATCGCCACACTCCCCGACCACTAAACACTAAAATGACTTGGGTAAATAATATCAGTGCACTCTTCAGTCCCGCACCGCACGCACCACCGTTCAGCTGCTCCGCTCTGCCGCTGCGCGTTGCAAAAGGATAACAACTTTTTTTGTGTGTGGTGTGTCTGAAAAAGGAACTTCACGCAATAAACCTTTTTTAGAGAAGTATAGTCGTCGGTATTATACGCGCGTGGCGTCTGGGATTTCTCATACTTTTTTTTGCTTCTGAAGTTTTTCCGATGAGGATCAAGTTGCAAGACAGACACTTTTGAAGATTTTATATGAACTTCTGGCAACTTTTTTGTCTTTTAATATAGATATCCACGCTTCGATCTCCAGCGGGGTTGAGATTGAACTGAAATCGCGGACTTTTTGACAGCAGTTTCCACCACCAGTGCGCACGGCGGAGTTCCGTGGCACGACCCGCGGGGAAGACAGACAGACAGAGCGCGTATGGCTGTTTAGACGCGCGGAGGGACGGAGCGCTGAACTGGATTATACCTTGATCGCTGTGTTGTGGCCGCACTGACTGGCTTTGAATATTATTTACCCAAACTGATTTTTCTGGGGGAGTGAAGAAGACTCACCACGGGGTCCACGTGTCGACTATAGCCCGTGCGTGTTGTTTTGTTTGTGTGTTTTTGAGGGACATTTCCATCAAGTGCGCGCAGACAGTGGCAGATAGCTGCTGAAGAAGAGGGACTTTGAAGAAGCTGCGGTTTCCACACAGTTCTGCTGTAGTTGGCGAGAAACGGGGGGGAAAAAGCAACTCGATGTGTTTCTCATGCCGACACATCCTGTGCAGTTGATAGTAGGCCTATAGAAGAGAACGCACTGATCATAGAGCTTATCTGCTCTTCGTGACAGATAGCTATAGAGAAACACGTTTCCTCTTCTTATAGAGACACACATTTACTCTTTATTGGGGGGACCCCGCGGCGCGCATCCATCCATCCATATCCCCTGTAGGCTACTCCTCCTCACCACATCCACTGGACTTTAAACCCAAACCGTCCGCGTCTTGGCGAGCCGAGGAGGATATATAGGACACTTTTTTTGTTGTTATTCTCTCCTCTCCAAAAAAAAACCGAACCGAAAGGAGCCCCTCTCCTCCTGGCTACAATATCAGAACCCCCACGCACGCACTAGCAAGCGACACTGACCTCCCCCCCACCCCCACCCCCCTCCCTCCCCTCCTAAACAGCTGTTGTGATGCATATTCCCGTAGACCCGACCACGACCAGACGGTTCACGCCGCCCTCCACGTCCTTCCCCTGCAGTAAGATCGGAGGAGACGGTATCCTCAACGGCGGCGGTGTGACCGGCAGCATGCAGGCCACGGCGGGGGGCCACGGGGGGCCGCTCAGGTCCTCCTCGCGGCCGGACTCGCGCAACGTGGTGGACGTGCTGGCGGACCACGCCGGGGAGCTGGTCCGCACCGACAGCCCCAACTTCCTCTGCTCGGTGCTGCCGTCGCACTGGCGGTGCAACAAGACGCTGCCCGTGGCCTTCAAGGTAAGACCATGGTGGTCCATGGCGGCTTCATTGCTTCCAAGTTATCCTTAATTAATGCAGTGGTTTTCAGCCTTTTTATATCAAGGTCCATTATTGTATTAGAGTCCACGGACGGACCACCCGTTTGAGGAGATTTAGCCTCGCAGACCCCAAAACCAGGGAATATTTTGTTGACGTTTGGATAACATTTTGTCCACAATTCCATGCTATATATTTGATTGATGTTGGCACCGTTAGGAGAGTTAACAAACGTTAGGCAAACGTTGATCAAAATAACAATAACAATTTTACATTCTCTAATTGTAGGTAAATTAGAGTTGACCTAATGCAAGGTGTTGTAACAATAATTTAACTATATTGAGAGCGTAAAATGAAACCGTTTAAGGCTCGATTTATGGTTTAATTTTACGCTCAAGTTAAAATATCTATAAAAAGGGTCCATTTGGTTACCAACTCTCCATCGTTTATCTGGGGACCACCTGGAACAACCTCAAGGACCACTGGTGGTCCCCGGACCACTGGTTGAGAACCACTGCCTTAAGGAGAAGCTATATGGTCCAGAGCTATACCTTTCTTTCTAATTGACATGGTCATTTATCTCAATAATATGTGTCCAATATGTTGACCAAATGGACTTTTAAAAGGTTATTTGTAGCCTGTACACTCTCGGAGTCTGAGATAAACAAATACATAAATAAAACTGAGGATTTTATGGCTGTGTATTTTAAATGCAGGCTATACCAATTTGACTATAGGCCTGCATGCATTGGAAAGTATATGACTTTATGGAAATTCATATAGACTGCTGATGGCTGCAATAAAAGATCAATTTGTACATGGAAGCAAATTGTATAAAGTGATATTATGTTATTATTTTATTTGTTTATTTTATTTTATGTGAGTTCTGCGTTTTGCTACTAATTTAATTATGGCACCATCAAAACAATTAAGAATACACTTTTTTATTTTACTTTTTTTTCTGCACTGCGATATGGATATTATTTATTGAGCATGCATGCAGGCACTGATAATTCAAGACTATCCTACAGGTCTATAGTATAGCTATTATTTCCATAAATTAAACTATTGTATAAATATGGACATTGTGACAGCTGTGTTGGATAAAAGGTGGACTAAAAATCTATGTGTAAATCACGGTTCGGATCAGCCGTTATAATGAATGACCACGGTATAAAAGCGACAGGGTTTTCGGGCACACAAAATATTAAAACATATACCAGCCTATATGAGAGGCTTTAAATGATAGCGTTACAACAACTATAAACAGCACAGCAACACTGATATAGTGGATAACATTGTTTAACATTGTTTATAGGCCTACGTTGTGAAATAATCAAGATATGGAGTGAACATTCCTACTTATTATTGGGTGTTGTTTTGCTGTCGTCGAAAGCTAGACAATATTATGCAATGCAAGGCCGGGCCGGGGCCGCGTTGTTGTTGGAGATGCAGTTTGTTATCGGGGAGCCGAGAATGACAAGTGACACTACCGTAAATTAGACATGATTTCTCCATGAGTTCCATTATACCACCGGTTGCGGTGTGTGACCGTGTGTGTACTGCAGTACAGTGCAGGGCAGGCTATAGTGCTATACTATTTGGTTAAGTGAGTTTTTGTTTTCTTTTTGTCTTGTCTGCATGGATGTTTTGTCGTGTGTAGGTGGTGGCGCTAGGGGACGTGCCCGACGGGACTCTGGTGACGGTCATGGCCGGGAACGATGAGAACTACTCGGCGGAGCTGAGGAACGCCTCGGCCGTCATGAAGAACCAGGTGGCCAGATTCAACGACCTGCGCTTCGTGGGCCGCAGCGGCAGAGGTGAGGGGAGGATGGAGCCTGGGTAGTAGTGACAGTGTGGATACCCATATTTATATAATATAGCCTGCAATATATACACTGGTTCCCAAAACAGAAGTAGCAGATCTACATGCTCGCAACGTGGCGCGAAGCGACGCGTTGTGCGCTTGTAGATCTGCTATTTTCACCAGTTTGGGTGCCGGCAGGCAACTTATCTCTCTTTTGGGTCGTCTCGACCTGGAATGTTTGGGAACAACATGGCCTATATATATACCTCGGTGGTGCAACCCTTTTCATGTCAAGGTCCATTATTTATGTGGTGTTTGAGTCCACACCGGACCTGCACCATTTGATGACATTTACAGCCTCTCAGACCCAAAACTAAAGATTTGTATTCATCGTTGGATAATATTTAGTCCACAATTCCAGGCAAACGTTGATCAAAATAACAATTTAATATTTTCTCTAATTGATCAAAATAACAATTTAATATTTGCTCTAATTGTGTATAGTTCTTGTAAATTAACTATATGCTATAATGGAGAGGTTTAACACAAATGTAACTCTTGAGAGTGTAAAATGAAACCAAATGGACCCTATAAGGGACCACCTGGAACCCCGTCAAGGACCGCTGGTGGTCCCCGGACCACTGGTTGAGAACCACCTGACTGCGGGCCATGCAGGCTGCAGCGTCATTACGTGACTGCGTCACACACACACACACACACACACACACACACACACACACACACACACACACACACACACACACACACACACACACGCCCGCAAAAATCCACTATAATTTTCCTAATCCATGTGAATACAAATAATTATCCGGAGCTGTGTGAGCAATATGGATGAGAGAGAAACACACGCACGCACGCGCGCGCGCAATTCATCTCCCCGGGCCAATTTGCAAAGCAAGTCCGCCTCCGCCATTTTATAGGCCTACATGTACGCCAGCCTTGCTTATAGTTAATTGGTCCTATAATTAATATAATTGTATCCACGCATGAAAACAAAAAGGTGAAACACAATATGTCAATTAGAGAGTTATAGTAGTGCACCTTTTAACCCGATATGATGTCTTGCGCATGAGGTCTGCTCGACGCATGATGCATGCAGCTAAAAGCGGTTTATTTGCGGAGTTTTGTGCAACATATTCTAGGTAAATAAACAACACTATTCGGCTCCTATATGTGCATCCATTGACACGTTTCAAAGCGTGCCTGTATAGGTTAGTTAGTTAGCAAGCAGCACACCTTTTTAAAAACCATAGCAGCCAGACGCAGTGGCATTTCTGACATTCCTCATCCTCTCACGCAGCAGCCCATCATGGCCCCTTTGCCTTGCCGACGCGCGCGCTCATGTCTGCATGCGCCGCGCGCATATTTCCCTAAATGTTACACTTTAAATAGTTTGCACACACTGATGAATGGAAAACACTCTCGTCGCCCCGCCGAATTAAAAAGTACCTTTCATTTCTGTAGTCAATTATATATACCAACCCAACCAACCCCACCCCGGGAATCTGTTCCCTTCATGACTTCCCTCACTGAGTCACTCACTCTTTTTTTCCCCTTCCTTTTTCTTAAAACAAGAGATGCCTCTTTTTTTTTAATGAAAGCGTCGCTTCATAGGCTATAGCTGCATGGGGACGAAAACACGGACCGCGTGGCAAGATCTCTAGGATAGGATCACTTTCTTTCTAGAAGTGCAATGGTCTTTCTTTCACGCCAGACGAGGAGCTCTCCTCTCCGGGAAAACTGTTGCAAGAATAAAGATCCAGACTGCCTGTTATAAGCCCCTAGCTTCCTTCCAGTTCGGACAATCTGGAATGCATTCCCCTTCCTCAATAATTTAAATCATACCCGCAGTCAGACCATCAAAGGGGTGGTCCCTGGCTCTTTTTTTTTTAATTCACATGCAGTTAAAAAGGGGACCAAACCAAAACCCGTGATAATTTAAGTTGCACAAGCAGAGTATTGTTACAAACAAAAGCATGTTTACCCAAAAAAAAGAAAGAAAAAAAAAGAAGCTCCATCCATGCATGCACTTCTTTGACAATAAATTCTAAAAAAAACCTATGAGTTGAAATAACAAACTGCCACACATTTCTAACGATGCATGATGAGACAAAACTATAAAAGCACTCTAATGGTTCTCAAACCTTTTTATATAAGCCACCCTGTAAATAACGTCTTCATCTCCTGAATTACATTACATTCATGTCATGATATTACAGTATAGGCCTATAAATAAGTAAATATTTCCCCCTTATATACAAGATACAGTATTGGCCTGTATATATATGTGTCACAAGGAAAACCTAATTGCTATAGTTTTTTATTGTGACCGATTGAAAATAACAACTTGACATAAAGTGTATTGACATTTAACCACTTGAACCCCAGCATCCCTCTTCTGAGGGGGTGGGGGGGTATTTTTTCACCCAAAATAGCCGATCAACAAGCTCACAACGCGTCACGTTGTGACGCGTTGTGAGCTTGTAGATCGGCTATTTTTGGCCAGGAGGTTTGGTGCACATGGTTCGTCTTATATATGGGGTTTAAGACGTGGTTAAAATTCCAAAATATTATCAAAGCATTCCGCGTCACCGCTGCATGGGACTTGCGACAGACACCCTGCATGCACGTTTAGAAACCTCTCTGCTCATGGTCATTTCTGACCCTGTTGTGTTTTTCTCTCCCCGTGTCTTCTCTCCCCCGCCACGCAGGGAAGAGCTTCACGCTGACCATCACCGTGTTCACCGGACCCCCGCAGGTGGCCACGTACCACCGCGCCATCAAAGTGACCGTCGACGGGCCACGTGAGCCACGCAGTTAGTACACTTATCTTCTCTTCTTAGTTAATACCCGCTTAACACACACACACACTCGCGCACACACACACGCACACACGTCACACGCCATATAGTGTCGTAGTAAATCAGTGATTAAAATAAGAACATTACAATAATAATTGTGTGTAAAAAAAAAAAATGTGACCAAGTCTTTTACACGGACACATTGATTGATATCCTGCAAACGACATGGCCAAGTTGACATGATGTAGCTACCGGTATATATATGCTTGCATATTAGAAAAACAAAAGAGGTTATTATACGTTTGCTCTGAGCGCTTGTTCCGAGCGAAACACAGTTAAACGGCATGCTATACTTGGCCGGGGAGAAAAGGTGTCACTCACTATAGTATGTCCTTAAAACAACCATGTGTGAGTCATACGCAGACGATAGAAAACATAGCCCTGTGGGAGAATTAGCGTGCGTGTGCGCATGCAGTCGCACGCATGTACCAGTGACCAGGTTATATGGTTGATCAGTATAGCAGAGGTTGAGTAGCTAATGACGCTAATGGACAATCAGTCATGCGACAGCGTTTGTGTTGTGTATGTATGCTGCGTGTGTGTGCGTGTACGCGTGCGAGCGTGCACGAGCGTGTGTGTGCGTGTGTGTGTGCGTGTGTGTGTGTGTGTGTGTAACAGGGAGAGGCCCTGAGGAAACTGTAAAGCGTATTAAGGCATAGCCTCGAGACCACTAAGAGAGAAGGTGTGTCTCCAAGCCGCAGATGGGCTCAGTTCAGTGACCTCATCCACCCACACAGCGGGGTGTGCTCCGGTCGGTCGGTCGGTCGGAGGGTCCCGTACCTGCACCGACCACATAAGTGGCTCGTTGACTTAACACAGCCCCCCCCCCCCCCCCCCCTCCGAGCCCCCCTGCTGTTAGCCCTGCATGCATGCTGGCCGGGTGGTGGTGCATGTGCTAAAGCTGTTACCGCCAGCGTTTAGCCACAGCTACATACATACAGTACGTATAAAGCTGTTACCGCCAGCGTTTAGCCACAGCTACATACATACAGTACGTTTAGCCACAGCTACATACTGTACATACAGTACGTACTAATGTGGTTTATAAGGTCTGATGGTGTGAGAGATGGAGCAGAGTTGGGTTACTCTCTAGTCTAGTCACTCGGTGAAGTTGCTGGTGCCGCGTGGGTGTATGTGTCTGTGTGTGTGTGTGTGTGTGTGTGTGTGTGTGTCTGTGTGCGTGTGCGTGTGTGTGTGTCTGTGTGCGTGTGCAGTCAGTTTGCGCGCCGCTCAAGTCGGGATAGACTAGGTGTCTAGGATTTCATGGCCATTCCTGTTGAGCTATCGTGTTTATTATGGTTCGACGACAGCACCGTAGCAGGTTTTTAGGGCTCTCTGAATGAGCAGATAGCTATGCCTTGCGCTCATGTCTGCTGGACGGACAGACGGACAGACGGGGCTATTTGGGACCCGTGCTGGATTTAGCCCCCCCAGTCAAAACAGACCGACACACACACACACACACACACAGACACACACACAGACCCCCGGCCCGTCCCGGTGCAAGGGGAGAACGTGGCAGCGCGTGCCACCGTGGGAGGGGGTGGTGGGGGGTACGGGGCTGGCACAGAGAACGGCGAGGGGCACAGGGAGAGGGGCGTCGCCCCCCTGCCAGGCGGGAGACTATTTGAGGAGGCGTTGTGCATGGAAGAGGACAGTGTTGAGAATGGCTAGGGGGAGGAATAGATAATTATAAACACTGCTGCGAGTGTGTGCGTGTGACTGTTTGAGTCTGTGTGTATCTGTGTGTGTCTGTGTGCATGTGCGTTATCAGCTTGTGTCTGTGTGTGTCTGTCTGTGTGTGCGTTATCAGCTTGATTGGTGTGTGTCCTTGTTTCACAGAAAAGCAGCCCCATCTGTGCTTGTGTGTGTGTGTGTGTGTGTGTGTGTGTGTGTGTGTGTGTGTGTGTGTGTGTGTGTGTGTGTGTGTGTGTGTGTGTGTGTGTGTGTGTGTCTGTGTGCGTGCGTGCGAGCCCCGGCTTGAAATAAGACTGTGTACATTAACAAGGTCTCATGTCTGTCTCTGTCAACTCATCGCGGCTTCAGTGGAGGCGTCAGAGTGGCCATGCTACTTTTACACTGGCACTGGGACGCTATAAAGTGTCACCGTTTAATATAGGACGGCAGGAATTTAGGCTTCCATTAAAGTCGGTTGCACCACAGTGCCGGGAATTCAGTGGGAGAATTGGAAGAATAGCATTGCAGGAGCATGAGAAAAATATGTATTCTTGCAAGGACGTTCACGATAAAAACAGAACAAACTTGTTTTGGAACATTGGTTTGAATGCTACACTCCGCTGTCTCCCGGTTAGGAGGTAGATGGATTTGTGGTTCATATGAACAACAAATAGAGTCAGAATATTGTGCACAGTAGGGCTGTAGTAGGCTATGCTCCAGACCTGTCTCTATTTTGCTTAACCCATTTTGACCTGAGATCAGATTCTAGTCTTCTACATCCTGACAGTTTTCTGAAGAAGCTATGTTTCTGTCTCAGTCGTTTTAAAAAATAGCAGACCTACAAGCTTGTAGCGCGCCACTCGGTGGCGCGCTATGAGCTTGTAGATCTGCTATTTTTCAATATAAAGCATAACATAATGCTAACACCAAAAGGGGTTCCCGCCCAGAATGGGTTTTAAATGAGAATAAGATTTTGTACTGTACTACATAATACAGGCGGTGTAAATCTATACATATACTTTATACTGTACATGTCAAAGTGTCATTTATTTTATTATACCTAATTTTTAGCAAAAATACAAATTCAGCTCAAAAGACTTTAGCTTTAGTAAGCTTTGGTAAGCTACATACCATATTTGTAATTTACATACATGATTTTGAAAAACAGAATTTGTCTATGAATTGATTGCATAATAGGGCCCTAAATGGAAACAAGACCGCAAGGACCTTTTTTTGGGTGCTCTCCCTTTTGGACTGAGTGTTTGACTGTACTCTGTTGCGGTTTATACATTGTGTCTATTTGTGCCACATTTGCGCCACATTTTTGCGATTTTTGAAAAATAGCAGATCTACAAGCTCATAGCGTGGCACTCGGTGCCGCGCTATGAGCTTGTAGATCTGCCATTTTCCAATAGCTAAAGTATAACATAATGCTTAAAACACCAAAAGGGGTTCCCGCCCAGAATGGGTATTCAGTCCGTCTCTCGATACCCACTCAGTCACCATGACACCATGAGTGGTTATCGAGAGACCTTGGGCTCCATTTTCGTCACCGCTAAACCCCTTATCCCTAAACTTCTTTGCCTTTTTTTTTTGCTATTTTGCTAAACATTTTTGAATAGTTAAAATGGCCAGTCTACAAGCTCACAACGTGTCAATGTAGAATGGCTAGTTGAACTATTCAAAAATGTTTTTCAAAATAGTAAAAAAGGCAAAGAAGTTTAGGGATAAGGCGTTTAGCGGTGACGAAAATGGAGCCCCTTGTCTCCCCTCGGTCCCTGTCCTGACTCTGTCTCAGCCCCACTTTGGTCTTGGTATTAACCTTTGGTCAGGCTTTAGCTGGTCTCAAATGCAGCACTATAGTGCAACGCACACAGTCAACACTGTTTTGGATCAGTGCATGTGTGGTGTCTCATCTTGGTTCGGGTTAGTTAACCCATTTTGACCTGAGATCAGATTCTAAAAATGTCTTCTACATCCTGACAGTTTTCTAAAAAAAGCTGTGTTTCTATGTCAGTCGTTCTTCGATTTTTTTAAAATAGCAGACCTACAAGCTCGTAGCGCGCCGCTCGGTGGCGCGCTATGAGCTTGTAGATCTGCTATTTTTCAATAGCTAAAGCATGACATAATGCTAACACCAAAAGGGGTCCCCACCCAAAATGGGACTAACTGGTCAGCTCATGAGATGCCGGGAAGGTGAGACGAGGTTCTAGAATAAATGTACCTACAGACATTCTGCTATGAGGAGATAAATCAAGAAAACTGTCATGGTTTTGTCTAGACATACCTATAAATATTATTCGCTCGGCTCAAACCACAAGACATAGTGTTGTGTACTGTCTTTCATCATTTTGAGGCAATGAATGCGGGGAAACCATTTTGCCCACAATTACAAAAACAAACACAGCGTTTCTTTCTTTGTGTGTGTGTATGTGTGTGTGTGTGCGTGCGTGCGTGTCACTCGTTAGCTACTTATATATTGATTATTGCTTTGGGACGACGACCTGCCATTTCCCATCAGCACTAAAAGGCAACCATTGCCGCGTCCATATTGTGTTTCACAGGCTGTACTGTACGCACAGAGCCCGTACAGTACAGTACAGTACAGTACAGTAAGTCTGGCTTGGCTCTGTTGTAGCTCACCTGTTGGCAACCATGCTGCTCTGCTCTCTGCTCGGAGCTTTACTGGCTGTTTGTCCACGGCCTGTATTTGCATGGCTGCCAGCAGCAGAGCTGGCACAGAGGAGAGGGGAGGGGAGGAGGAGGAGGGTTTTTTTTTATTAATGTTTACAGATCTAGTCGGCAGAACCTGATGGACAGGACTCACTGCAGCGGCGGTGGCTCCTCGCCTGAGGCAATGTAACAGAAACGCCAGGGCTGCTGATAGACAGACAGACGCAACACACACACAAACAGAGTCAAGGAACAACAACACGCTCAGGCTTTGACACGCATTATTGGCAAAGAGACGCATTCATTCACCTTACATGCATGCAGGAAAAAATTGACATGCGTTCGTTGTCGTCTCCGACTGTCACCGCCGCACACACATGCATGTGTGTGTGTGACCATGCACATATACATGGTCACACGCATGCATGCATGTGTGTGTGTGACCATGCACATATACAGAATACTGCCGTACATGCATGCGTGTGTGTGACCATGCACATATACAGAATACCGCCGCACATGCATGCGTGTGACCATGCACATATACAGAATACTGTCGCACATGCATGTGTGTGACCATGCACATATACAGAATACTGCCGTACATGCATGTGTGTGACCATGCACATATACAGAATACCGCCGCACATGCATGCGTGTGACCATGCACATATACAGAATACTGCCACACATGCATGTGTGTGACCATGCACATATACAGAATACTGTCGCACATGCATGTGTGTGTGTGACCATGCACATATACAGAATACTGTCGCACATGCATGCGTGTGTGTGAGCATGCACATATACAGAATACTGTCGCACATGCATGTGTGTGAGCATGCACATATACAGAATACTGTCGCACATGCATGCGTGTGACCATGCACATATACAGAATACTGCCGCACATGCATGCGTGTGTGTGCGACCATGCACATATACAGAATACCGCCGCACATGCATGCGTGTGACCATGCACATATACAGAATACCGCCGTACATGCATGCGTGTGAGCATGCACATATTTATACAGTATAGAATGGTACATGGTTCCTCAAAAGAAAGTAGGCCAGTGTTCAGCTAAGTATTTTACTTTCGGTTTCCATATTGTTTCCTCATCACACACGCAGTCGCACGCACACACACACACACACGCACACACACACACACACGCACACACATGCACGCACGCACGCACACACATGCACATGCACGCACACACACGTCGTCATCCGTCATTTCACTTCCTCCCCAGCCTATTTGTCACAGTTGGTCGTCAGAAATTCTGTGGAAGACAAACAGGCGGTGTTTGACCCCCGCCCTCCTCTTTCTGAGAAGCAGTTCCGTGCCACACGTCAGTCAGTGCCCGCGCTGAGAAGGGCGAGGGTCACGGTGACAATTAGGGTCTTTTAGGTTCACAACTCTCTGTAGAGCAGTGGTTCCCAAACTTTGTTCATGTCAAGGAGGACCCCCACATCGACACTCATTAGCCCACGGACCCCCATATCGACACTCATTAGCCCACGGACCCCC
>NC_136799.1:8308207-8608152 GCF_951216825.1 Electrona antarctica | reverse complement strand
AGGGAGAGGGAGAGGGAGAGGGAGAGGGAGAGGGAGAGGGAGAGGGGAGAGGGAGAGAGAGAGAGAGAGAGAGGGAGAGAGAGAGAGAGAGAGAGGATGGATGGCAGACCTACAACTTCAAAGACCTTCTCTCTCCCGCTTCGATGTGCCACAGCTCTGAAAGGGAACCTGCTAGTTCACTTTAGCACAAAGACACACACACACACACACACACACACACACACACACAGAGATGTGTGCACGGATGCTCAGACATGCGTGCGTGCGCATGGCGCACATACACAGGCACACGCACTTGAACACCTTGGATTATCAGCGTGTCCAACTTGACATTTCCTGATTCTTTTTTTAGAAAGCAAAGGCACAATAAGGATTTGTTTTGGTTGTTCTGAAAATACACAATACACACAGCCTTATAGAGCTGCACACACACACACACACACACACACACACACACACACACACACACACACACACACACACACACACACACACACACACACACACACACACACACACACACACACACACACACACACACACACACACACACACACACACACACACACACACACACACACAGTCACACACACACACACACACACACAGTCACACAGAGAGAGCAATAATTCTCCACATACCAGACAGATATTCCCTCCGGGCATTGACACACTAACGTAACACATAAATTTGCAAGGTAAATCTTCTCGCGTGTTGGGTTTGAAGTCTGTCTGTCTGCGTGCGTGCGTGCGTGTAACAGAGCAATCCGACTAATCGTTTTTGTTTTGTTAGACTTTTAGAAAAATAGGCCTTTGTTGTAGGCTTACTCATCCTCAGAGACAAAGGAACAGACACACACTGGTGTGTGTGTCTGTGTGTGAGGTGGCATCGTATTATTTGGTGGAAAAACAAACCAATCATGATCACTCACATGTTTACTGGTTCTCACATTTTGAAACTAAAAACTTTTCCCCCACCCCCCCACCCACTCTTCTCCCCTCAGCCCCCCCCCCCCCCCCCCCCCCCCAACAAACATTCATTAAAACACAGTCATGCAGTATACAGTCGCGCACACACACACACACACACACACACACACACACACACACACACACACACACACACACACACACACACACACACACACACACACAAAACTGCTGACCATGTATGTACTATAAAGAGAACAATGGAGAGGAGAATAGTCCCCTCTGTCTGTCTGTCTGTCTGTCTGTCTGTCTGTCTGTCTGTCTGTCTGTCTGTCTGTCTGTCTCTCTCTCTGTCTGTCTGTCTGTCTGTCTGTTTAATTTGGAGAGAGTTCCTCCTCCTTCCCCACTCTGATTACTGTAGCCGAGAGCACCCTCTAGTGGACGTCATCGTCCACAGCACCCTAATACTCTCCCACTTGGGTTTACTTATAGTTTGTGCCCATGATGACTAGCCCCCGAAGCCCCCCAACCCCCCCCTCCGTCCCCCCAGCCCAGCCCACCAGCCGCAGTCACCACATGGTTGCCACAGGGTGTGACGGAGGGAAGGCCAGATGGGGTGAGGGCGAAAGAGGTTGGCTGAGTGAGGGGAGAGGGGTTGGTGGGTTGGGGGATGATGATGGGGCTGTGGGTGGGGGGTGAGACATGGCTCCCTGGGCAGCCCAGGGAGGGGAGAGGGGTTGGTGGGTTGGGGGATGATGGGGCTGTGGGTGGGGGGGGGTGAGACATGGCTCCCTGGGCAGCCCAAGGGGTCCACCACCACCACAGGCCCCATGCACCCCCCCCCACTCCCCCCCATCACCACTCACCACCACACTGGCCACCGAGCCCCGGAGAGAAGGGGAAAAAAGCCACCCCCCGCCGCATCTTAATGAGGGCTAAAATAAACAATGTGAACACACACACACACACACACACACACACACACACACACACAGGCTGGTTGACTGCGGGCGCTGGGGGGGGGGGGGGGGGGGGGGGGTCAGAGGGGACATGTTAGGGTTGTTAGCTGCATGGTGGTGTAAACCCATTTAGGCCCGTCGTCGAAATTTTAAAAATGTCTTCTAAATCCTGACCGTTTTCTGAAATACCTATGTTTCTATATCAGTGGTGCTCAATGTTTCATGTCAAGGACCCCAAAATGTATACCTAATTGGCCAGCGACCCCCCCATCCGAAAGATTTGAGTTAAAAACGTTCACTCTGAAAGAATATATACCGTATTCAAAGATTTGCGCCACATTTTCAAGATCTTTTAAAAAATAGCACTCGGTGCCGCGCTACGAGCTTGTAGATCTGTTCTTTTTTCTACAAGCTCACAACGTGTTGTGACGTGACGAGTCGTGAGCTGCTATAGATTGGCTATTTTCGGCAACCAACAACACCGCCGTTAAGCGTCAATGGCGAAATCGCTATGCTCCCGACGTGTTGTCGCCGCGCCCCGACAGAAGCTATAGTGATTCGTCTAACGTCTGAATTATAAACGTGCTCTCCAAAGACATTTGTCGAGTACAGAAGAAAGACTCATGGATTAGGGAACGAATGGTCAACTCCACTTAAAACTCAATGCAATGACAATGCATTTATTTATCTATGTTGACAACTGTGTGGCATAAATTAGATGCTTAGTGAATAATATGTGTCCTCCGAAGACATTTGTCATATACCGAAGGAAGACAGAATTAGAGAAGGAATGGTCAACTCCACTTAAAACTCAATGCAAATGTATACATTTATTTATTCATCTTTTTGGACATGCGAGACATTCATTGCTTTCATGTTGATACAAAGAGCCATCTCCAATAAATCACTGTTGCTGTGGCTCTCGGCATGTGTCTTTTTTCTTCTTCTTGTTGTATTATTCGTCACTATACTCGTCTCTTGGTGTTTTTTAAAGTATTTTCTTTGAAATAATGTGGAAAAAAGCACTTTGAATGCGAGGCGAGGATAGGCCTATACCCTGAGGTTTCTGGAGAAATGTAATCCACGGTGTCGCCCCGCATCACTCTTTAACACATTTTGGGCGGGAACCCCTTTTGGTGTTAGCATTATGTTATGCTTTAGCTGTTGAAAAATAGCAGATCTACAAGCTCATAGCGCGGCACCGAGTGCCGCGCTACGAGCTTGTAGGTCTGCTATTTTTGAAAAATCGTGAAAATGTGGCGCAAATCTTTGAATATATATTCTTTCAGAGTGAATGTTTTTTTAACTCAAATCTTCTGGGGGGGGGGGGTCCCTGGAACGGAACGGGGGTCGTCGGCCAATAACATGTCATCTCTGGGGTCCTTAGTTTGAGAACCACTGATATAGAAACATAGAAGACTTTATTGTAGAATGGTCCTCAGGTCTAAACGGGTTAACTCACTGATGTATTGGAACGAGGGTCCATTAGGGTGCAGAGAGACGGGGTCAGGTTCTGAAAGCCACGGACGGGCCCTGGGGACACACGCCACAATGTAACCCCCCCCCCTCCCCCCAACAGGGTTTCCATATCCGCTTACTATAAGCGACTTTTGGGGCTTGCTTTTCTGTGAAATCGCGTGTAAATATTCATATTTGGTCACGCGTCTCTCTGTTTGCACTATAGCCTCGACGACCTTAGAGGCGTATGCAAAAGTGTATGTAAAGGCTGAACTTATGTTGTTGGTAATTTACATTTTATGTAGACATATATAGTGTATATACTCATAGTTTCATGGTACAGATATCCTACTGTTAAGAGGCCGAGAGCCACAGCAACAGTGATTTATTGGAGATGACTATTTCTATGTATTTGATCATTGTTCTTGCTTACTGTAAATCGCTCTGGATTAAGAGCGTCTGCTAAATGCCCAATTGTAAATTGTGAATAGTTAGTAGTTGCGGGTTGCGGTTTTTTTGGGGGGCTTTTTTCTAAAGTGTAGTTGCTTATTTGGTCTTGCTTCCAAAATGTTGTTTAAAAGCCCAAACCACGGCCTGGGCCATGGCTCAGTGGTCCAGACTGGTAATCCAGTCTGGCAGTGTGCCGCGGGTTCGACTCCCGATCCCGACGGCCTTTACTGCATGTCTTCCCCCCCCATCTCTCTCCCCATTTCCTGTCAGCCTACTGTCTGTCCCTCCATAAAATATATAAAATAAAGGCGAAAGCCACAAAAATAAAAATAAATAAAAATAAAAGCCCAAACCACACCAAAGGGTCGCCATGCACCTCCTTGGGTCCAGACAGTTTGCGAGGAGTTGCATGGTGACCCTTTGGTGTGGTTTGGGCCGTTGAATTCAATCAGTTGAATCACTTTCATGGGACGACTTTGGGACGACATGTGTCAACGTGCAACAGGACATATCACACCGCTGGGACAACGCGAAAACCGTCTCCACTCTTTGGTGTGGTTAGGGCTTAAACCAGAGGTTCTCAAACATAATTCAAGGACCTCCTAAATAACTACGTAGGCTAGTTATCCCCATATGAAAACATGTTGTGCCAGGGAGTCAGGGAACCCCGTACCAGATTTGTGTTGTTAAAATGTATTCAAAACATATTCCACATTTATCACTCCCCCCCCCCCCCCAAGATTCTTTTTTTGAAAATAGAAGATCTACAAGCTCACAACGTGTTACAACACAACGCATTGTGAGCTTGAACTGGCTTATTATAAGAAGTTGCTCAATTTTTCTGGGCTTGTTTTCATAGACCTGGTTGCTAATTTCTCTCACAGCGTCTGGCAACACTGCCGCGCACACGCGCGCACGCACGCATGCACGCACGCACGCACGCACGCACGCACACACAGTCTAAGTAAGCCCAAACCACACCAAAGGGTCACCATGCACCTCCTTGGGTCCAAACGGTTGCGAGGAGTTGGTGTGCGAGGACCCTTTGGTGTGGTTTGGGCCATTGAATTCAACCAGTTGAGTCACTTGGGACGACATGTGTGTCAGCGTGCAACAGGACATATCACACCGCTGGGACAACGCTAAAACCGTCTCCACCCTTTGGTGTGGTTAGGGCTTTAGGCCACAATAATGAACAGCACCATAGAAAGGATGCAAGAAAAAGGACAGTTAAAACCTATAGCTTCAACATCAGCCACAACATGTTAAAGAAACATGACCATGAATGAGGAAACGCACAAACGCACGCACGCACGCACGCACGCACGCACGCACGCGCGCGCGCACAGTCGCACACGCACACACACAATCATGTGAACAAATACACCAGCCACCCTGGCCTGTAACAACAAGTCAAAAGCTTCAACTCGGCCACAACACAACATACATAAATTCGTATATAAATTCATATCAGCCAGGAGCCAAAAAAACCTTCAGTGAATATGATTCATTATTATATTTACCAGAGCCCATGCAGCCTTTGGGCACCAATAGAACAGCCAAAAGCAACAGTCAGAAATACATTAGAAGGCTCAGCACAACACAACAGTATTCATGGAATAAAGCAGTGGTTCTCAAAGTGGGGTCCGGGGAACCCCAGGGGTTCTTGAGGGAGTTCCAGGGGGTCCTCAGCTAAATGATAGTTAGGAGCCAATTGGCATTTTATGGATCTCTAAATTAACATTGATTTTACAATATAAATTGGCGTCCCAGAGATAGAAATGGCATTAAATGTGGGTCTGTAGACTAATGTATGTCAAACTGGGGGGTCCTTGAAATTAAAACGGTTGAGAATCACTGCTAGAGCTGTGAAAATCTTCTCTTATAGGGGTCCCTGGCATATCTCTTCTCTTATAGGGGTCCCTGGCATATCTCTTCAAATGGGGGTCCGCAGGCTAGTAAGTGTCAATTTGGGGGTCCTTGACATGTACAAGTTTGGGGACCACTGGAATAAAGCTAAAATAAAATCTCATGATGGAACCACTTTGTCCTAAACTGTGATTTGTGACTAGTACTCTGTTTGTGACTAGTACTCTGTTTGTGACTAGTACTCTGTTTGTGACTAGTACTCTGTTTGTGACTAGTACTCTGTTTGTGACTAGTACTCTGTTTGTGACTAGTACTCTGTTTCCGCAAAAAAGAAAGAAAAAAGTAAAAAAGTAACAGTAACAGTATATATATGTAAGATGAGGATGTTTATCTATTATGATCCATTATGATTCTAATTTTAGATTCTAATTTTTAATTCTAATGTTCTACATAATGCAGTCGAAGACATCACAGATTGAGGCTTTTTAAAAAAAACCTTGTTGCTTTTATGAAATATTCTATAGACCATGAGTTATGTTTCATGGAAGATGTGCTTCAATCTGAACATGTTGTATTCTACTGCTGCTAGTCTGACCACTTCAGTTTAAATACTCCATCTTAAAATGACTAATGACTGAAAGTAGCCGATGTACAAGCTCAGAACACGTCGCAGCGCGACGTGTTGTGAGCTTGTAGATCTGCTATTTTCAGTGCACGGCATACATGCTTCCATATGCTGACTTCTATGGAATCCATCTATGGAATCATGATGACTGTCGCGATGACAGAGAGTATTTACTATTTTCTTACTATGTCCTCACGTTAAAGACAACCCAAATTGACATCCAAGCAAAGTAACTCATGATATACTGTGGTCCGTGTTGTAGGCTATCCACACTATTATGCAGTAGCCTAAATAGATTCATATTTAAAAATCACATACCAGCTCTATCTATTGAAACATTGTGTTATAATAGTCCCCTCATAGGCCCTACATTTGTTTTGGGTTGTAGAGGCACAGTTTTTTAAACAGAATTTGAATTGAATTACAGCTGAGGTTACATCAACTTCTCCTTGGAGGCTGCATGGGCTTAACCTGAAGCATGGGCTGGGGACCCCCTGGAACTCAGCCAAGGGCCTCCACCGTGACACACACACACACACACACACACACACACACACACACACACACACACACACACACACACACACACACACACACACACCATATTTTAACTGGGGAGTGTGGACCCCCCAACCCTGACATGACAAGCAGTAGGAATTTTAGTAGTGAAGTTTGACTCGGTTCCACAGATAATAAGCTATTGGGAATTCACTATTTTTGCCCCTTTTTAAGTAGGCTACCGGTAATAACACATAGGCTATAGACAATTTGGCCAATCTTTGACCATTTTTGTAGTATAGCTCTCTGGTATTATTTATATTCCCCCCTTCATTTTAGAGGTATTAAAAAAGGCTATAGGTAGGTTGGTCTGTTTACTGTTGGCTGAGAAATCATTGTTGTTGCACTTGCACATCACGTGGGGACACCCCCCCCCCCCAAAAAAAAAAACCAAACACCTGGGGACCCCCCCAGAATGCTGAGAACCACAGCTTTGTCAGTCACAGACAGACAGACAGACAGACATGCAGACTGGCAGTGCCTACCTTTAGCAGCTCTTCTCCCAGGCCAGAGTGCTCAGCAAAAATCATCTTCTGTCGCTGTCCATATTCCATAATACACTCTTCCTTGTAGCTTCGTTATTTAGGCCTACTTATTTTATTATTTTATTAGCCTGCAAGCAACACGGACTATATAGGAATATATTTATCTGAGCGTTCTCCTCCCGTCGCGGGAAAAACTAGTACAAAACATGTATCGTCCATCATGGCTGCTTCTTGCATTTCATGTTCTTATTCTTCTCTGCTGCCTGCTGCATGTGTCGTCTTATAAATAAAAACTGTGACACGCGTACATGGTCGCTTGTTGTCTCACACACAATTCCTACAACGAAAAGCGAGTCCTTAACGTCAAAACGTAAACAAACAACAAGCTCAGACTGGATTAACGTTCCACTATAATCAACGGGACAGAATCACGTGTGAGAGAGTGAGTGTCATTCAAAGTGTTTGTTTTTGCCGCCAGAAAACGCGCCCGTCTTTCTACGGATGACATCATCATCCTCCTGGTGGTGACGCGGGGTTACCAAGTAAGTACTTTTACTTAAATAAGTACTGTACATTTTTTAGGTATTTGCACTTGACTACTATAGCCTACTTCAGTATTTCCAATTTCAAATACTTTTACTTCTACTCCACTACATTTATTTGAAAACTTTATTATTGGTATTGGTTATTATTGTAAAACATTTTAATCAAGTACATTTTGAATTCCGTAACTTGTAATGGACTCTACATTCCAGTGTTTTTTTTATTTATTTTTTTGTATGTAGATTGTCTATGTAGGCCTATGTGCTGGTTCTTGATTACCTGATTTTTCTGCACACTATACTGTATTGTCAATAAAACAAAGGTGTGCTGTCAAGCCTGTCAGGTTTTGCTCACAATAAATTTGAAAAATATATATTATAAAATGACTATTGGCACATGAGTCATATTAAAGTCAAAATGGTACGATTTGTCACACACGTTGCCGCATCTCTTGGAGCGGTGATCCGCAGTCAATGGCATCGACTAAATGTACACACATGATGCTTATCGGTGTTGCGAGGATGAGTGGAGAGATACCAATGGAAAACTGTCTCCCCTCCAAGGGGTACCTGCCTGGGCCCAAAAAGTTTGAGAACCCCTATAGCTCAGCCGCTAACCTATCCAAAAGTGAAAAGACGTGTCCATGTCACACCTTAATAGTGAAGAGTAAGATATCCACTTCAGATGTTTGTGTTTTGATAAAAAGTTAAAGCTCAATAGTAGCCTATTAGGGGCCTCCCCATCCCTGCAGCTCAATAGTAGCCTATTAGGGGCCTCCCCATCCCTGCAGCTCAATAGTAGCCTATTAGGGGCCTCCCCATCCCTGCAGCTCTTTAACCCATTAAGGCCTGACGTCAAAATAAAAAAAAACGTTCCCTCTGAAAGAATATATACCTATTCAAAGATTTGTGCCGCATTTTTTACGATTTTTCAAAAATAGCAGATCTACAAGCTCATAGCGCGTGGCGTGCTATGAGCTTGTAGATCTGCTATTTTTCAATAGCTAACAGAATGCTTGAAACACCAAAAGGGGTTCCCGCCTAGCCTGGCTAATAAGCCAGACTCAAATCAAAGTCGTGTGGTCTGGCTTATTATCCAGGCTAGTTCCCGCCCAGAATGGGTTAATACACTGAAGAAAAAAGAATAATAGGTGGGCTGCCATTCTTGCCAATTTCACAACGCTGAGGAAGGCCCATCTGGGCCGAAATGCGTCCGTTGTCTGTTCGTCAGAGGTAATATAAACCATGTGGAAAGGGACAGTTTCCTTCCTTTTCTTTCCATCGTTATTTCTGAGCCTTGCACACGAACAAAGAGCTGGAGACCAGCTCTGTTTCTGAATCAAACAAACACTCTATGATTACTAACAGAATATTAAACTTATTTTAACAAATAAATATCACTTGTGCCTATACTGTATACCTTTACCCACTAAAGCATCTACAAGCTCACAAGTCATCACATCGTCACAAGTTGAAGTTGTGTAGCCTCGGAAGACCGTTGTGAGATTAGCTATTTTCAAAAGATTTCACCATGCCAGGTTTTGAAAAGTGCTTAATACGCTCAGCAAGTTTCATCATGGCAATCTGACCAGAGCGCTTTAAGCTATATTGCTTGGCACCAAAGTGTTTGACAGATGAGGACGGACAGACAGACTGACTGAGCAACCAACCAACCGACACACGCAGTGAAGTCCCACTGCTATAAACTGGGGATAAAAATCTCCGGTAATATTAATACATTTCTGTCTCCAGACATTTTCTTGGGCCCCCTAACAAGCAGCCGGCCCTGCCTGGGGTGCCGCCTATTCCTGAAGACCTGCCTGCTGTATGAGAGGAGACAAGAGTCCTCTTGTTGCAGCCAAAATAGACATAGATAGAAGAACGACATGACTGTGTGTGACTTTCATACGGCTGCCCTGGCAAGAAAAGCACACCTTCATCAACGTATAGTTTATATACACCCCTTTTCTTTATAAGAGGACGCGTTGGATGCCAACATATTTCCTGAATAAAGGCCAACGACGCTGTTGAAGATGTAAAAGGCAGATAAAGTGCATGGAAAGCATTAGGGAGGCCTGTGAGATTTACAGTACTGCAGTCACAGAGGAATGTCTCACAGAGTCCGCCGCATTCCAAGAACAACATCACACCCAGAGTATTGCCCGCCTTGCCAGGCCAGAAGTCGCTTGTAGCCCAGCTATACATCCAGGGTGGGTTTCTTCTGGTTTGGCCAGGGGGGGGAGGGGTACAGGTTGTATTTAAGGGGTCTACCAGCCTCTTTTTATAGCCTTTTTGTCACTCTAACTTTGATAGGATTTCATCCCTCAAAACCTTTTAAAAAAAAATATATATCCTCGCACACCGTTATAACATGTATCCTTCCTTCCCTTCGAGTTAAAACTGTCATCCATGTCATGACATGAGGCTGATAATGTGTATGAGTGCCATATTTTAGAATATGTTTATTAGTAGATATCTAGTAAACTAAATAAACGTTATCGTATTGTAGCCCACAAGTTTAACAACAATGTATAAGTCTATCATTTCTGGGCATGTTCGCTCTGTGTAGAATATGTAGAAGAATACTGGGTAACACTTGCAGATACGGTTCATGAACTAATGATTAACTAATGATTAACTAATACATTAGTTAAGCATTAGTTAATCATTAGTTCATCACAATTCATCATGAATCATGATGAATTCATCATGATTCATGATGATGATGATTCTGATGATTCATCATGAATCGTCATTAGTTAACCACGATTTGTAGATGATTTATAGATCTAATTTTTCCGCCCAAATCTATGCCCAGGATGAGTGCTCATAGGCGGGTAGGTCTCTCAGTCTCTCTGGAGGTCATTCCTGGTTGTACCCATGGGTCATTTTACTCAATTCTTTGCCCACGATGGGTGCTCAAAGGTTGGTAGGGGTCTGTCCGGAGCTCTCCCTGGTGCTTTATGGATCATTTTTGGACCCCCCCATTTTGCCCAAATCTATACCCAGGATGAGTGCTCATAGACGGGTAGGGTTAGTGAGCAGACTCGGTCTCTCTGGAGGTAATTTTTCTCAATTCTATGCCCACGAGTGCTCAAAGGTGGGTAGGGGTCCCTGGTGTTTTATGGATAATTTTTGGACTCACCCATTTTGCCCAAATCTATACCCAGGATGAGTGCTCATAGACGGGTAGGGTTAGTGAGCAGACTCGGTCTCTCTGGAGGTAATTTTTCTCAATTCTATGCCCACGATGAGTGCTCAAAGGTGGGTAGGGGTCCCTGGTGTTTTATGGAAAATGTTTGGACTCACCCATTTTGCCCAAATCTATACCCAGGATGAGTGCTCATAGACGGGTAGGGTTAGTGAGCAGACTCGGTCTCTCTGGAGGTCATTTTTCTCAATTCTATGCCCACGATGAGTGCTCAAAGGTGGGTAGGGGTCCCTGGTGTTTCATGGATCATTTTTGGACTCACCCATTTTGCCCAAATCTATACCCAGGATGAGTGCTCATAGACGGGTAGGGTTAGTGAGCAGACGCGGTCTCTCTGGAGGTAGTTTTCTCAATTCTATGCCCACGATGAGTGCTCAAAGGTGGGTAGGTCTCCCTTGTAGAGGTCTCCCTTGTAGTTTATGCGTAACTTCTGGACATTATCATCATGAACTACCATTACATTTTACTTACTTACTAGAGAGTTGGACTCTATTAATGATTAACTATCATTAGTTAATAGTTAGTTAATTGATATTTGCACCCCAAAGTAAAGTGGCAACATTATCATCATGAACTACCATTACATTGTACTTACTTACTAGAGAGTTGGACTCTATTAATGATCAACTATCATTAGTTAATAGTTAGTTAATTGATATTTGCACCCCAAAGTAAAGTGGCAACATTATCATCATGAACTACCATTACATTGTACTTACTTACTAGAGAGTTGGACTCTATTAATGATTAACTATCATTAGTTAATAGTTAGTTAATTGATATTTGCACCCCAAAGTAAAGTGGCAACATTTTCATCATGAACTACCATTACATTGTACTTACTTACTAGAGAGTTGGACTCTATTAATGATTAACTATCATTAGTTAATAGTTAGTTAATTGATATTTGCACCCCAAAGTAAAGTGGCAACATTTTCATCATGAACTAGCTGTAGTTAACAGTTAGTTAATGGTTATTTGCACCCCAAAGTAAAGTGACAACATTTTCATCATGAACTAATCATGAACTCATGATTAACTAATCATGAATTCATCATGAACTGGATATATGGACACAAAGTCACATCAATATAAATAATAGTGAATGCAAAACAATACAATACTAACAATACATTACAATCTGAATCCAAATGTACAATTACAAGCCACCTTCAATATTGCCAATTTTTGCCATTTTTTTTATTTACAGCAACCCCCCCCCCCCCCCCCACACACACACACACACACACTCTCTCCCCCCACACAGAAACTAAAAAATAAAATAAAAACACTTAACACAAACAAAAATATACCACAAAATAAATAAAGTATTATACAAAATACAAATGTAAAATACAAAAGAACAACAAAACAAAAGCAAGGAAGTAGGCAGAGGAAACAGGCCGAGGGGCAGGCCGACACCAGCCACCCGGGCCAACAGCGGGTGAGCTAGATACAGCCCTGGCGCAGACGCCAATGGACTGGCATCCACACATCTGGCCCACCTGCTGCCCGCCAAGGCAAGGCCTTTAACAAAGCCAACAACAGTGCTTATCCAAATCAGCAGCACAATTTTTCCTCTCAACTATAAAACTAAAGTACTTGTTAAGATCATTGCTTATCCAATATGGTTTGACACAACTATGAAACAAAATGACCTGGCTCTTATAAATATAACACAGTCAACAATGAATAGTAATTGTTACATGGCCACTTATTATTACCAAATAGACATAGAAAAATGACTACAACAGTAATGTGAAAAATAACAAACAAAAAGAAAAGCCGGAAAAAATATGAAAACCCTTAGTTCCCAAAGTTTGTTTTTGTTCTCGTTGGGGCTCTTTTATCTGAACTGTGACAGTGTTCGATTGGTCTTTGTCCTACCACACAAACCATGGATCTCGCCACCCAGTATGCACTGGGAATCTATCTGGGGAAACGTTGGGTATGGAGACAGTGGAGCCTCACATGCACCTTGGCTCCTCGATGGATGGGAAGGGAACCGCTGTCCTCTTCTCCACGTGAGATGCTCCAAGGGATGAGGATGGGATCTAAAAAACCTGACCTATGATAGATCAGACAAGATCCAAAACCCCACGAATTAGCATAAATTAACACCTTTTTAACTTGCATTAATTAGCTTAATCATGTTCTTTTTATAGTAATCATGTATTTAAAATACATTGAAAACCATTCAAAATAATTCAAAACACTTATTTTCTTTTACAATGTTTAATATTCAATGAACTGTTCCTTTTCCACAAAAATAAAAATAGTATGAAATGCTCCTTTAAGTATCACAATGTAATGAGTTAAATTGCATAAAGTGCACATTCAAAAGGTTTACAGGGTGTTTTGTGCAGTAACTAGGAGGTATTTATGACGCAAATGTGCTTAGTATGTACCCTTAAAATGTACCTTCAGTCACTATAACCCACAATTCTCATGTACATGCATATTGTATTCCTTCAGTAACAAACTGTCTTTCAAAATGTAACATGAACTTAAATACTTAAATGTAACAATAAATCATTGGCAGGATGTATTGTGGCTAAACACCATTTAAGATAACCATCTTTGTTCTACATTGTCTCACTCACCACTTCATGAATGCTGAGACTGCAATGTCACCTGGCTGCTCAGTGATTTGCAACACTCTCACACTGCTCTGCAAAGTTCAAAATGACACAATACACAAATCAGGAGTTGCCTAACAACATTAAGAATGTGAATGATTTGAATTGGAAGATTATGTTTTAGTCTTACGAGGCAGATTGCAAAAGATTGTCTCTCTGTGTTTGTTTACAACAGCACATGAAGAACCAGCCATGTGTTCAATTGAACAGGAAAAGGACGTTTTCCTGCTTAAATACTAACAGGAAGTAGAATCACTGGTAGGCTGGACACAAATGCTTACAGGCTCACTGATTGGCCACTGGCAATCACAGAGCCAGGTAATTTTAATCCTTTAAAACCTGTTAGACACCCTGTTTGTTTTGCATTTTTTCTCTTTCATGTAAATAGCTTGTTTTGTATTTTAAACAGACTTGTGGAGCAACATTTTAGAACTTAAATGTGTGTTATTTCAAAAGCATTTTAGATCGTTTTTAACACTTGTAAATTGGCTGCCTGCTTTCAAGCCTGGGTAGGCTGAATTAAAAAATAGTTAATAGGATACATACGTTCATTTCAGTGATTTTTTTTTTACAGTGAATGAATGCATTTAAGTTATATACAATATATCTAAAATGTTGCTCTACAAGTCTGATTAAAATGCCAAGAAGCTATATACATGAAAGGGAAAACAAACAAACAAACAAACAGGATGTCTAACACGTTTTTGCAAAGGGTTAAAATTACCTGGCTCTGTGATTGCTAACCTAAGTGGCCAATCAGTGAGCCTGTAAGCGTTTATGTCCAGCCTACCAGTGATTCCACTTCCTGTCAGTATTTAAGCAGGAAAACTCCCCTTTCCTGTTCAATTGAACACATGGCTGGTTCTTCATGTGTTGTTGTAAACACACACAGAGGAACAATCTTTGCAATCCACTTGGTAAGACTAAAAAATAATCTTCCAATTCAAATCATCCACATTCTTAATGTTGTTAGACAACTCCTGATTTGTATATTGTGTCATTTTGAACTTTGCAGAGCAGTGTGAGAGCGAGTATTGCAAATCACTGAGCAGCCAGTAGTACAGGTGACATTGCAGTCTGAGCCCATTCATTCATTGATCAGTGGTGAGTGAGACAATGTAGAACAAAGATGGTTATCTTAAATGGTGTTTTACATTTTGAAACACTTATTCCTGTACATGAGTATTTTGGGTTATGGTGATTGAATGTACATTTTTAGTGCATCTCTCACCTGATGCTAGCCAGGGAGAGATATACTAAGCACATTTGAGTCATGAATACCTCAGTTACTGCACAAAACACCCTGTAAAGCGATTGAATGTGCACTTTATGCAATTTAACTCATTGCATTGTGATACGTAAAGGAGCATTTCATAGTATTTTTGTGGAAAAGGAACAGTTCATTGAATATAGTGAATATTTGAAACATTGTAAAAGAAAATAAGTACTTTGAATTATTTTGAATGGTTTTCAATGTATTTGAAATGATTACTATAAAAAGAAAATGATTAAGCTAATTAATGCAAGTTAAAAAGGTGGGGATTTAAAAAGGTGGGGATTTAAAAACATTTTACACAGAGTGTGTGAATAACATGCTATTGGATCTTGTCCGATCTACCATAGGTCAGTTTTTTTTTAGATTGGGTGATCCCCATCTTCATCCCCTGGAGCACATGGAGAAGAGGACAGCGCTTCCCTTCCCATCCACTGAGGAGCCCAGGTCCATGTGAGGCTCCACATTCTCCATACCCAACAATTCCCCAGATAAATTCCCAGTGCATATTGGATGGCAAGCTAACGGATCCAAGTCTGGACACTGATGGTGCAACATTGATTCCCCTCCCTCACGGTTTGTGTGGTAGGAAAAAGACCTATCGAACAATGTCACAATTCAGATGAAAGAGCCCCAATGACAACGGAACTAAGGGTTTTCATATTTTTGCTGGCTTTTCTTTTTGTTTGTTATTTTTCATATTACTGCTGTCTATTTGGTAATAAGTGGCCATTTAACACTTTGTTATTGATATACATCACATTTTGTTTTTAGTTTTCTGTGTGGGGGAGGGTGTGGCTGTAAATAAAAAATGGCAATATTGAAGGTGGCTTGTAATTGTAATTTTGGATTCAGATTGTATTGTATTGTTAGTATTGCATTTCACTATTATTTATATTGATGTGACTTTGTGTCCAAATTTCCAGTTCATGATTACTTCATGATTAGTTAATCAAGAGTTCATGATTAGTTCATGATGAAAATGTTGTCACTTTACTTTGGGGTACAAATATCCATTAACTAACTATTAACTACAGCTAGTTCATGATGAAAATGTTGTCACTTTACTTTGGGGTACAAATATCCATTAACTAACTATTAACTACGCTAGTTCATGATGAAAATGTTGTCACTTTACTTTGGGGTGCAAATATCCATTAACTACAGCTAGTTCATGATTAGTTCATGATGAAAATGTTGTCACTTTACTTTGGGGTACAAATAACCTTAACTACAGCTAGTTCATGATTAGTTAATGATGAAAATGTTGTCACTTTACTTTGGGGTACAAATATCCATTAACTAACTATTAACTACAGCTAGTTCATGATGAAAATGTTGTCACTTTACTTTGGGGTACAAATATACATTAACTAACTATTAACTACAGCTAGTTCATGATGAAAATGTTGTCACTTTACTTTGGGGTGCAAATATCCATTAACTAACTATTAACTACAGCTAGTTCATGATGAAAATGTTGTCACTTTACTTTGGGGTGCAAATATCCATTAACTACAGCTAGTTCATGATTAGTTCATGATGAAAATTTTGTCACTTTACTTTGGGGTACAAATAACCTTAACTACAGCTAGTTCATGATTAGTTAATGATGAAAATGTTGTCACTTTACTTTGGGGTACAAATATCCATTAACTAACTATTAACTACAGCTAGTTCATGATGAAAATGTTGTCACTTTACTTTGGGGTGCAAATATCCATTAACTACAGCTAGTTCATGATTAGTTCATGATGAAAATGTTGTCACTTTACTTGGGGTACAAATAACCATTAACTAACTATTAACTACAGCTAGTTCATGATGATGATAATGTCCAGAAATGACCCATAAACTACCAGGGAGACCTCTGAAGAGGGGAGTCCAAAATTATCCATAAAGCACCAGGGAGAGCTCCGGAGAGACCCCTACCCACATTTGAGCACTCACCGTGGGCATAGAATTGAGAAAAAATACCTCCAGAGAGACAGAGTCTGCTCACTAACCGCTACCCACCTATGAGCACTCATCCTGGGTATAGATTTGGGCAAAATGGGGGAGTCCAAAAATGATCCATAAAGCACCAGGGAGAGCTCCGGACAGACCCCTACCCACCTTTGAGCACTCATCGTGGGCATAGAATTGAGAAAAATTACCTCCAGAGAGACCGAGTCTGCTCACTAACCCTACCCGTCTATGAGCACTCATCCTGGGTATAGATTTGGGCAAAATGGGGGAGTCCAAAAATGATCCATAAAACACCAGGTGGTTTAGGTGGGTAGGGGTACCCACCTTTGAGCACTCATCCTGGGTATAGATTTGGGCAAAATGGGGGAGTCCAAAAATGATCCATAAAGCACCATGCAGGGAGAGCTTCGGACAGACCCCTACCCACTTTTGAGCACTCATCGTGGGCATAGAATTGAGAAAAATTACCTCCAGAGAGGCCGAGTCTGCTCACTAACCCTACCCGTCTATGAGCACTCATCCTGGGTATAGATTTGGGCAAAATGGGTGAGTCAAAAAATGATCCATAAAACACCAGGGACCCCTACCCACCTTTGAGCACTCATCGTGGGCATAGAATTGAGAAAAAATACCCTTGGGGACAACCAGGAAGGACCTCCAGAGAGACCGTCTGCTGACTAAACCTACCCGCCTTTGAGCACTCATCGTGGGCATAGATTTGGGCGAAAAAATCTGATCTATAAATGAAATCATGAATGCCATGAATCATGATTAACTAACTACAGTTAATTCATGATGAAGTCATCATTAATTCATGATGAAATAATGATTAACTAATGCTTAACTAATGTATTAGTTAATCATGAGTTAATCATTATTTCATGACCCTTATCTGCAAGTGTTACCGAATACTGTATATGTATGTCAATAGATTGAGTGAAACAAGGCAAGCCGTGTCCATACTGAATATCAGGTGCACAACTGCACATGTATAGCCTACAGTAGCCAAGTAGTCCATACGAAAAGAATGTCTTGTGCATGTTGTGGGTTCAAACCCCACTTGGGACGAAGTATCACCGTGTAGCCTACTTTAGAGTGAGTGAAGTATCACCGTGTAGCCTACTTTAGAGTGAGTGAAGTATCACCGTGTAGTACTTTAGAGTGAGTGAAGTATCACCGTGTAGCCTACTTTAGAGTGAGTGAAGTATCACCGTGTAGCCTACTTTAGAGTGAGTGCTTCACTAGCCTACTTTAGAGTGAGTGCTTCACTAGCCTACTTTAGAGTGAGTGCTTCACTAGTGTCAATATTTATCCAGCTGTATAAATGGCTGTTCTAAAAAAAAAAAAAAGAGAGAAAAAGAAAAGCTGTAGCCTAAATGCATCCGGGCCTGCTCAAACTAAAGACCAATGCCTTGCACAGAAAAGATTGCACGTATGCTTTTAATAATGATAATGAAAGGAGCTATACTTTTGATGAATTGAACATGGTGGACCCTCTTGTAAGTGTAAGTGTAATGCTTAATTGGGTCGTCCACTCACAGTTAACAGTCTTTGTATTGAGTTTGTGCTTGAAATGTACTGTAATTCTGCAAACTGTTAATAAATATTTCAATCAATCAATCAAAAAAAATGTCAATCGCACGTTAACATTAAATGTATGAATGATAGAACACAAAAAGCCCATCAAGCCCGGTGATTAAATACATATTCAGAATAAAGTGTCTTATTGTTGTCCTAATCATCTAGCCTGGCTAATAAGCCAGACCGAATCAGCCGTTGGCAAAAAAAACATTGTTGTTAGCCAGGCTACTAATCATCCACACAAAATAAAATGGAAAAGAATTGTATTATCAGAGCATACCTATTTACTGTACACAAACCTCGACAGTGGGTGCAGGGCCAATAAGACCATCAAGGAAGGAGGTAGGGCCTAGCTAACCTGACATCTGGCGGAGTCAGGTTAGGGCCTAGCGGCCCACACACACCATTCTTTTGGGAAAGGATTACTTTATTGAAAAAAACAACTTTTCGATCCATTGAGATCGAAACGTCTCTCTTTTCAATAAAGTAATCCTTTACCTAAAGAATGGTGTGCGGGCCCTACCTCCTTTCAAAGAATTGTATTTATCCCACTTGAGTGACATGCCCAAAATACAGGCTGCCAGGTTCCACGGGAGGAATATAATCCATGGTGACGTGTTGGCTCCCTCTGTTGGCCTCGACTCCTGCATTGCTGTCCGACAGTAAGTGGACTGCATGCTGTAGTCAACATGTCAGCCATACATAACAACCTCCCTGCCTTCTACTGTACCTCTCATTACATAATTACCATTACCCTGCAGCTAATGAGTGTGTGGTCTGATAGCCAGCTTTGAGACACACACAGTCACACACACACACACACACACACGCACGTCTGGGTGGAGATTTCCTTGGCCGTGGAGCTACTACGAGTGGAGAGACCATGTGACAAAGTTCTTCAGGGGGAAGGAGGCAGAGGATAATGTTTGTGACTGAAACATGATATTTTAATGATCCTGGACGGTGTCCAAAAAGCTCTTCACGCCCCCGACACCTATATTTTCCGTGTTCTTCTGACTTTGCCCGTGTTGCGAAACATTAGGCCAAGATCAGTTCTGCAGAGAGTAAGACTTGTTTGTGCTGCGAAGAACATTGGGAGCTGCAAAAACAAACAAACCAAAAAACCATGGTCAGACGACCCGACTGCTGTGGGCGTCTTCAGGGGGAGGAGGTTGGCAGAGTGGGTGTGGGCACCCACTCTGAGGAGTTGGCAGAGTGGGTGGGCAACACCCACTCGATACATTCCTTGGTGGTGAAAACTGTGAGAGAGACAGAGAGAGAAGGGGCAAGCGGGTGGGGCACACTGCAAACAAACAGGCCTTATTTCTTCTCCGTTGCTTCCTCGTTTATCATAAAAGACAAGATAGATGTGCAACAAAAGCACAAATACACAAGCCAGATGGACAATAAGAGAAGAGTTTATTTTTATTCTGTCGAGACTTGTAAAAAAAAAAAAAAAGGGGGGGGGGAAATAGAAGTAAAAATAAAAGCCATATGACATAATTCTGACTTCTGACTTTTTTTTTTACAATGACACTCATTTCAATGAAGAGGAGAAAAAAAAGAGAGAGAAAAACATCAGGAAAGAGAAAACATTTTAAGGCCAGAAGAGATATTTTCTAGAATTAAAATCCAAGCAGGCAAGAAATAGGCCTATTCCTCGAGCTGAATGTATAAAATGTACACATTGAGCAATCACAACAAATATTTACAATTCCTTTTTTTTAATCAAATTCGTTTCAAAACAAAAACGTCTGGATAAACATGGCGGGTGGTGGTGGGCGTCTTTTTGTTCGAGCTACTGTAGAATATCATATACATTCACTAACTCAGATCAAGCTACATATTATACTGAAGACCAGAATCCACCGATACTCTCTCCTACTCTATTCATCGTCTCATAAATATCTTTAGTGTCGCCTTCCCCGCCCGGCGTCTGACCGCACATTAGAGGCTTTCCTTCCTTCCGTCTGCTGCATGCGGACACCAGAGCGCGGTTTCTTTTCTTTCTTTTTTTAACCCATTTAGACCTGAGGCCAGATTCTACAAAATCATGACAGTTGTCTGAAAAACCCTATGTTTCTATGTCAGTGGTTCTCAAACTTTTTCCATGTCAAGAACCCTCCGAATTGACCACCGACCCACCATCTGAAAATCTGTTGTTCCAGGGACCTCCCCCACAGAAGCAAATATTTGAGTTAAAAACATTCACTGTGATGTTAAAGAATATAAATTCAAAGATTTGCCCAACATTTTCAGGATTTTTCAAAAAAATAGCAGATCTACAAGCTTGTCGATTTGCTATTTTTTTCCAACAGCTAAAGTTTAAAATAACGGTTAAAGTGGTTAAAAGCGATAAGGTGACACAGACGCGTCCTCAGGTCTAAATGCGCTAATAATGACTACACTAGTTTACACAGCAGGAGTCATCCTATCGCCACAGTCAGACCAGAATAAATGTGCCCTTTTTTTGGTCCGCGATGTGTAATCCAAACTGCTTGCTACTCCCAGCGCCAACGCAAGTGAACACTTCCCCTTCCACCAGAGAAGGGAAGAAAAAGAAAAAAAATGAAGAGTCAGCTTGCATTTCTGGTAAATCATAAGAGGCTTGCTACTCAGTGTGTTGGTGTCTACACAGACATATTCTGAGGCAATGTAGTGGTAAAAAAGGCCATTCTTTTACGTCCATACAACCACAAATGGTTGCTGTATTAAGCTACATGCGGTTTGAAGATTTCATAAATCTCAGGTTCCCTTTTTCCTGAGTTAAAAGTGTTATACATACATGTGTGCAGCCGGTACAACTTCATTTCTACGCAGCCGCCCTACGAAAGGGGTGGGCGATGTGGTGATTAAATATCGTCGAAGACGATGCAATGTCTCCGCGATATGCCTCTACAGAGATATGGTATGTGTGTATATGTATACACTTGAACGCACAGTCTACGATTTGCAGTTGCTGTGCCTCAATTCATATTTCTGTAGAACGGCATATTTCTTTTGTTCAGCAAAAATATTTGGTATGAAAAGTATTTTGGTCTGTTACTCCCTTCTCTTTTAGGTGGTCAAGTACGGTTAAGTCACTTGAAAAATAACCATAAAAACCGAAATGAAAAAAGAATGGTGATGATATCGTGGATCGTGATACTGCTTGAAAAAGAATGGTGATATTATATTTTTCCATATCGCCCACCCCTCTGAACTAAAAACACCCTATGATATGATATAATATAATATAATATAGTGAGAAATCAGAGCATGGATGCCAGGTAGCAGTTACCTGTAGTTTACAGTTACTCTGATTTATTGGAGCAACTCTACAGTAGAATAAGAAATGCATCTTTCGCTTGATATGTCAACCGGTTCTGGTTCGGCCTTAAATTAAAAGCCTCTTAACCTTTTCGAAAAAAACACACAAACCAAAAAGAAATAACATCAACAACACTGAAGCTTTTCAACACTGTTTTACGCTGCTTCGTTTAGCCAAAGACAAACAGACAGACAAGAGAGAGAGAGAGAGAGAGAGAGAGAGAGAGAGAGAGAGAGAGAGAGAGAGAGAGAGAGAGAGACAAAGACAAACAGACAGACGAGAGAGAGAGAGAGAGAGAGAGAGAGAGACAAAAACAAACTGTCCTCCCCTCAGTGTTCATTTCCATAGCAAGCCTAGAAAGAGCAAAAAAAACAAACGATATTCTTTAGACAACAGAAAATAAACGACAGCGTTATGATGACCTTTGGCCGGTAGACTGAAGGTCAACTTGAAGGTCACTTCTCGGGGGAGCATGGGTCAGCTGGTGCTGCTCCCAACACTGATGAGCACAGGTACGCGTGCTGCAGGCCTCTGTGTATGGAGTGTCTAGCTGGCCCGTTGCGGTCTCACCAGCTCACATGTATCACACGTGCAGGACGGAAACAAGAAAACTAACCACATTCAATCTGGCGTCCCGATTTTGGGCATGTGATTATATAGGCGAACATAAAAGACAAAAAGAAAAAAGGGGGGAGAAAATAGCGGCTCTGCAATCTCACGCCACATCGCGTCGTGAGATTGTACATGGGCTATTTTTCCGCGCGCCACACGACGTACGAAATGGGGATTAAGTGGTTAAACCACTGCTGTCGTTTTGCCGTCTCTCGGCGACGGAGATATTTAAAGAAAAAAGAAAACGTTGAGATAATAACGAACGAACAGAAAACGGTTTCATGCACTGCACTGCACTGGGGGGTTCGCTCTCTACACGGCGAAGCAAAGGAGAGGAATCCATAGTTTTTGGTTATTTTTCTTTCTCGTGAATGAACGGACCAATCCTTGAGCAGCAGGTGGGCGGGGCATCTAGGAAGGGGTGGGGGGGGGGGGGGGGGGGGTGTGGGTGAGACGGAGGAGCGTGGCACGAGTACGGAGGAGCTCATTTGATCAGCCTCTTGGCCACGTCTCCGTAGGCGAACTCGATCTCCTTGTCGCTGGGGCAGGTGTTGGTGAACTCCTCGCGGGTGTAGGCGTTGTTCAGGTACTTCCACACCGCCGTCATCTCCTTGGGGATGTCGAAGCCTCTGTACTTCTTGGTCACCACCTGTCGGGAAACGCGGGTTAGTGATGTTGAGAGACTGAGCCACCCGCCAGGTCGTATGCTCTGATAAAAAAAACACTTTAAGTACAATAACTGCAACAACGTTCACAGTCTTTGGTTTTTTTTACACAGTGCCTCTGCACGAGGCTAGCCTTCTACAAGCGGGTATGTGATTTTCACCAAATGTCTTAACAGTCGGCCAGCATAGTACGGCCACATATGTTTTACGCGTTTTGAAATACTTACATTTTATGAATAGAAGTCAATAAATGTGGCTCAGATAGGGCTGAACCTTCGCCGAGATTGGCCTAATTGTTATTAATTAATAGTTTGAAAACAACAAGATATATATCATGATTTATTCTGAGAAACCAAGCAAGTAAATCCTATTCCATACATTTTTTAGGTCATGATTTGACAGGCAATCTCTCAGTCAAATCAGTTGCCTATAGTAGACTACCAGTCGAATATAAACTTTGGTTTTGATTTTAAAAAAACAAAACAACTAAGGGCCCTATTTTCGTATGTGCTAAACCCCTTATACCTAAACTGCTTTTTTTTTGCTTTTTTACTATTTTGAAAAACATTAAAATTTTTCAACTAGTCGTTCTACATCAACACGTTGTGAGCTTGTAGATCGGCTATTTGAACTATTCAAAAATGTTTTTCAAAGAAGTTTAAGGATAAGGCGATGAAAATAGGGCCCTAGACATACAAAGTGCACCCCCTCATCTTGACCTCATGTGCAGCTTGGGTAGCAGGTTGCAGTAACACTGACCTTGACTATGTGCAGCTTGGGCAGCAGGTTGCAGTCGGCCAGGGTCATGTCGTCTCCGTCCAGGAACTTGCGGCTGGACACCTTGACGTCGTCCATGCTGTTGTGGTCGATCTCGTCGGGTAGCGGCGAGCGCAGGTACTCGTCCAGCTTCTGTAGCGTCTTCAGGAGGCCACGTTCCAGAGCTACACAGGAGCGCACACACACACACACACACACACACACACACACACACACACATTAAACATTTATTTATGTCCACACAAAGGAGATGCATACAAGGACACAAATAGTAAAGGTGCAGTAGAGTTACACTTACAAAATCATGGCGTGTGACTGACACACACACACACACACACACACACACACACACACACGCACGCGAGCATCGGCAAAACCCAATGGTGAACAGCTCTTCTGTGAAAGAGGTTAGTTTTAAGGTTAATGTTTGGGTAGGACAAAGTTTGCGAACATATACTAAAACAGGACACTTCCTTGTGTCCTCACTCCTCAGGAATACTCCTGGCAAGTGTGACGTGGATTGGTTCTCAAGATATGCGAAGGAAAGATAATAGATACAGAGATTCCTTGCATAGACAAGAGAGGACACAGTGAGGTTGACGCACAATCTAGACATCTGCCGCCTGCCGGCACCACGCCCCATGTTGGTTGAGGCTTTTCTCGAGGCCTCCAACCACCACAGCTGCAGTGGTCACAGTATGAACGATCAGCCACCAGAGGGCAGCATTTCATTGAGAGAGAGAGGCAACCACTCTGGCACATAAAGATTTTAACGCCACATATTTTTACAGTATGCTTACAGCATAACACGGTGAACACCTGTAGGTCTATCATTAACCGAGTAGTGCCTTTATCATCTGGACATGAGATTCAGGCATAAAACCTCTTATTGACATAGCCCTGTTGGCATTTAGCACCAAACACAGTTAGGTCAATATTTCCCCAGGGTGGAGAGCAGCCATGTAAACGAAGATAGCACAACAAAGTGTCATCACACCTCAGGTTTTCCATGAAAACCATGTTTAATATTTAATAGATGCAGTACAGTTCCTCATATCTAAAATAGTTGGCACTGGTGCATATCTGTAGACATTTTTAAAGCTCAGCTCAAGACCCACTTCTACACCCTTGCTTTTAATTGATTTATTTGTCTTTAAAAAAAAATATATATTCATGTCCTCACTGTATTGTTTATGCCCTGCCTTTCTTTTCTTTTTTTGTGTAAAGCACTTTGAGCTGCATTTCATGTCATGAAAGGTGCTATACAAATAAAGTTTTATTATTATTATATCACCTCTGAGAATTCATTACATTCATTACAGTATTCTTGCAAATTGTTCACATTTTTTAAGTCTGTATAATCTACTGCAGCCGAATTCTTTGGAGTCGATTAAACCAATTAGAGAAAGACCAGTTCTGATTGGGTTCTTGCCCAGATTCAGGGTGACTTCATCATGTTTTATTAGTGATTTTCTTTTTTGTTTAAACTTTTTTTTTTTTTTTTTAAATCTTAACAGAGTGACAGTCAGATTCAGTCACAGACGAACAAAAGCTCCGTGTTCCTGTGTTGTTTAGGCCACGCTCGCTCCCAAAGCAAAGCACCAATCACAGCCAGGCCCCAAAGCAAAGCACCAATCACAGCCAGGCTACCCACGTTGCCCATAGCGACCACACCATTCAGACACAATTGGACTTCAGGGGTTCACGCCTCTCTCTGAAGTTACATACCACGCTGAGAGAGAGAGAGAGAGAGCACGAGAGAGAGCGAGAGAGACAGAGAGAGAAACAGATGTTAGGATAATCAACTCACCTTCGTTGGCATCTGGTTTTGAGTTCTTGATCAAAGCCGAAAACTTAGCGAAGATGTCCATACCAGCTGTGTTCGACTCAGGATGCCTGGCACTGAGCTTGGCAAATCTACCGCGCGCACGCACGCACGCACACACACACACACACACACACACACACACACACAGTAATGAGCATGTGTTGAATGACGGGCCTCTGTTGAACACAACACAAGCCCCATAATATAGAGGGTATGTGCATGCATAAAGTGAATGGGCAAATCGAGTGGCAAAGTGAGTTTAACGTTGTTTAATGCAATCAGAATCAGATAGGACTTTTTTGTTTGGATGTATGGGCTGTCACTGCACAGACGCACAGTTACACAACTGGTCTGAGCCTGAACAGTGGTCAGTCAGGCTCTAACAAGGCACATCATGAGGGTGCTCATGATGATGGGGGGGGGGGGTCTTTCCTCACTCACTTGGGCGGGCTGAGGATGTCCTCGAGGAACTCCTCGATCTTGTTGACGTCGGTCTTGACCTCGCCGTTGAAGGTGATGAAGGGTGGGTGCGTGCCGGGGGCCAGGTTCTGGAGGTCCGCGGGTTTCCTGGAGGACAAGACAACATGGAGATCATTATGGATGGGACCATAGACATATGAAGGTGATGAACGGTGGGTGCGTGCCGGGGGCCAGGTTCTGGAGGTCTGCGGGTTTCCTGGAGGACAAGACAACATGGAGATGGAGATCATTATGGAGGGGACCATAGACATATGAAGGTGATGAAGGGTGGGTGCGTTCCGGGGGGCAGGTTCTGGAGGTCTGCGGGTTTCCTGGAGGACAAGACAACATGGAGATGGAGATCATTATGGAGGGGACCATAGACATATGAAGGTGATGAAGGGTGGGTGCGTTCCGGGGGCCAGGTTCTGGAGGTCTGCGGGTTTCCTGGAGGACAAGACAACATGGAGATCATTAGGGATGGGACCATAGACATATGAAGGTGATGAAGGGTGGGTGCGTTCCGGGGGCCAGGTTCTGGAGGTCTTTAGGGATGGGACCATAGACATATGAAGGTGATGAAGGGTGGGTGCGTGCCGGGGGCCAGGTTCTGGAGGTCTGCAGGTTTCCTGGAGGATGAAGACCACATCTTTAGGGATGGGACCGTATGAAAATCACCTGTCACCATTATAGAGCTGTGGTTTTCTGGACCCACTGAAACAAATCGGCCATTCATTTTTCCCCATAGAGATTTACAAAAAAGAAATTATATAAATTATATTAAGCTTAGAATTCCAGCCATCCAGGATCCTAGTGAATCATGACCATAACACCTTTAATTCTGTGAAATAAATACTTGATTATATGATTTACTACATGCAATGTATTGCACATACTGCAATAAAACCCCTTTGTAAAGCCGTTTTCATTTTTGTTTCTTTACGAACAGTGACAATGTCCTGGACAAGTTGGCAGAATGCACTGGACTCAGGCAACAGCTCAGCTTTAATGATCTTAAATGATCGTTTTTTTGTAATAGTACAACATAAACATTACAGAGACTTTAGATGTCACTGTACAATACTGTAAAACAGTTGTCATGTTGCACACATGCCTAAAATAGCTCCAATTACGCCACCTTCGTTGAAAATGTATTTCAAACTGCAGCTCGTCACTCTCCAGGCTGCATGAACACTTTGAACAGCGCTCGAGCACTCAGTTTTCTGCCCCCTCAATGTCGTAACGCTGTCTTACTCTATGGCTCTGATGCGCGCCGGGTCTTAGGCTCAGTCGCGTTGTTACAGAAGCCCCTTTGGGACAAAACACTGTGCAACGACTGGTCATTATGAAAGACAGATGTGGGGGAAAAAAAGAAAAAAAAAAGGCGAGCAATCAAAATAAGTGATTTAGCCTAAGACCCAGCACGCGCGTCTTACACTGGATGTTAAGTAATATTTCACCTGTACCACTCATTATTGGATATAACATCAGATTATGGTAAAGAAAAAAAAGGGGGAGAGACATATATTAAAGGCCAATAGTAGACTAGCTTTCCTGGGTGAGTACAGAGTATTACAATAGCCTGCTGCAGCTGCACTATGCTAGACTGTTCTAGAGACCACTTCACTCACCCCAAAACACACACATATGTTTGTGCACATTCCTATCTCTGTGCAGCGAGTTCTCAGAGCTAGCACGCTGTGTTCTAGATGTCTCGAGAGGTCAGATATGATGCACACACACACACACACACAGTCACACAGTCACACAGTCACACACACACACACACACACACACACACACACACACACACACACACACACACACACACACACACACACACACACACACACACACACACACACACACACACACACACACACACACACACACACACACACACACACACACACACACACACAGTAATAATGGTTAAAGTGGTTAAAAGCTATAAGGCGACACAGACGCGTCCTTAGGTCTAAATGGGTTAATATTTAATAGATGATAGATGCAGTACAGTTCCTCATATCTAAAATAGTTGGTGCATATCAGCTCTGAGAATTCATTACATTCATTGCAGTATTCTCTGAAATTGTTCTCATTTTTTAAGTCCGTATAATCTACTGGAGCCGAATTCTTCCGAGTCGATTAAACCAATTAGAGAGATTATGGAGACCAGTTCTGATTGGATTCTTGCCCAGATTCAGGGTGACTTCATCATGTTTTATTAAGAGTCCATCCAAATGAGATGGTCCAAGCCAGTGAGTGGTTCCCAAACATTTTAGCTCAAGAAACAAAAGAAAAAATCCAACATGAAGCAATTCGATGTGTGTCTGCGACTCTGCATTCGCAGCATCTGCTACTTGTGATGCATTTGTCCTACTCTGTAGTGTGATCTCATTCTCAAGGCATTCATTTACCCATAAACATGGAGATCAGAGGTTTCTCTGATCACCACCGATCCAACATACACGGTACTTATCACGCACGCACACATACGGTACTTATCAGGGTTTTGGACAAGATGCCCGAGGGTGGCAACAAAAACAGGAAACTATTTCCATTCTTGGGCATGCAAAAAGGAAGTGGCACCCTCACTCGAAGGGGGGGGGTTCTCAACCTTGGCTTCGAGGGCCACCAAGGGGTCTAATATTTTGGGCGGGAACCCCTTTGGGTGTTAGCATTATGTTATGCTTTAGCTATTGAAAAATAGCAGATCTACAAGCTCGTAGCGCGGCACTCGAGCTTGTAGGTCTGCTATTTTTGAAAAATCGAAGAACAACTGACATAGAAACATAGCTTTTTCAAAAAACTGTCAGGATATAGAAGACATTTTTTTAATCTGATCTCAGGTCAAAATGGGTTAACACACCCAGACTTTTACAGTGTAGATTGGGGTGAAACAAGATAAAAAAAAGGAATCAGAGTTCCAGACCCTTAATGGTACCCTGGTGGGACCCTGGTGGGACCCTGGTGGGACCCTGGTGGGACCTTGTACCAGATGTTGACTAACAGCAGTGTAAGAGAATTCCCCCAGAGATTATCAGGCTTTTATCAGCAACGTTAGACTTCCTTGGAGGCAGAGAGAGAATGGAACATTTTTTTGTGTTTAGGTTAGGGAAAGTCACAGAGAAACCATGTCAACTCCAGGCGTAACTCTTTGCATGGCTAATAAAGACGAGACAACGTTGTTCTCTCACATCCATATTCACATGCTGCCGCAGTAAAAATGAAATATATATAGAGCCATAAACGGTACAAACAAACTGCTCCTTGTGCAGAACAGTCAAGGTCACACGGTGCGCCGCTTCTATGCGGCGTGGAAAAAGTGAAGCGCCTTATCAATGGTCTCCTCAGAACAACACGAATGCCAGCCGGAGCAACGAGTGGTCGGTCGCACTGGCGGAACAAAGGCTTGTTTGAGGAGAGAGAGAGAGAGAGAGAGAGAGAGAGAGAGAGAGAGAGAGAGAGAGAGAGAGAGAGAGAGAGAGAGAGAGAGAGAGGAAAACAGACACTGCTAAGTGGGCGGATATCCTCCAATGCCTTTTCTTGTACAGCAGGGCCATGGCAGCCTGTGTTTTAGATTAGATACCGAGGGTACGGGGGCTGACAAAATATATATTTCTTTGTATGACAAAATACAGAAAGACGCGGGTTGTATGACCTTCTCTAGAGAAAGCGGCAAAATAAAATATCAGATGTTTTCGGGGGTTGAAAAAAGCAAAAAAAGTAAACGATCCGTCTACCTGGCAGCACGGCTCAGCACCACCTACTGTAGCCACCTGGCATGCACACTACAGCGTTTTCAATCCCTTTTGTGTCTCTGTGCAAACGCAGAATAAAAAGTGAGATATTCCTTGATATAATTAGAATGGGGGGAAAAACCCTGCCTCTCAATTATTAAATTAACCCACAGTACATGAGCATGATTAAGTGAGTTATTGATTCGAAATATGCGTTTTCATATATTTTATGTTTAATTGCCCAGCCCTAGTTCATCATTGATACAGTCGTGGCTGGGGAAAAGCCATCTCTGAGCCTTGTTGTTTGTGACCCAGAGACCCAGAGACCGGTATGGTTTCCAACTCAGCTGAGGTTGAACAGTGAGTCTATCAGAAGGCTGATGGGGTCTAAATGAAATGACTAGTACGCTTCATCTTGAGAGAATAAGGTATTTCCTGAAAAACAGGGAGAGACAGTTTGATAAGGTTTGGCTGCCCCTTGTCCATTACTTGAGTAGAAACAATTAATAGACAGGATACCATTGATATGGTTGACTGTGGCTCAAGAGGTAGAGCAGGTCGTCCAATGATCCATGGGTCGGCGGTTCGAATCCCGGCTCCTCCTGTCTACATGTCGAAGTGTCCTTGGGCAAGACACTGAACCCCAAATTGCTCCCGATGTGCTGGTTGGTACCTTGCATGGCTTCCGCCGCAATCGGTGTATGAATGTGTGTGTGAATGGGTGAATGTAATGCACAATCTATGTAAAGCGCCTTGGATAAAGGCGCTATATAAATGCACCATTTACTGTACGCCCTTTTCTTTTTAGATGTTTTCCATGAGCTTTCTATCATCTTATTCTATAGTATGCGGTGTCACTGAGCAGTATGGGTGGGAGGGTTGAGGGATTTCTGTCTTTTTTGTCTTTGTATTTTTCTTTCATTTTGTTTTCTATAAAAGAAAAATGTATTTCATATCATAATGTTTGTGTAACCATTTATAATCTGTTCAATAAAATTTTGACAAAAAGAAGGCTGATGGGGTCTGCTCTCAGGCAGATGTCCTCCATAGTGGCAGCCGATACTGCTTTATATACATAGTATATATTTTATAAACAAACTTTTCTAACTCAAATCTTTGCTTCTAGAGGTCCCTGGCACAACAACTTTTCACATGGGGGTCCGCAGTCAAATACATGAACTTTTTCATGTCAAGGACCCCCAAACGTATGAGAACTACTGGCTTAAGTGGTGACGGTAACCACCAAATAGACACACAGCTTATTATGTTTACCATGTTTCTGTATAAGGAACATGTCTATGTGTTTCTCCAGACAGCAGTTGGTGGCGTCTTATGACGACGAATCCACTAGAAGACGACGTCACGAGGCGCGCGGCAACACACGTGCACGTCCAGAAGCGGGTCACGCACGCACGCACACGCACACGCACACGCACACACACACACACACACACACACACACACACACACACACACACACACACACACACACAACCAGGAGTCCAATCTGTCCACCATGTCTGAAAATAATCGAGCCATACGTTCGCCGAGCCTGGCCCGAGACGTGGAAAAAACTATCAGGAAGCATTTACATGACTCATTCACTCAGACAGAAACATGACGAGAGCGACGGGTTCTAGAGAGCTGCTGCTAGCCTGGTACAACTTAACGGGTTCTAGAGAGCTGCTGCTAGCCTGGTACAACTTAACGCTCCCCTCATGACGAGAGCGACGGGTTCTAGAGAGCTGCTGCTAGCCTGGTACAACTTAACGCTCCCCTCATGACGAGAGCGACGGGTTCTAGAGAGCTGCTGCTAGCCTGGTACAACTTAACGCTCCCCTCATGAGAGTGACGGGTTCTAGAGAGCTGCTGCTAGCCTGGTACAACTTAACGCTCCCCTCATCTGGGTTCTAGAGAGCTGCTGCTAGCCTGGTACAACTTAACGCTCCCCTCATCTGGGTTCTAGAGAGCTGCTGCTAGCCTGGTACAACTTAACGCTCCCCTCAGCGACGGGTTCTAGAGAGCTGCTGCTAGCCTGGTACAACTTAACGCTCCCCTCATCTGGGAGGACGGGTTCTAGAGAGCTGCTGCTAGCCTGGTACAACTTAACGCTCCCCTCATCTGGGAGGACGGGTTCTAGAGAGCTGCTGCTAGCCTGGTACAACTTAACGCTCCCCTCATCTGGGAGGAGACGGGTTCTAGAGAGCTGCTGCTAGCCTGGTACAACTTAACGCTCCCCTCATCTGGGAGGACGGGTTCTAGAGAGCTGCTGCTAGCCTGGTACAACTTAACGCTCCCCTCATCTGGGAGGAGAAAATACTGAAGTTGAAAATTGCAGAGAATCCCCTTTTTATAATCCTTCCTTTGATTCGTGGTGACCTCGGCGGTGAAAAATGACATGTTACCCCCCCAAAAAGAAATCTGAGGCAGGAAGTTGGAACCTTAAATAGCCTCCCCGGAGTCCCGACGAGAGTTTATTTTGTCCTCTGGGTTTTTCTACGGCTTTTGGGAAAGAAAGGGTCATGGGAAAAGCAAATAAGCAGTCGGTGTAGGCGGCGGCCGAACGTGCCGGAGGGCGGGGCCGGATCAAAGCTCTCGAACCGCCCCGCCGCTGCGAATGTCGCCGCGAAGGTCTTTCGCGGGACCGCCCGGGAAGGGGAAGGTTCCCCCCGGACAGCAACGAGAACAGGAGAGGTGGGAGGAGGAAGGCGGATGAAGAGGGAGAGGGGCAGGGCTAAGGGAGGCCCCCCCAGCGATGGGATGAAGGATTCCTGCTGACTCACCTCTTAAGATCCACTGTGGTGACGTTGAACACGACCCCCTTCAACCACAGGATCATGAAGAGCCTCTGGGAAAACGGACAGTTTCCAATGCTCTCACCATCGCTCCCCGCCTGAGAGAGAGACAGAGAGAGAGAGAGAGAGAGAGAGAGAGAGAGAGAGAGAGAGACACAGAGAGAGAGAGAGAGAGAGAGAGAGACACAGAGAGAGAGACACAGAGAGAGAGAGAGAGAGAGATAGAGAGAGAGAGACAATAAGTTATCTAGAATGCAGGAGTCAGGGACGTGCATAGAGTGTTAGAGAGGCAGGGGCTGAAATCCCGTAAGAGATAGAAAAATAGCAAAAATAGCTGATCTACAAGCTTGCGACGCGTTGAGAGCTTGTAGATCAGCTATTTTCGGGGCGCAACCCAGCACTCTTTAGCTAGTGGAGATGCGGTGTAACGACATGGATTTATAAACAAATTTTGTTCAAGTTCAGGAGACTTAGGAAAAGAAAGCAATTCTCCTAAATGCTGCCTTCCGCCATGGCATGGAAAGGAGTGGCATGTGCATTTCTTTCACCATAGTAAATGCTACATTTGTGGCCTGGAAAGGGCAGTCGTTTTACAGACGGGTAAAAGGGGCAGGGGCTGAAGCCCCCTTTGATGTCTATGTGTGCAGGTCCCTGGCAGGAGAGTGAAAACGAGCACAGAAGATAGCAGACGGATAGGATACCGTCTGCTTCCGTCTCCTAGAACCAGCAGACGGATATCGTCTCCTTCCGTCTCGTAGAACCACAGAAGATAGCAGACGGATACCGTCTCCTTTAGTTCCGTCTCGTAGAACCACTGCGGTCCAACAATGAACACTAAACAGATTAGACTCTAATACGTTTAGTTTTTCTAATCATTAGAGGTTTTGGAGGCAGAAACATCCACGTTAGCACACAGAGAGCTGGATGATGTGAAAATACCAGGCCTCTCAACGAGCCTGGTGCACACACACACACCGACTGATCCCAATCAAGGTCACGGCTTAGCCTTAAATGGAAGAGGTTCCCGATGCACCGATACCGATCGCATCTCCTCTGCACCACCTTACGGCCCAAGGGCTGCTCCACTCACCCAGAAAGACAATGATGTTTTTACACGCACACACTGGACATCAAGATTTTAGGAAAGCATCAGAAATAGCTGAAAAGTAGCAGATCTACGATCTACAAACACACAACGTGTCGCAGCGCCATACAGTACGTTGCAAGCTCGTCGACGGGCTATTTTGTTGGTGCTCGAGCGTGTGACATTGCCGCACGACCAAGCATAAAATAGGAAATCTAAATCTCTATAACTTCAAACCTATACTGTCAAATCTTCTCAAGTTTCTCTTGTGAGAAATGGTCCTCCCAAATGTCCATTTCTCAAATTCTACTGTACGTGTTGTGGGGACATTTGGCCCTCCCGAGTATCGTAATACAAGTACACACTCTCTCTGAAGACATAAGAAGCATAGAGAGAGAGAGAGAGAGAGAGAGAGAGAGAGAACTGACCCCCTTGTCTCAAATGCTTCAGCACACTTCCCCTGCTGCCTCCATTAATCCACTCCGCTAATGTCTCGGTGTAAGAGGAACCGTCCACTGTGATTAAGGACAGGACAGCTTCTTGTTCCCCTATTTGCAAGGCTTATTTCACACACGCACGCGCACAGACAGACACACACACACACACACACACACACGTTGCTTGTGAGCATAGCAACGTTTTAATTATTGCTATTTTGTAGCCCTAAGCTTAAATCTAACCCTACAAGCCAAAACCCCAAACCTAACCGTGATCCTACGACGGAATCCTTTCCTAATTGTAATTTTAGCTCTAAAAGTCTTTGTAAACCATGAAAACAACATTTCTCTTGTGGTTGATTTATAAAATTCTACCATACTTGTGGGGACAACAGGCCCAGTCATAAGTACACACACACACACCGTTATTTGTGGTGATCAACGTTTGGAACAAAACTCTCACGGCAAGATTAAAACCACAGTATAAAGAACCAGCGTGACAAATGACAGCACAAATGTCCCCCAAGAAGTGGCCTGCTCTCTGTACACACACACACACACACACACACACACACACACACACACACACACACACACACACACACACACACACACACACACACACACACACACACACACACACACACACACACACACACACACACACACACACACACACACACACACACACACACACACACACACACACACACACACACACACACACACACACACACACACACACACACACACACACACACACACACACACACAGGTATTGCAAAAACTTTCCTTGGCAAACGCACCACCTCTCAGAGATCTCTCCGTCTGGTACCAGAATCATGTACTGTATCTCTCCCTCTAGCCCCGCTTCTGCCAACAGCAAACTGTTAAAGACACTTTCAAGCACTGTATTTTGGGCATGTCATTATTATAAGTAAATATTTTCAACACTTAAAAAGAAAAAGGACCAACCTCCCTCGTTCAAACAGTGGGTCAAAGAGGTTCTCTCCATGATTCCTCTAGAGAAACTAAGGTACAACCGTAGTGGTTCTAAAGATAGATACATTATGACTTGGCCCCCTTTCATACAGTTTGTGGAAAGTATACCTTTCACTTAAATTCATATTCCCTTGTACAATCTGTTACCTCACACCACATCTGACATTGGGCGACCTCTGGTTAGAGGCCCTCAGTAAGTAGACAGTTGGATATAGAGCAATTTACTATTTAACTGAATGATGGATACAATGTATGTAACCATACCCTGATGGAAAATGCTGTTTTACCATTTTTTTTATTTTTCTTTCCTACTATGTTCATTAGTACTTTCAATACTAGTTTACTAATTACTTTTACTGCCTTGTACTGTCTGTCTTTGTTTGTTTTATTTGTCTTGTTCTGACCTTGATTGGGGGGGGGGGGGGATATTTACATGTCGGATACAGCAAAATGTACACATGTTTATTCATTGCTGCATCAATAAAAAAATAATGTTTAGTGCTTGTATATTTGCAATTTTCTCTATTTGTCGTAGGACAAATAGCATCCAGGTTATGAAACGTGTGTGTGTGTGTGTGTGTCTGTCTACATGAATACGACATGAGGGCAAATATGGTTTGGGTTTGTCATCAGAAGGAAGAACAACCATTTGATTTGATTAACGGACTCCAGCGCAGTATCGTAATGAAATCTGTGCCGATGACTGACACAGGGCTGCGATCGCCTCCAAGAAACCAATTTAATGTCTATTAAATTGCCTCTGGGCCAGTTCAGTGAGGCGCGCGCGCGCGCGCACGCACGCACGCACGCACGCACGCACGCACGCACGCACGCACGCACGCACGCACGCACGCACGCACGCACGCACGCACGCACGCACGCACGCACGCACGCACGCACGCACGCACGCACGCACGCACGCACGCACGCACGCACGCACGCACGCACGCACGCACGCACGCACGCACGCACGCACGCACGCACGCACGCACGCACGCACGCACGCACGCACGCACGCACGCACGCACGCACGCACGCACGCACGCACGCACGCACGCACGCACGCACGCACGCACGCACGCACGCACGCACGCACGCACGCACGCACGCACGCACGCACGCACACACACACACACACACACACACACACACACACACACACACACACACACACACACACACACACACACACACACACACACACACACACACACACACACACACACACACACACACACACACACACACACACACACACACACACACACACACACACACACACACACACACACACACACACACACACACACACACACACACACACACACACACACACACACACACACACACACACACACACACACACACACACACACACACACACACACACACACACACACACACACACACACACACACACACACACACACACACACACACACACACACACACACACACACACACACACACACACGATCTCTCCAGGTCATTCATGGTGTGTGGTTACTAAATTATAACCCTGATGTCTCACTATGTTCATTTGGCATCTTTCTCTTTTCAGACCTGAAACCACAAGCATTCGCAAAGTATGAACAGATTCTGTCCACGATTTCTATGCTCAATAAGGTTTATCATTTATAAGCAGAAATATTATGACGACACAGAGGGGCGTTATTGCAGGCTGCATCTGTGTTTCTATGGAATAAGGAATGTTGGGTATTCAGGTATTCCCAGGACAGGCGTGGAGGAATGGAATGCATCTCTTAATGCAGTGCATTTTACTGCAGCCAAACCTCCGTTTGAAAGATTGAATTGCTTTCCCTTTGTCTGCCTCTTGTCACACATCCTTCAGGCTCTGTTCATTGCATTCATCTTCTTGGCGTTCTCTAGTATCCACTAATGCTCCATCTAAACAATAAAACACATTCTGAGCTTACATTTGAAACTCTATATTTAGACCTATATAATAATACATTAAAAAGTCAAACATTTTATGGTGAATACTTGTATTTTATTTCCTTGTTTTATTGTGAATACTTGTAAATGTATGTGAAGTTGTTTGTGTGTATAATATATATATATATATATATATATATATATATATTCTGTGAAAGTATGAAACAGCTGAGGTTGTGAAAAAAAAGCAGTTGTAAGAAAAATGTATGCTTTTAATTCTGTGAAGTTGCCTAAACTGAAATAAAAAACCCCAAAAAAGTCCAACATATAGGGTAGATTCAACGTGATCAATAGGCAAAAGTGTTCTTGTTTAAACAAAACATTCTAATGTAAAAAGGTATGCAGTTGATCATTAAGTTAAAATGTTTCAATGTGCTGCTGGGGATGAACTTGTGCTGCTGGGGATGAACTTGTGCCAAGTTAGCAGGAGGTTTAAGACATCCTGACATACCCGTCCACAGCGTCGATGAAGACTTCAATTGTTCAATGTAAGACATTTAACCCCAGATCGATCTGTTGTCCCAACATGTGTGTCCGAGACATTTGCTGCATTTCCGTTGCAACTTTGACACTTTGTTTTTGGCTTTTCTGCCTTTATCGATAGATTTAAGTGAAGAATGACAGGAAAGAGGGAGAGAGAGACGGGGGAGAGACATGCAGCAAAGGTCGTCATGAACGGGACTGGAACACGCAGCGCGCTGTCAGGCCAGAGCCTATAATGTGGCATGCACCTGGACCACTAGGCCAGCGGGCGCCCAAGTCTATGGACTTCTAATGTTTGTCTTATTAATGCTCGCCAAAAATCCTCAAGCCCCTAAACATCAACAGGCCCGCTCGTGACGTCATGTGGGAGGTTGGCAGCCAAGTCTATGGACTTGTAATGTTTGCTTTGAGCAGTAACGTCATGTGGCAGCCACAGTGGGGGCCCCTCACTTCAAAGTGATTCTTTGCTACAGCATCACCTCCATCAAGGTCGGTGACACCGACAAGTGAGCCGAGGTGATACCAAAAGGTGATGTGAAAACAGACTACCGATAGACATGATGTAACGATGACACTAGTGATTATTCTCTCCCACTGGACCCACCCTATACTGCATGGACGCTGCCCAATACTGTTAACAAACCTTTACATTTGATACGGTAAATGGCCCATTTCTCACCTAAAAATGTTTTTTGTTGGACTGTACAGGTGAAATAGATACGTTTAAAGACAGCATTAGCTTTAACTTTAGCATCGTTTACAAATTACCGCTCTGCTACACAAACGGTGGGACGTTGCCGTGAACAGTGAAGTCCAATAGCGTCCAACCATATCAGCGACAGCGACTAGCTGAGGTTGGACTCGGCTTCCCTATCGGCGGAAAAAGCAGTTGGTGGAGTGGGTTCTCTGCAGTGGAAAAGCATCCTACTGCGCCTCAGAGGGCTGAATGGTGGCCTTCAGTCCTCTGCCGCGCGGAGAGGAGGACACAGTGGATGCCGTCCTCACACTATGGGATGGCTCTGTACGTTGGGCGTCATTGTCCTGCCTCTCTCTCTCTCTCTCCCCCTCTTTTCTCAGAATCCAATAACCGAAAGGCTTTGGGATTAGATCAACGCCTTTGTGCAACAGATGAATATGCCCTCTTTTTTTCCCCCTCCTAAGTCGCCTTATTCGATTCCTCTGCTAAAAAAAGACATGTTTGTCTGGCGAATCTTTGGGGCCACAGCAGGCTTGTGGCTCTCATTGGGCAAGCAATGGGTTTATGTGTAAATGAACAGACACAAAAACATCAATGGGCTGATTAGTCCATTTCCCTCAGCACGGCGCTACACCTACACACCGATCAATTCAGTTAGTTATTGTGGATCGTCGCCGCGGTACGTCGGTGGTCGCCATGGCAACAGCCAGACACACATGACATGGAGTGGAGCGCACAATGAGAGGATTACCAGTTCAAAAGGCCTCGATGCCGAGGAGAACACACATGGCGCCCGCCCGCCAGGCAGCAACGCAACGGACACAAGACCATCTCTCTGCCGAGGAGAACACACATGGCGCCCGCCCGCCAGGCAGCAACGCAACTGACACAAGACCATCTCTCTCTGCCAAAACCATGTTTACGAGACATTCCCAACGGCCGCCGGCGTCCGCGCCGAGGTCATCCGAGATCCGCGACAATGTCATGTTGTAGTTTTCGGCGGTCACCTTATCACCTAAACTGGAGCAGGAACAGGCCTTTAGCCCTATATCTTGCGCCACCCCTTATCCCTTATCCCTAAACTTATGCCATTTTTTACTATTTTAAAACATTTTAAAATGGTACAAATAGCCGATCTACAAGCTAACAACGTGTCGATGTAGATTGGCTAGTTGAACTATTTTTAAATGTTTGAAAATAGTAAAGAAATGGCAAAATAAGTTTAGGGATAAGGTGGCACAAGATGGAGCCCTATTAGACGGTACACAGTTTGCCGCGTTTGCGAGCGTGAAGCTGTGAGGATCTCTGTCACGGGCACTGCACTAGCAACTCCTACAGGTTGGTCTGTTCAGCAGGAGAGCATGTCCTTCCACATGTACTGTATGTGGTGGGAGAGCATGTCCTTCCACATGTACTGTATGTGGTGGGAGAGCATGTCCTTCCACATGTACTGTATGTGGTGGGAGAGCATGTCCTTCCACATGTACTGTATGTGGTGGGAGAGCATGTCCTTCCACATGTACTGTATGTGGTGGGAGAGCATGTCGTTCCACATGTACTGTATGTGGTGGGAGAGCATGTCCTTCCACATGTACTGTATGTGGTGGGAGAGCATGTCCTTCCACATGTACTGTACTGTATGTGGTGGGAGAGCATGTCCTTCCACATGTACTGTATGTGGTGGGAGAGCATGTTGTTCCACATGTACTGTATGTGGTGGGAGAGCATGTCCTTCCACATGTACTGTATGTGGTGGGAGAGCATGTCCTTCCACATGTACTGTATGTGGTGGGAGAGCATGTCCTTCCACATGTACTGTATGTGGTGGGAGAGCATGTCCTTCCACATGTACTGTATGTGGTGGGAGAGCATGTTGTTCCACATGTGTTACACATGTCCTTCCGCTGAAAGGAACTCCTGAGTATTCTGTGTTCTCCCCAGACCAACAACAAGTAGAGGTCATCATACAGTGACTACAGGATAATATGTACGGTCAGGAGGGGGGGGCAGCCGATCTATGACACATTGTGAACAATCTGTCTTTTTTGTAACTTCTGCCTACAAGGAAGACATGCCCAAATCAGGTATGCCAGGTTGAACGTGGTCAAACATAAGTGATTAAAAAGAAAAGAAAAGAAAGAAAGAAAACAGTGCTGCACAGCTGATAAAGATTCTCTCTTTGTTTGTGGTGTCCTCAGAGCCGGGGCAGAGCTCCTACGCTACTCTGCAGCAGAGCAGACTGCAGCCGGTCTGCAGCAGAGCAGACTGCAGCCTGTCTGCTGAACTGCAGAGAGAGAGAGAGATGGAAACACAAGAGAAAGACAATACCGGAAATCTACTGCTCCTGCTTTATACTCCCAGAGACACCGTGGGGGGGGGACAGAGGGAGACAGTAATATATGAGAGGGGAGGGGGGAAGATTGGCAGGTAGCAGAGAAGCAGGCATGATACATATAGAATTCTATAAATATGTCCCCAAGGTGTGAGGAGGAGGAGAAGGAAGAGAAAGACGGTTGATGGAAGAGAGAAAGAAAGGCAGATGATAAATACAGACAGTGTTTATTAGCAAGCTGCAGAAGCAATCCGACCCCCCCCCACCCCATTCTGGGCCCCTCGCTGGAGGCAGAGGGGAGGGCTGGTGGGAGGACGGAGAGGAGAGGGCTGGTGGGAGGATGGAGAGGAGAGGGGAGGGCTGGTGGGAGGATGGAGAGGAGAGGGGAGGGCTGGTGGGAGGATGGAGAGGAGAGGGGAGGGCTGGTGGGAGGATGGAGAGGAGAGGGGAGGGCTGGTGGGGAGGAGGGATAAACTATTCCAGAAATGTCCCGTTCCTCATGCAAAGGACTGTTTGGTTTAAGTGATGATGTCGCTGGCGGAGCCACATTTCCTCTGCTTGGTACACTACAGGTCGTCATAGATTAGAAACACACACACACCTGGCCTTTGAGACCTGAGGCCGATTCTACAAATGTCTAACAGTTTTCTAAAATAATAATAATACATTGTATGGCTAAAATTATACCGTTTCCTTAAAGGTGTCTTTCAACACATCATCTGAACATCCTCTACAGCTGCTCTCTCACTCAGTGTGTGTGTGTGTGTGTGTGTGTGTGTGTGTGTGTGTGTGTGTGTGTGTGTGTGTGTGTGTGTGTTGACCTTCAGCTAGCACACATCATGAAACCATGTCAAACACAAACAAGAAGAGAGCAAATGCTTTTGTTTACACATATAAAAAAGGAAGAGAAGAGATATGCCAAAAATAATCTTTAAAATGTAATGAAAAGAAATGATGGCGTTGTATTTTTTATATAGAGGAGTTCTATAAAGTATAACAACCTGTTTAATTTTAAGGACCAGAAGTTTAGGCAACACCTAGTCTTATGCACACCTGTATGCTCTGAGGCGGACCAGAAGTTTGACATGCATTAGTTTATGGACCCCCCATTTTAATGGTATTTCTATCTCTGGGACCCTCAATTTATATTGTAAAATCAATCAACTCTGAGAGTGTACACGGGTCCATTTGGTTCCATTTGTACACTACACTCTCAGAGTTACAGACCCATATGGGTCCTTTTGATTCCTAACTATCATTTAGCTGGGGATCCCCTGGAACTCCCTCAAGGACCCCTCCCTGGTTCCCCCACTTTGGGAACTTCGAAGAAGCTAAGGCCTCATAAGTGAAGTGTCATTATTATTATTGTTCCAGTGCTACGCAGCATGCCTCCCTCAGCAGAACACACTGTACATTCACAACACAGAGCTCCTTCTGTTTGTGGAGTGTTTTGGACCACGTCACTACCCCCACCAACCCACCCACCCCAATAAAACACCCCAAAGTGAGGTAAGAAACCTATTTTGGGACAGCGGCAACCTTATAAGGTCGGGAAATCGGTTGAGGTGTGGTGGACGTTTATGAACGTTTTCCAATGAACACACGAGACGGTGATTTAGTGGTCGTGTTGCCTGTCGGAACGCCCTGTGTTCCTCTGACGTTCCATTGGCCGCTGCTGCTGTGAAAACTACTAAGTGCTTGCCGGGTGTTGCATCATCTTCCGCAGAGAGAGAGAGAGAGAGAGCGGCTGCGACATCTCACCCGTATGGGAAAACGTTCTCATAACAGCTGACTGCTGATTACACTGTCTCTCCGGAACATGAATCAATAAACACACACACAGCTGCATGGTGGCCGGGAGAGTGTGAGTCACCCCAAGAGTCAAGGGAAGTTATTATCAGGGGCTTCACTGTCCAGGACAGGACGGCCCCACCACCACCACCACCACCACCACCCAACAATGGAACCTCACACAGCTAGTGGGCCGCTCGTCTCCTGGGGATGAACACGCACACACTCCACCGGTGAGGTCATGCCTCATCACTTCCACTCTAACTTGGATAACATTCAGCGTGCATGTGTGCGTGTGTGTGTGTGTGCGTATCGACTGCCCCCGTGCATGCCAGCACTGATTGCACCGGGTCTTAGCTAATGAGTCTGGCGACGATGACACTGCAGTGTTCTCTCACATGCAGCAGAGTCTATCCATCCGTGTGTGGATTTTAATAGGCACAAAGGTGCAATCCTTCACTTTGGAACTGGCCTGTAACATTTTATGACCGGGGCAAATAAAAATGTCCACCGCTCCCTGCGTTTGTTGCAACTCTTTTTTCAAAACTATTGCACCAAAGTTTCAGCTACGGATGCAACTCGCTTTTTAAAGAGCGCTCGTAATATCTGAAACCGCCGCCCTCGACTCCCACGCAGTGATCAAAGTCACAGTGCTTAGCTAGATTAGCTAGCTAAGATATACAATAGATATTGTTTGGGCTGGCCACTGTTCTCCGTCTAGGCCTCTCTGGCATGACCTAATTTTAGTACCATGACAAGGCTTGAGCACGCACACACAAACACACACACTACACATTCTAAATTGGGTGGGCTGCTGCTCTGAAAGTTCAGGCCAAGCTTTGACCGAATAAGGCTCTAGTCGCGAGCGAACGGTTTCTTCCTCCCGCTCGGGGACACGGCAGGAATGTCGTCTGAGAGGAGGAGGTGGCGGCCATGGAAACGTCACGTTAACACACACCCTCTCTCTCTCTCTCTCTCTCCGTTTGCTGGACAAGCATGCAGACAGACAGGGCAAGGCTGCTGGGTGTGTGTGTGTGAGGCCAAGGCCAAGACTGTGGCTAGAGAGCTAAGACCCAACGCTGGCTGCTTCCACAGGGATAAGTCAGCTAAGATCTAGACTGCATTTACTGGTTTACTGTGTTGGGCTGAGGGTCAGGGGTGAAACCATGAAGCCATTTAGACTGGTTACACCTATACCAGAGCCATATAGCTGAGAGAGTATAGCGCCATTGTGGGGTCAGAAAACAGCGCTCGAGCGCCGTTCATGCAGCCCTGGAGAGTTACAAGCTGGAGTTTGAAATACATTGTTTTCAACGAGGGCCGTGCAAATATCAGCAATTTTAGGCATGTGTGCAACATGACAACTGTTTTAAAGTATTGCACAGTGACAACTAAAGTCTCTGTAATGTTTATGTTGTACTATTACTAAAAAACGATTTAAAATAAAGGAATTTAAGATCATTAAAGCTGGGCTGTTGCCTGAGTCCAGTGCATTCTGCCAACTTCCGGCCACGGGCCATTGCCTAGCACTTCGCCAATAGAAGTCTATGTAGAAGAACCGCCATTGGACTGGCCTCATGCAGTGAACGGAGTTGTCGTATTTCTTTCATTTACAGGCAATTTGTTTCATTTTATAAGACATGTTCATTTTCTCTCAGTTCATCTATTTCATCTATTCATCTATTAGAAGAATTTAGGTGAGAGGTGGTGGTTGGGAGGGATGGTGAGTAGGACGGGTGTGGCGGGGTCTTTGGGTCTGACCACCATCACAGACAGGAATGTGTGACAGGAATGAGTCAGTCAGACCCAGGAAAACGCATCACATCCCTGGTGTGGCCGTGTGACTCAGGCTGACGTCACGCCCTGGAAACCTCCAGGCTACCAGGCTCACACACACACACACACACACACACACACACACACACACACACAGCACAGGCCCTCCACTGTGGTTCAACATGGATGGAATAGAACGCTACTGGATAAACAGAATACGGCCATGACATAATGCTGCTACTAAGTTAGAACTTAGAACCGATGATACAGTGATCGAGATGAAAACACACACAGAGAGACTTTAGTTTGTTGTGTGGGAGAATTTTGGGTAGGTGATGAAGATGAGACAGAGATGTTTTGGGTGGGTGATGAAGATGAGACAGAGATGCAGTGTTGTGGAAAAAGCAACAGAACGTTGCTGAACCAACCAGCTACTGTGAGTAAGGCTGACACCAACCACACACACACACACACACACACACACACACACACACACACACACACACACACACACACACACACACACACACACACACACACACACACACACACACACACACACACACACACACACACACACACACACACACACACACACACACACACACACACACACACACACACACACACACACACACACACACACACACACACACACACACACACAGCTGGTGACTAACGGCAGACATGTGCACTCAAGACTTTATCATGTGCGCCCGCACGCACACACGCACCTCCTCCTTTTGTTCACATCCTCGACCACTCTTAAGAATAGAAGTAAAGAACATGCAGTTTTCAAAAGCCCCATTACCCTGTTGAAAGTGGTCGTCTGACAAAGGAAAGCTCTTTAAAGCCTCTCTGCACAAATCAAAGTCTCTCACAGAACAATCAAGAGGTTGAATCAAACTGAATCGAACTTTGTCACCCCCCCCACCCCCTCCTCTCTCCCTCCTGCCCCCGAAGGAGAAGTCAACGTGTCGACAGCTGTGACCAACCGCTGTCACATGATGAGTCCAGAGCTTTGCCAGCAGCTCCATGGTCAGTGGTCTCACAAACAACAAACACGTGGCCCATCACTCATTCAGAGCTGACCATTTTGGTTGGACTGGACTGTCTGGACACATGCCAGACTTGTGGCCCCTTCCTTGACCTTCCCTTCCAAACGCCACTCTGGACTGGGGAGGAGGGTTGGGGGGCGGGGGGGGTACTGCTCCTGCTACATACAAATGAATGAGCCTTCTGCTGCTAACTGGACGGAAAGTAGGGAACGGTGCCAAACACTTGAGCAACAGCTCGTGCACGAACACATTTGTTTTGACTGTTCTCTCTCAGCTTCAACAGGCTGAGAGAACAACCTCGCCGTCGCATCGTCAGTCAGTTCACTGGTTGAAAGACAAGCTTGGGCTGCCTGGCTGCACGGAACGACTATTATCATTGGTTTAATCGATCCATTTTGATTGTGTAATTAATTTAGGTCAATTGACTGACAGTACTCTAAAGCTAATTAAAGTACAAAAGGATGGCAAAGGCTCATCTCAAACCTGAACCTAAACAATCAACTAGAAAATTATTGTTTTCGCCCAGCAGGTAAAAACATAACTTTTCATGTAATAATGTACATATTAGCACAAATGTTTGCTTGCGGACATCATCAACCAGAGTATTGAGTTCCGAAAAACGTAAAATGTTGTTCAAATAACATTGTCATCTCCGTCAGGCCAAAGGCTCCAGTTAGAAGTCTAGCAGTGGCACATTTTGAACCAAGGTGGACTGGGGAAACCCTAGATACAGGGAACAAGAGGTGATAAAAGCGTGTGACTACACTGTAGGTCTGTGTGTGTTCAAATAGATAGAAACTGCCCTTTGCTTTACAACACTACTAACTTGTTTATTGAAACTTAGGGCTGTGTCAAAGAAAACACCCAGAGAACTAGAATTGGGCATGCAAATCATTGTACAGTTTGAAACCGGGAAAGCATATGTGTCGTTTTAGCTATGTATAAACAGTATTATACATTATAGTATTGTAGCAGCAAACGTTTTTCAGAGAACTCTTGGGATCATATTGTGGAACATTGGTTTAGAACAGTGGCTCTCGGCCTGGGCCGTGGCTCAGCGGTCCAGGCACCTTGGCTGGTAATCCAGTCTGGCAGTGTGCCGCGGGTTCGACTCCCGATCCCGACGGCCTTTACTGCATGTCTTCCCCCCATCTCTCTCCCCATTTCCTGTCAGCCTACTATCTGTCCCTCCATGAAAAATATAAAATAAAAAGGCGAAAGCCACAAAAAAAAAAAAAACATAAGAAAAAAAAGAACAGTGGCTCTCAAAAATAACAGATCTACAAGCTCACTTTTTTTGAAAAACCTTGAAAGTGTTTAATAATCTTTCTCTTCTGGGGGCGGGGGGGGGGGGGGGGGGGGCACAAAACCTTTTCAGATGGGGGGGTCTGTAGCCACATGCATATTGCATATAGATTATATTTTTTCATTTGGGGGGGGTCCCTTATTGGCACGAAAAGGTTTCAGAACTACTGATTCTGAAGGCCTTTGTATTATCGGCCTCCCCAGGTCTTACTGGGCTAAAACAAAGCCTATGACAGATATACGTGTCACTTCAGGTTGAACGTACTGTACAGTACGTGAGCAATCCCTGACAGAGCCATGAGTCAGGCAGTTTGCTGCTGCCACCCGACCCTATCCTCCAGTCTACGCTACTACGAGTAGACAGTCCAGCATCCATCCAGGGTTATCTACACTTCTACGCTAGCCGTCTCTCCCCACAGCTGAGCTCACGTAGCTCATTTTACTACAGTATACCTAGTGTACAAAGAACGCAGCGCGGCACGTGAAACATAAGCAGAGAGGATCGTGTTGTTGTGACCGATTGAGTTACACACACGTTTCTGGGGCTGCGGGCCTGGTCATGGTCATGGTGGAGGTGATGTAACAGAGAGCTATACGGTGGAAGCTCAAAGGCTTGTTTTCTCTGCTGGGAGGGAGGGAGGTGGGGGGGGGGGGGTCTCCGTTATGCAGCCATTTAGTTAACAAAGTAAAAACACACAATATGCCATCTTCTCCATGTCAGGCCCACCTCTCCAAAGTCTCAGAACACAACACACGTCCATCTCTAAGCTCGGGGAAGGCAGTGGATATGGGGTAGAGTGGCCGCTTGTGAACCGAATGGTTCCCAGTTCGATCCCAGCGCTCCCCCAGAGTTAGTGTCAAAGTGTCCTTGAGCAAGACTCCCTAAAGAACCCCTAATTGCTCCCGATGACCAGGTTGGTGCCTTGCATGGTTTCCCATTATTTAGACACCCTCAACCTCACATGGGTGATTTTTAAGAACGCAGCACCGATTAGTTTTAACCCACCACGCATGCCGGGAGCCACGGGTGATTTTTCACCCGCAGCATGAGTGATTCTTCACCCGCAGCACGGGTTTGTCTGACTTATGATTGTAGGTCTGTTGGTGTATGACTAACCAACGTATGCCCAACGTATGGTGGGCTCCGCCATTGGTATATGAATGAGTGTGTGTGTGTGTATTTATGCACAATCTATGTAAAGCGCCTTGGATAAAAGCGCTATATAAATGCACCATATTACCATTTACGCTCAATCCATGTTTGCATACATCACTTAGTAAACTGAACCCTAGTTGGCTCTGTTGCCCTCCCCCCCCCCCGCCCCCCAAAAAAACAGCCGTTCTAGAAGTTCACAACGTGCCGTGTTTCGACCTGCTCGGCTGTATGTGAGCTTTCAGATCTGCCATTTTCGTTGATGTTTCCCCCAGAATATGGATGCTGCTGGCGCTCAAAGTGCTTAAGGCTGGAGTCATTTCCTGCATGCATGCATAGGATAAACAGCTCGTTAAGCCTGGGCTTCCCCGTGGGGGCCCTTTTAACAGGACCACTACCCCCGAAAGAGAGCGCTCCATCAGGCCTCGTCCTCCGGACAGCATGGCGTTGCCACGTACGCATAACACAGTGCTTTTATACAAGACAGGTTATTAAAAGCAATAACGGCTGTGGAAGTGGGCGAGCTTTCTGAAATGAATATGAAATGAGCCTCATCACCCTCTCTCTAAACTACCATCCCATTAAGCCCTACTATACATACACTTAGCAATACCACTAGCACTAACCATCCAGCAGGGATCCTGCCTTACAACAGGATATACATTTCTCAACAGAAGAGCAGGGAGAACACCAACAGCTATAACCAGGCCAAAGCCCTATGCTTTTGTCATGTGATCAAGTCAGATCTTTCATATTCCATCCTCATGGAAGACTGGCTTCCAGAGTTTGCAGGAGTGGCCCATTTTTTTAATGTATTAATATTAGAAGTTAGGCATCTCAATAAAGTGTCATTTTAAACACATACATCACATTCTTATTCAGATATACATGGAATGACAGCTTTCTAATAAGAGTTCACATTAATATGTCTTGCCCACTCCCAATATTTTTTTAACCTTCAGATTACTTAAATAATAATAAATAATAATAATTTAAAAAATAATTTAATAAATAATTTAATAAATATATATTTCTCCCCTTCATATCCCAATTTGGTAATAAGCTAATTCCCAGTTCCCCTGCTTCTCTGAGTGGTCCATCCCTGCTAATCCCCACAGTAGGTCATTGGGAGGGTGAAGATGGTCACGAGTCTCCTCCGATACCCGAGCCGTCAAGCCACCAGCTTCTTTTCACCTGACAGTTAAGAGCCTCACTAGGGGGGCGTAACGCATGTGGAGGAACACACTATATTTGGACAAAAGTGCCTCAAATCATGAATGCAGGGTCCAATTGCCGTGAAACTTTGCAGTTCGTACGAACATTTCCACTAGGCAGAGGAAGAAATGCCACCCTACATTTTTCAAATTGCCCTCAAATTAGCGCTATAACTGGCAGATTTCCGTGAGCAGCTAATCTCTGGCGCGGTTAGGCGGAACCGCGTGAAACTTTGCATTGCACACTCCCTGGAGGCCAAAGAAGATCCTCTGCCCCAACTGTCCCACATCGGCCTGTCAGAGGGTCACCGGCGACCAGGGTGATCGCTTGTCTTACAAAATAATGTTTTATTCAAGTCATGGAATGCAGGTTTAAATCCGAATCAGTCTGGTAGGCTACGTTGTCAGATTAGTTGGGTCTTGGGGTTTTAACTATAGAAGCCCAGTCCAAACAGTCTGTTATAATGGATGTAAGTATCATGAGGCTAGGTGCAGCAAAGAGTCCACAGAGTACCATCTGAAAGTCATTAATCTTTGTCCCCGGCATAACGCACCATGCTGACTGCAGCACTGCTTAGTGCTAGACTGCTTGTGAAAAATAAACTGCTGTATTGATTTCCCTATTAAAAAAAAAAAGCACAAACAGCTCTCGGTTGCTTAGAATATCACCCAAAGGGAAAAGAAAAGTAAAACCTTATTCAAAAAAACAACATGCAAACAAGAGGCAAATTCTTGCTCCGACTGACATGCGGCCAGCCGGAGCAAGGTCCTGCTTTTCAGGAAATTAGTTAATACTTCGGCTAGATGCCATGTCTGTGCCAAACAATAGCTTAGCTTCAATAATCATCACCAAATGTTAACCTCTGGGTTGCCTGGAGGCTCTGCCAGTATACTATACGCAGACCACATGCTCCTTAAGAGACACCAGGAGGACCCGGGTTCTAAGTCGTGTCTACCTTCTCTCTGGCCTCGGTTTCCTTTCCGTCTACACTTTAAATTATAAAACAATGAAGCAAGAACTGCCTAAAAACATTAATAAATTAAAACATTATGCTCAGATAAAACTATAAACTCCTACGAATAAATGATTTAAGAGGGGAGTATATCTTTACAGAATGAGTTATTAAATACCAAATTACATGCAATTTCAGTTAAATATGACATAGTCCATGAACTGTAATTACAGACAATGGATAATTCTGTCACGATTAAAAAGGAAATCACACCCGTGTGAAGTGAGGGGCGCTCTTATAGTCGTACATCATGACGTAATTCTCCATACATTGTCAATGGGAATGTGTGTAGGACGAAGTTTCCTGTATTCACTAATTGCTGAATATAAAAAAGTAGCAAGACGTGACCAATATAAACCTTACTTTCTAAGCTCTAAGAACAAAACAATCGATCAGATCCTTTCAAGATCTCACCATTCTTTGACACACTTAACTTTTACTGGACACTCACTTCATGTCTTCCTCCCTTTCAGAGGGAGAGAGGCGTCAGCGTCAGTGACTCAGCTTTCAGTCTTGAGGTCAGGGGTCAATCCACCAAAAAGACTACAGCTCTGCTTTGTTGAGCGAGCCCGCTTAGCGGTATGGCATGTTACTGGGCTGCATCTCCATAGCAACCGCTAGATTGTGTCAGGGAGCCGTGCACAAAGTAAACACACAGACAACCACCCCACCAGTACCTCCAGGGTCGCTAGCTGTTAACATGTTAATAAAATAGAAATCACACCAGTGAGAAGTGAGGGGCGCTCTTATCATCATACATCAGTCCTTCAACCTCATCATTGTGTGTTAACAACTTACTTAAACCTGTCCTTAACCCCCATTATTCACTGACCGGCATCCCCCAGGGCTCTATACTAGGCCCCATCCTTATTTGCCGGTGGACCAAATCCTCCCCCCAGAGTAGGGACGCTTGTGTAATGTGTGGTTATTAACTTGCTCTGAAGGATGCCATCTCTTACTCTTAAAATAAGACTTGTTTAGTCATCCACCAACACGCATCCCACAGCGGCTAATCTGAGTGATCCGTTCTCCGAGCTCTGAAGCGAGAGGAAATACCTCGTTGGAACAGCTTTTCAGGATCAGGAAAGACACTCAGTGGTTTCTGACTCAATAAGTAACCCCTTTTGGTGTTAGCATTATGTTATGCTTTAGCTATTGAAAAATATCAGATCTACAAGCTCGTAGCGCGCCACCGAGTGGCGCGCTACGAGCTTGTAGGTCTGCTATTTTTGAAAAATGACTATTTTTGAACGACTGACATAGAAACAGCTTTTTCAGAAAACTGTCAGGATGTAGAAGACATTTTTAGAATCTGATCTCAGGTCAGAATGGGTTAAGTTAGTTAACAGCGGAATCAATAAAAAGGCACGTAGACTAGAGGAAGGAGAATGGGTGTGATAATAAATCAAATAAGTAAACCGGACACCCTGTGTCTACAGCTGGGTTTCTCAAAGTGGGTGAATTTATCAATATCACTTCCGTTTAACCACTTAAAACCCTTAGTAAAAACCTCCTCGCCAAAAACAGCCGATCTACAAGCTCAACATTTCATGTTGTGATGTGTTGTGACTTGTGAGCTTGTACTGTAGATCTGCTATTTTTTGGTGAATGTTCCCCCCATGAAAAGGGATGCTGGGGTTCAAGTGGTAAAATGTCAAGTATGAAGTTATTTTCAATCTGTCGTAATGGAAACTACTATTCAGGTTTTCCTCGCGACACACATACTGTATCTTAGGGGGAAAGATTTTAATATGTACGTACCATATGACTGTAAGGTTCTATAAAGTACCAGTGTAATTCAGGGGTGCCTTGGCTGCCCCGAGTGAAAAACAGTTTGAGAAACCCTCCGTCTACAGCACACAGACAGGGGCCCGGGGCGGTTTCACACAGACAGGGGCCCGGGGCGGTTTCACACAGACAGGGGCCCGGGGCGGTTTCACACAGACAGGGGCCCGGGGCGGTTTCACACAGACAGGGGCCCGGGGTGGTTTCACACAGACAGGGGCCCGGGGTGGTTTCACACAGACAGGGGCCCGGGGCGGTTTCACACAGACAGGGGCCCGGGGCGGTTTCACACAGACAGGGGCCCGGGGTGGTTTCACACAGACAGGGGCCCGGGGTGGTTTCACACAGACAGGGGCCCGGGGCGGTTTCACACAGACAGGGGCGGTTTCACACAGACAGGGGCCCGGGGCGGTTTCACACAGACAGGGGCCCGGGGTGGTTTCACACAGACAGGGGCCCGGGGTGGTTTCACACAGACAGGGGCCCGGGGTGGTTTCACACAGACAGGGGCCCGGGGCGGTTTCACACAGACAGGGGCCCGGGGTGGTTTCACACAGACAGGGGCCCGGGGTGGTTTCACACAGACAGGGGCCCGGGGCGGTTTCACACAGACAGGGGCCCGGGGCGGTTTCACACAGACAGGGGCCCGGGGCGGTTTCACACAGACAGGGGCCCGGGGTGGTTTCACACAGACAGGGGCCCGGGGCGGTTTCACACAGACAGGGGCCCGGGGTGGTTTCACACAGACAGGGGCCCGGGGCGGTTTCACACAGACAGGGGCCCGGGGTGGTTTCACACAGACAGGGGCCCGGGGCGGTTTCACACAGACAGGGGCCCGGGGTGGTTTCACACAGACAGGGGCCCGGGGTGGTTTCACACAGACAGGGGCCCGGGGCGGTTTCACACAGACAGGGGCCCGGGGCGGTTTCACACAGACAGGGGCCCGGGGCGGTTTCACACAGACAGGGGCCCGGGGCGGTTTCACACAGACAGGGGCCCGGGGCGGTTTCACACAGACAGGGGCCCGGGGCGGTTTCACACAGACAGGGGCCCGGGGCGGTTTCACACAGACAGGGGCCCGGGGCGGTTTCACACAGACAGGGGCCCGGGGCGGTTTCACACAGACAGGGGCGGTTTCACACAGACAGGGGCCCGGGGCGGTTTCACACAGACAGGGGCCCGGGGCGGTTTCACACAGACAGGGGCCCGGGGTGGTTTCACACAGACAGGGGCCCGGGGCGGTTTCACACAGACAGGGGCCCGGGGCGGTTTCACACAGACAGGGGCCCGGGGTGGTTTCACACAGACAGGGGCCCGGGGTGGTTTCACACAGACAGGGGCCCGGGGCGGTTTCACACAGACAGGGGCCCGGGGCGGTTTCACACAGACAGGGGCCCGGGGCGGTTTCACACAGACAGGGGCCCGGGGTGGTTTCACACAGACAGGGGCCCGGGGCGGTTTCACACAGACAGGGGCCCGGGGCGGTTTCACACAGACAGGGGCCCGGGGTGGTTTCACACAGACAGGGGCCCGGGGCGGTTTCACACAGACAGGGGCCCGGGGCGGTTTCACACAGACAGGGGCCCGGGGCGGTTTCACACAGACAGGGGCCCGGGGCGGTTTCACACAGACAGGGGCCCGGGGCGGTTTCACACAGACAGGGGCCCGGGGCGGTTTCACACAGACAGGGGCCCGGGGTGGTTTCACACAGACAGGGGCCCGGGGCGGTTTCACAATGAAAAGTGATCAGGTGACATAATGTCAATCATTCTACAAGATCACATGCTCTTCTTACACCATTCCCCTCTCGAGTCCCTTGGTCGACTTATGAGACGGAAGAACGACATTTGCCTCAACGCTAGGTGTGACTAAAATAATCAAAATGCAATACAAAACATCAAGATTACAAAATGAACTACTGCAATTTCCAAATCGCCAAGGCTGCTTAAGAGAGAGGGGGTCTAAAATGGACTTCCAAGTTCCAAACAAGTTTGGGTAATATTTGGTGAACCCCTTCCATCATACTCAAGCCTTGTATGTCCTCCACACTCGTTTTTAGAGCAAACCACTCAGCTACAGTATATTTAAACCACTGACCGTCATTCAGTCTTGCGTTTAACAAAAAAAAAAAAAGCGTCTCTCTGTATAACAATAAAAATGTGTAATGATATACCATTATAATTTATTGAATGATGGAAAAACTACCACATTACATAACATGTAAAAATAAATAGAATTGCAGGTGGAGGTTTGTTTTTGGAACTTGTGCCAAAAGAACCTGACAACAACAAGCTTCACCTAGTCCACAACCTCAAGGAAGAGGACAATCAAACTGTGTTTCCATAGCGATGTGACAGCTGTGCCAGTTAGTGTAAACAAGGTGGTATTTTTCAGTTTTTGCCACATTCCTATTAAGCCAATAATTTGATGACCAGCAGTGGTTACCTATGGAGAGTGCCAGGTTGAACCGGTTCAGTTATTTATTCCCCAACTAAACTCACCAATATTGGACCAGTTCAGAGTGTTACTTTCCACTGAAAATGAATTGGTTCAGAAGCTTAAAGGACCACTTCACCACTTTTCAACTTCTCTTCCTATAATTAGTCCTAACTAATGTTCATGATAAAATACCACCATTTATTCCTACTCAGTCTGTGTCTCATAGAAAGGCTGTGGGCAGTTCAGAAACCCGTCCACCAGTGACATCATCAATGGTGAATCCAAGCTAATAGAAACGGTTGCAATGCAAAAGTTGAAGCCATCGTTCTCACGATAATGAAAATCTAAATATATTTTAAAACAAATCTTGTTTTAAAATAAATCTGCCTAATGATGATTGCCCAAAGCCCTCCTATGAGACACAGACTGAGTAGGAAAAAAATGGTGGTGTTTTATCATGAACATTAGTGAGGACCAATTATATGAAGAGATGTTGAAAAGTGGTGAAGTGGTCCTTTAAGTTGGTTCGGAACTGGAAACAGGGAACCACTGCCGGTCATCAGATTATTGGCTCAGGAATGTGACCAAAACAAAAACAAATCTCTGTGAATTCAAGGCTTCATGGGGTGCGGAATTGATAGGAAATAAGCCATTTTTGGGTGAACTACTCCTTGACAGCCCAATACCTCCATATCGTCAGCTTCTGCAACCGTCAGCTACTTCACTTGTCAACCTTCATACAGAGCGCTAAAAACTCAGGTGTGTCGATGAGGCAGCTTGAGACTGAGACAGTACAGTGCGTAGTGTACGTACATGAGCACACGGAGCGTGTTATCAGCTGGAACAGGGGCCACCGCGGTCAAACAGCAGGCTGCCTATGGCAACCCGAATGCCAACCATTGTCTCCTGCAACTGTGCTTTTAACGCGCCACAGTGGGAACAATGACAGACAAACCTGGGGCATCAATAATGGATGCAGTCGTGTCAGCCGCTTCTGCACAGCGGCAAGCCTCGGCGCAGGGCAGATAGCAGCTACTTTAGACGTACGTACATGCACGCAGGTGCACAATAGAACGTCTGTGTGTACACACATACAAGCGCCGGCACTCAGGCTGAGCACACATGATGTGTAGGGAGGGGCAGCAGGGACAATGACGACGCTGAGCACATGTGACGAGCACATGTGTGATCCCTGCAGGCTGGTGCTGTAAGAGAGCATTTTCAGCCCCCCCCCCCCCCCCAAAAAAAGATCAGTGATGTAAATAGGTTTTCAATGTAATGGGTCCCAGGACCCACCAGGTGTGGTTTTTTAGATGGGTCCCAGGGACAGTTTGAGTCCTATACTTCAACGACGTTGGACAGTACAGTACCGAGTACAGTATTGCATCCCAGGACCCCCGGAGGGTGACATGATTGCGTCCTCTGACTCCTCTCTCATTTTAGTGAGTCTAAGGATGCAGGCTATTATTTTGCGTCACTGCAAAAGTGCAAAATAATCATATTTGAACTGGGCCGGCCCCCAACGTGACAAGCACATGGAATCGTAGGAGTTGAGGCATTTAGTTTGACTCAGTTCCACAGGTAACAATACCAGATCTACAAGCTCACGGACGTTTCGAGGTGCGGGTTCTTTTTCTAATGCTACTTTTGAACTCAGCACCTCTACCAAGTGATGTGCGTATTCTATACGTTTTTCTTAATATTATTTGACACCCCCTCCCAAAAATCATGTGGGGACCCCCGCAGGTTGAGAACCACTGCTGTAAGCGAGGCCGTTGGTGAGGTGGTCGGCTCGCTCACCCCCGGCCCATCTGTTGTCGTGCCTTTAGAGTCAGCTGGTCAGAGGGGCCAAACTGAGTGACCAGCCTTGTTTCCACACTCAAGAACAGAGACACAGCAGGGTCTGACCACTCCAGAGTCAACAGGAGCAATAAAAAGAAAAGCTTCTCATTCAATGGCCAACGGGAATGGAATGGAATGACTGGAATTCTCCAAAGTGTCAGAATGCAATAACAAAGACCTGGCTTCATTGCTTATAGCAGTGGTTCCCAAAGTGGGGTCCGGGGGTCCCCGAGGGAGTTCCAGGGGGTCCCCAGCTAAATTATATTTTGGAACGTAATGGACCTTTACGGGTCTGTAACTCTGAGTGTACAAATGGAACCAAATGGACCCTAATGGGTCAATTTGGTTCCATTTGTAAACATCTTCTCGCATGGCGGTCCCTGACATTATCTTTTCAAATGGGGGTCCGCGGGCTAATTAGTGTCAATTTGGGCAAATTGGGGGTCCTTGACATGAAAAAGTTTGGGAACCACTGGCTTATATTATAGTATACACCAGTATGGTCCCAACCGACAGGATGTGAGAAGAACATGCACATAAGAAAAATGGGACAAAATGCCACTGACTGAATGTAAACAATGTATTATCCCATTTTGACCTGAGATCAGATTCTAAAAATGTCTTCTACATCCTGACAGTTTTCTGAAAAAGCTATGTTTCTATGTCAGTGGTTCTTCGATTTTTCAAGAATAGCAGACCAACAAGCTCGTAGCGCGCCACTCGGTGGCGCTCTATGAGCTTGTAGATTTGCTATTTTTCCATAGCTAAAGCATAACATAATGCTAACACCAAAAGCGTCCAAAATGTATTAATATCGTCTCTTTCCGGGGTACAACGTAATAATTATTGTCCCGATCTCCTTTGTAAGCTCATCTACAACAACTCCACTAAAGCTCAAAAGGTTGGATGCAGATTGCAGAACCAATGCCCCCACCTCTCCCTCTCCCAATCTTTTAATTGAATTCAGGCCACCATAAACCCCCTCCCCCCTTAGCGGGGTCCCAAGTCCCAACCCCTCCCCTCCTCCCCTCTCTGTTCTTTCTTCTCCCATTTTCCCGCCCTGCAAAGCAACAGGCTGCAGTGCAGAAAGGAAACCATCCTCATCCTCATCACCACTCCCTCGAGTTCTGCTCTGTCTGTCTGTGTGGCAGGATAGCAAGCATCACCACCTGGTTATACTGAGTTCTGCTCTGTCTGTCTGTGTGGCAGGATAGCAAGCATCACCACCTGGTTACAGTTGGGTGCCACCGATATTGTCCCTTATCATTTGACCCATTTAGGCCTGACCTCAAAATTTAAAAAAATCCTTCTAAATCCTCCAGTTTTCTGAAATAAATATTTTCACGATTTTTCAAAAATAGCAGGCCTACAAGCTCGTAGCGCGCCACTCGGTGGCGCGCTATGAGCTTGTAGATCTGCTATTTTTCAATAGCTAAATTATAACATAATGTTTAAAACACCAAAAGGGGTTCCCGCCCAAAATGGGTTAACTGTCCTTTTGCGCAGATCACGCAAACCTCAGCAAAAAGAAAAGGACAATATCGATGGCCTCCAACTGTATACTTACGTTACGATAAGATGCTCTCATTGATCGATTTAAGTATTTATTATTTAACAGTCTGCAGAATTAAAGTACATTTCAACTACTCAATACAAAAACTGTTAACTGTGAGTGGACGACACCATAAAGCATTACACTTGTTTACAAGATTGGGTCCACCGTTTTCAATTCATCATAACATTTAGAGACGTACAAAAATTTACACTTCTATTCTATATAGCCAAAAACAGGAAATCATCATAAAAAAACATATACAGTGAGGGGGAAAGGGTCAGTCAGTCACATCATGATCACTGATGCATCCACAGCAATAAGATCACAATGAAACCTCATATAGGATCAGCTTTAGGGAGGTGGTCATCTTTGTTGACATATAGCCTTCCACAGTGTCAGATCACAGGGATGTGTGATGATGACGAGACATCCTCTTCCAAGTTAATTGTGTATATAAAGCGGAACTTAGTAGATATCTTTCCTCTCTTTCATTGTTGCAGATGATTGTGAACTGATCTGCTAGTCAGTCACCCACTAGCTCTGGTCCATAGCCTTGGTCAGGACCTCTAGGCTATTATGGACCAGAGCTAGTCACCCACTAGCTCTGGTCCATTCTAGTCCTTAAGGACCCACCAACCTCCCTAAAGCTATTGCTGTGGATGCATCAGTAGTGTGACTGACTGACCCCCTCACTGTATATGTTTGTTCCCCCTTTTTTACCTCCTCTATGATCATTTCCTGTTTTTGGCTATATAGAAGTGTATATTCGTACGTCTCTAAATGTTTTGATGGATTGAAAATGGTGGGCCCTATTGTTAACAAGCGTAATGCTTTATGGTGTCGTCCACTCACACTTAACAGTTTTTGTATTGAGTTGCACTTGAAATGTACTGTCATTCTGTAAAACTGTTAATACATAAATCAATCGATCAAGCAATGGCTTCTGTTGAATGATTGGACCTTAGACTCTCGTAGATGTATTTTATCGATTCTGAATCTATAAAAAAAAATACATCCACGAGTCTAAATCTTAGGCTATTCCTCCTCCTATCCTATCAAGGGCGGAACTCCAGTGGGTCGGTCCACGTTGCGTGGACTGGACACTGTCTATCTATGGGATGAGCCGCCCGCTACATTGTATCATCGTGATTATACCCACCCCACTCAGAAGATCAAAGAAATCAACTGTTACCAGGGGTTACCAGGGCAACATTGTAACAACAAACACTTGTAACAACAACGAAACCAGCGGCCAGCTGTGAACTGGTTATGATTATGGTGGTAATTAATTTTAATACGAGCAGGCAGGGAGAAGTGGCGCATCCGCCCTGATACTAGAGAGATAGTGACACGGCAGAGAGAAGGTCCACATGGCCATATCACTCCGTAAGGTTATACTTATTATTACATCTCAAGGACATTTAAACTATAAAAATGTAATTCGGTTCATTTAAGGTGAATACAAGGACAGCGCTGTAATTAAGTCAACTATTGAATAAAACCAAGCCTTATTTATTAACGACCTCGTGTGTAGTTTAGTGTAGCATACTGATATATTGTTTGTCTCCTCCTGTGATGCAAACCACACACATGACACATTCGCGTCAATTTGATCGAATAAAAGAAATAAACACAAATGAACTAAAAAAAACTGAAAATCAAAGTTGTCCATGGTGCGGACTTTCTCTTACCTTGACAAAAAGCTCGATAACGGGCTCGTTATCCGCCTGTATTCCATTCTGTGGCACCGACAGAGACATTCTAAAATGTTAGGGTACACTTTCTTGAAAAGTTTTGCCAGCAAAATCAGTCCTTTTTTTCCGTTCTTTTTGTTTTGCTACCACGCCCGTCTTCTTTAGTATGGTCCCCCTCCTTGTCTCTCCACCGTTCAAAACCGTTTTATTTTTTTCTCCAGGAACGAACCACCAGCAGCTGCAAAAACTCTCCTCGATTCCCACACGAGATGAAAAGGGACAGAGGGGTGAAAAACTATCGAAAGCGGACAGCAAAGTAGAGTCCTTCTTCTTCTTCTTGTACCTCACAGATCAGAAACACACAAACGGCTTGCAGTCAGAAGGCTGTTGTTCCACAGTGAGCTACAGAATCATTGTTCAACCAAAGCTTTTAGTCTAGAGCAGGAGGGGAAGAAGAAGCAACGGGAATATTCAAGGCTGTGATGTCATCGGCAGAGAGAGAGCAAACACTAAAATGTGGGCAGGGTTTGAGGAGCATACGGTTTGTAGGCAGGATGGATGGATGCCTGGCTAGTGGCTGGATGAAGCTGTATTATATTCTGTAGGCAGGATGGATGGATGCCTGGGTAGTGGCTGGATGGATGGAGCTGTATTATATTCTGTAGGGAGGATGGATGGATGCCTGGCTAGTGGCTGGATGGATGGAGCTGTATTATATTCTGTAGGCAGGATGGATGGATGCCTGGCTAGTGGCTGGATGGAGCTGTATTATATTCTGTAGGCAGGATGGATGGATGCCTGGCTAGTGGCTGGCTGGATGGAGCTGTATTATATTCTGTAGGCAGGATGGATGGATGCCTGGCTAGTGGCTGGATGGATGGAGCTGTATTATATTCTGTAGGCAGGATGGATGGATGCCTGGCTAGTGGCTGGATGGAGCTGTATTATATTCTGTAGGCAGGATGGATGGATGCCTGGCTAGTGGCTGGATGGAGCTGTATTATATTCTGTAGGCAGGATGGATGGATGCCTGGCTAGTGGATGGAGGGAGCTGTATTATATTCTGTAGGCAGGATGGATGGATGCCTGGCTAGTGGATGGATGGAGCTGTATTATATTCTGTAGGCAGGATGGATGGATGCCTGGCTAGTGGCTGGAGGGAGCTGTATTATATTCTGTAGGCAGGATGGATGGATGCCTGGCTAGTGGCTGGATGGATGGAGCTGTATTATATTCTGTAGGGAGGATGGATGGATGCCTGGCTAGTGGCTGGGTGGAGCTGTATTATATTCTGTAGGCAGGATGGATGGATGCCTGGCTAGTGGCTGGATGGATGGAGCTGTATTATATTCTGTAGGCAGGATGGATGGATGCCTGGCTAGTGGCTGGATGGAGCTGTATTATATTCTGTAGGGAGGATGGATGGATGCCTGGCTAGTGGCTGGATGGATGGAGCTGTATTATATTCTGTAGGCAGGATGGATGGATGCCTGGCTAGTGGCTGGATGGAGCTGTATTATATTCTGTAGGCAGGATGGATGGATGCCTGGCTAGTGGATGGATGGAGCTGTATTATATTCTGTAGGCAGGATGGATGGATGCCTGGCTAGTGGCTGGATGGAGCTGTATTATATTCTGTAGGCAGGATGGATGGATGCCTGGCTAGTGGCTGGATGGAGCTGTATTATATTCTGTAGGGAGGATGGATGGATGCCTGGCTAGTGGCTGGATGGATGGAGCTGTATTATATTCTGTAGGCAGGATGGATGGATGCCTGGCTAGTGGCTGGATGGATGGAGCTGTATTATATTCTGTAGGCTGGATGGATGGAGCTGTATTATATTCTGTAGGCAGGATGGATGGATGCCTGGCTAGTGGCTGGATGGAGCTGTATTATATTCTGTAGGCAGGATGGATGGATGCCTGGCTAGTGGCTGGATGGAGCTGTATTATATTCTGTAGGCAGGATGGATGGATGCCTGGCTAGTGGCTGGATGGAGCTGTATTATATTCTGTAGTACAGTGGTTGTTTTCAACACTTTTCATATCAACGTGGTCCCATTATTTATTCTGCATTTGAGCCACACGGACCACCATTTGATGACATTCAGCCTCTCAGACCCAACATTTTAGAATATTTTGTCCACAATGTCATGCTGTATTGAATTGATGGTGTACCATTTAGGACTGATAACAGGCAAATGTTGATCAGAATAACAATTCTTCCTCTAATTGTGTATGTGTAGACTTCTTGTAAATTACGTAATGCAGATGTTTAACAATAATCTAATGAAATGGGTCCATTTGTTTTCATTTTGCACTCTGAAAAGTTAAAGATCTATAAGGGTCCATGTGGTTACCATTACCAACTCTCCATCATTTAGCTGGAGACCACCCGGAACCCCCTAGGCCAGGGGTGCCCAAAAGGTAGATCGCGATCTACCAGTAGATCACAAAGGCTGTGCAGGTAGATCACATGACATGCCCCTAAAGAGTATTTCATTTAAATATATTGAAGAAAAAAAACGATAAAAAAAAAAAAACATTTCTCCCCCTCTATTTCCCATTCCAAGTGCATTTGTCTTATACTGTACAGAATGTAACACGAACTCTACTATTCCGAAGCCCCCTCAGGTACATATTTAAACTATTTTCAGCAATGGTATAATAATTGATTTGGTGGGTAGAGCTTGCCTAGCTGGTCATTTTGAAAGTAGCTCTCGTCAAAAAGTGTGGGCACCCCTGCCCTAGGCTCATCATTTAGCTGGAGACCACCTGGAACCCCTAGGCTCAAGTACCACTGCTGTAGTATGATGGTGTAGTATAATACTAGCTCTGGTCCATAGCTCTAATGCTTCTATGATTCTGCCCTGTAAATCATAGAAGAATTAGAGCTATGGACCAGAGCTAGTATAGTAGATTAAACCTTTTCCTACGAGGTGGAAAGCTTGGTGACGCGAGGTTAGATGAAGGCTATGCTGGAACTGGAAGAGAACATGGTTTATGAATAGTTCAGGTTCTCAAAGTTGGGCCAGGGGAACCCCTGAGGTTCTGGAGGGGGTTCCACAGGGCAGTGGTTCTTCTAAAAACGTTTTTGTGCCAAGCACCCCGATATGGATATATTTTGTCACAGGGACAAGACAAAAACTAAATCACACCCATGTGAAGTGAGGGGTGCTCTTACCATCGTACATCATGATGTAAAAGACACTAGAACGTAAAATTCTCCATTCATTGTCAAATGGAATTTCAAGTTTGTGTAGGACGAAGTTACCTAAATTCACTAAAAGCTGAATATAGGACCCCTCACAAAAAAAATCACACCCGTGTGAACTGAGTGGTGTAAGGTCTTATATAGACTGATCAACTGTGGTCTGACGTAATGAAATCACACCCGTGTGAACTGGGTGACCATAGCAACCATGCTCATTTTTTGGTACGAACAGACACGTAAACTAACAAAGCCAGTTGTAGGAGTGGTTTACACCACTCAAAAACATGTATAAGCTCCGAGTATGTACTTGTAGATCTATTTTTGAGGGGCACTATAACCAGCTATTAGGGTAAACTTCGTCCTACAAACATTAAATTCCCATTGACAATGTTACGTCAGTGTCTGAGCAAATGGACATATTACGTCATGACAAAATTCCCATAAGAGCACCCCTCACTTCACACTGGTTAAGAATTAACCTGCACAGGTCACTTAAGTTATGTGACAACAGTGAGTCACGAGTCACGACAGGGACCCAGATGATCTCATTGCTACCATATCTACAGCTCAACTAGAGGAATTTAAGATATTTGTGGGCGGCTGTAGCTCAGGAGGTAGAGCAGGTCGTCCAATGATCCCTGGGTCGGCGGTTCGAATCCCGGCTCCTCCTGTCCACATGTCGAAGTGTCCTTGGGCAAGACACTGAACCCTACATTGCCTCCAATGAGTCGGTCGGTGTTAGCGCGCCACCATTGGTGTGTGAATGTGGGAAGTGAGGACGCTGGCGTCGACTGTTCGCCGCTTCACCTCCCAATGTATGAATGAACCATTGTAAAGCGCTTTGAGCACTTGGAAAAGCGCTATAAAAATGCAATTCATTATTATTATTCACCTGTTCCCCTGAGCTTTACATGTACCAACACTAAACACATAAACACCACTAATTATGAAGGAAAAATCCTAGAACCTATAAAAAAATCTTTTAATCTTGAAAGGATGACAAGAGCCAGGAGTATTAAATACAATTCAAATAGCACTCCGACAGAAACGATTGGCTTAATACAACAGCGTTTTTCTTCCTCGACGTAAAATTGCATATCAACCCATTTGGAGAAAGAAAAAAGAAAAGAAAAGTGTTCTCAGGGAGGATTAGGTCAAATCATTTTTAGTCCAAAACAAAAAAAAGACTGCTTCACACAGCCAGGAATAACAGCAAGGTTAAACAGCGCCAAAAAACACCTCTATTACGATACAATATGGGTCAAGAAGACATCCCGTTACCATTTTAATTTGAACAGCACATACAGAAAAAGGGGAAGAACCGCCACACTGTATCCACTGATAAAACACAACGGTAACGGGATGCCACTGTATGTTAAGCTCCTGCCTACGTCTCCGGTTAGGACAGTGGTTCATGCACATCGGACAATCACTGTACATGCTATCAATCTCCCATGAAATCTACTGCGACTCGTGTTAAAGATGTGAAGTCCTTGCCCCCACCCTCGAACACAAAATCTTTTGACGTTTTTAAACTGTTTCCCCTTCCTCAAATTATCTAATATGCAGGGACAACACAAGCTTCTTTACAGTTTACATAATACAGTGTAATATTACACATTGGGCAAAAAAAAAAAAATCAAGCTCTTGATAAAACCCACCCGTCAGAATGAAGTACCAAACCCTTACAAAGAAATAAAAAGAACAAGGAACCAACACTTTGTACATTCTAAAGCTGAACCATGTTGACGACAAACTTAAAACGAGAGAAAGGAAGATTGTGGAACGGGAGTGAGTGAAGGAAGGGGGGTGTCCCTCCCCTCCTCCCCCCCCCTTGGTTTTCATGACATCTGCGACGGCGACAGCTGTGCCTTCCTCATGGAGCGCAGTGCCTTCTCCCGTAGGTGTTTCTCCAAGTCATCGAGCCGGTCGTCTACTTCACTGTCTGATTCCTTAAGGAAAGGGGGGCTCTAATTAGACGTAATTCGTTGGCAGCCAGCGGGACGGCGCAAATGGAAAGCTGTGTGACACATTTGAGGCAGCGAGCACAAGAGAAACCTACTTTAACGCATTTAGGCGTGACATCAGATTCTAAAAATGTCTTCTACATCCTGACAGTTTTCTGAAAAAGCTATGTTTCTATGTCAGTCGTTCTTCGATTTTTCAAAAATAGCAGACCTACAAGCTCGTAGCGCGCCACTCGGTGGCGCGCTATGATCTTGTAGATCTGCTATTTTTCAATAGCTAAAGCATAACATAATGCTAACACCAAAAGGGGTTCCCGCCCAAAATGGGTTAACCACACGAACCCTCAGTGGCATCCCTATTCGGGCCATGTCGTAACAGGCCAGCATTACTAAAAAGAATTACTAGATTTACAAGCTCACGTTGTTGCAATGTTGAGCTTGTAGAATGGCTATAAGCCTATCTCACAGAATTTCCCCGCCCCCCTTAATACACCCCCTTTCGGGGTTAGTGGTGATAGCGTGACGTCACTCCATAGACGCTACATGTTAACAGAGGTAATTTAAGAAGTCTACAACTTTTGTTTTCTCAAGGTAAGGTTTGTTCTATCTGTTCGAGCTGATTTACCATCTTGTTTGCTACATAATAATATTGGTCTGTCACATTTTTACATGTAGAAAAAAACGTGTAAATGCTAATGTTAAAGACACCACTATTTACCGGAAGTGGGCGTGGAAAGCGGGCTGTGAGATAGGCCTATTCTCAGCTAAAAGGGGAAAAATTAGGGGGCCAATGATAGACCCCTGGGGATCCCGGTCAACAAAGTATATTGGGTTTACGCGGTTAATACTTTGTTCTATGATGAATAGCGATCTACAAGCCATCTTTGCAGGAAGCCATCGATTTCCATTATTTTCACTACAATAGGAATCAACTTGTAGACTTGAAACTAATTTGAGAAATGCAAATCAACAAGGTGAACTTTAATTCCAACCGTTTATTTGTCAAATGTATATTATCCACAGCAAATTCGTTTTGAATAGTGCATCTTACGGACTAGAAAAAAATACTTCCCCTAAGCAAAAGTTAGTCTTTGTAATGCTACCAAATTCACATCATACTTGTCAACTTCTAATGTTTGCCTACTGTTTCTCACTGGATACATTTTCCAAACAAAGCATGTGAATGGGATAACCCATTTTGTGCGGGAACCCCTTTTGGTGTTAGCATTATGTTATGCTTTAGCTATTGAAAAATAGCAGATCTACAAGCTCATAGCGTGCCACCAAGTGGCGCGCCACGAGCTTGTAGGTCTGCTATTTTTGAAAAATCGAAGAACGACTGACATAGAAACATAGCTTTTTCAGAAAACTGTCAGGATGTAGAAGACATTTTTAGAATCTGATCACAGGCCAGAATGGGTTAAAGGCGTAGTGAAACGGAAATGGTGGACATTTTATTTTTAAGTTTCAGACGGTCTCAAGTTGAAACACCGCTATGAAGTTTCTGAACCAATCAGAGCGTCACATCCCTTCAGGGGATGGGGCGGTAGCTAGGGACGGGTAGCTATGCTACGCAGGACAGCGTGTGGAGTTTGTTTACAAATCAGATAGTCGTCCAGCTTTACCAGTTTACTCTTAATGTGGGTTATTTCTACCCTAATGTTTTCAGATACATTTTTTAGCGTGATGATTAAGTTGAAACCGAGTAATACACTCTCTGGATGTTATCTTGAATGGGAATAAAAACGGAAGATGTCTGTAATCAGTAGCAGCTGTGCAGCCTGTGCTGGACGGATGCGGAGATATGGGGAATTAAACTGGTGAGCTTCATTTTTATTGGCTTTTATCGATGTTGGCCTCGACACGTCATCACGCAGCACGTTTTCGTTTTCAGGAAGTAATACAAAATATTCTTTTGATATAAAAACCCACAAAAATGAGAATTTTCCCATTTCTTTGGCATCCATTGTTAGGTATGCCCATATGATGACCACGGATATGGTCTAAAAGTGTGAAAAACGTATTTTTCATTTCACTACACCTTTAAGGAAACTTTGAAAAGAAATAAGGGTGATATAAAGTTCACCATGTTGGAATACCCTTTTCAAGCTAGTCTCTCAACATAAAGTTCACCATGTTGGAATACCCTTTTCGAGCTAGTCTCTCAACATAGCCAGACGATTGATGACGTCTGGTTTCATGATCTAAATCAGGGGTGGGCAACTGGCGGCCCCGGGGGCCACATGCGGCCCCCACCTTCACTTAATGTGGCCCTCAGGTTAATGTCAGAATACTGAGATAATATTGGTTTCAGCTGTTTACAATTCCACAACATGCAAACATGACCCGCTTTATTTACTTAGTCTAAATTAGTAGCTCAATGCTCAACGCAAGTATAATTAAAGGCATTTGAAATTACATAAAAATGTTAATTTTCAGGATTCCAATTCAAAAATAGCAAAAATTCAGGATTTCAATTTGAATATAGCAAAAATAGCCGATCTACAAGTTCAAAACGCGTTGCAGCGCGACGCGTTTTGAACTTGTAGATCGGCTATTTTTGCTACGACAGTAATATATGGCCCTAGGGAGTGAGTGTGGAAATATAGTGGCCCTCTCCATCGTCAAAGTTGCCCACCCCTGATCTAAATTCAATGTAGCCGTTAGAACAGAGGCGAGAATGGTCGCAAACAAACCCAGGCCCATGCATTGGAAACCTATCATTAACCCATTCTGGCCTGTGATCAGATTCCAAAAATGTCTTCTACATCCTGACAGTTTTCTGAAAAAGCTGTGTTTCTATGTCAGTCGTTCTTCGATTTTTCAAAAAAATAGCAGACCTACAAGCTCGTAGCGCGCCACTCGGTGGCGCGCTACGAGCTTGTAGATCTGGTATTTTTCAATAGCTAAAGCATGACATAATGCTAACACCAAAAGGGTTTCCCGCCCAAAATGGGTTAACACCGTCCCAATATGAAGGACCGCCCCAAATATGTTGCACTGGATCTGGGTATATATATATATATATTTTTTTTTTAAATGTCGTAAATTGTTTTTTCCAGTTTTAGCAACGATATTGAATAGATGTCACCAGGCGTCTCCGTAAGCAGAGATCTCCGATCGTCTGGCAATGCAAGATCTAAGAATCTAATCATACTGAAATAAAGGGTGAGGAAAACTAATCTTTAGGACTGTGGTATGCGTTGGACATGTCATGGAGAGTATGTGTGATTGGACTTGAATTCGATGGAATTGCCATCACCTTTTTCGACTCTGCGTCCTCGTTGGCCCCCTGGTTGTCCGGAGCGTCTCCGGCTCCCACGCTGCCAGCCTTCTCCTTCTTATGCTTCTTGTGCTTCTTGTGCTTCTTCTCTTTCTTGTGTTTCTTTTCCTTCTTCTTCTTCTTCTTCTTCCCTCCGGCCTCAGCATCTGAGTTCTGTAATGGCAGATTTACAATTTAGGCATTACAATAATCCAGATTCACAGTAAGCAAGAACAAAAAACATGGTAATACATCAAAACATAAACAATCAGACCCGTCTGAAGTGAGTGGTGCTGTACTGTGCTTGTGCTGTACTGTACTGTACTAACCCGTCTCCCTGGCCTGTGTGTGTGTCTGTGTGTGTTAGGCTGTGCAGCAGTGACACTTGGTGGTGAACAAACGCTATAACGCTATTTCCGTGCTCGGACCCAGGGACACACACACACACATAGCTGTCTATAGAAGTGGTTGCACCACTCAAAAATAGTCATCATGTAAGCTTAAGAACTACGTAAGCTACGTAAGAACTACGTAAGCTTAAGAACCTAACAGTGGAATATCTATCTAAGGAAAACTATACACTATAGAGTGCCATGTCTACATAAAAGTGCTATTTAAGTTACATAAGTTGAGCCTATGCATACGCCTGTAGGAGGTTGAGGCTAGGCTAGGGCAAGTGCTACTTCCAGCTTCCCTGCGTCGGCTGATCCGAGCGCACGGGAGGGTTTGTAGCGTGCGATCAGACTTGCAAGATATGGCGGTGCCATCCACCTTTGGTTGCTTTGAATGTCAGCATCAGAGTTTTGTACTCTGTGCGGGCAGCGACCGGGAGCCAATGGAGGGAGCGGAGACGTTTCACACAATGTATTATTAGAATGAGTGCTGCAGTGCAAGAGACCCCCTCTCCAGTATTTGTAGCATTTCTCAGCTGTTTCGTGTTTTCCAGGGCCAACCTGTAGCGCAACAAATCCAATCCAGAGACGCAGTAGATCATTTTTGACCAATAAGTGCATTTGGAGTGTGAAAGGTTCACTATTCTAAGCTCCTTTTGAAACGAAACTTGGCTAAAACATGGGATAAATATCCCTTCTGATCCAAACATCCGGAGAGACGGTCATACTGTGTCGTTTTGGGTTAGATTGATTTTTATAGTTTAACCCATTTTGGGCGGGAACCCCTTTTGGTGTTTTAAACATTACGTTATAATTTAGCTATTGAAAAATAGCAGATCTACAAGCTCGTAGCGCGCCACCGAGTGGCGCGCTACGAGCTTGTAGGTCTGCTATTTTTGAAAAATCGAAGAACGACTGACATAGAAACATAGCTTTTTCAGAAAACTGTCAGGATGTAGAAGACATTTTTAGAATCTGATCTCAGGTCAAAATGGGTTAAGGTGGAGAGTAATCTAAAACCTCCACACTATGCTCTTCACATCGCCTTCATCGTAAAGGTGTGACGTGTGATTTAACCCATTTTGACCTGAGATCAGATTCTAAAAATCTGATACATCCTGACAGTTTTCTGAAAAAGCTATGTTTCTATGTCAGTCGTTCTTCGATTTTTCAAAAATAGCAGACCTACAAGCTCGTAGCGCGCCACTCGGTGGCACGCTATGAGCTTGTAGATCTGCTATTGTTCAATAGCTAAAGCATAACATAATGCTAACACCAAAAGGGGTTCCCGCCCAGAATTGGTTAAAACCACAGCAATGCATGTGGTTTGGAGGGAGAATCGTGGGCACAAAGTAAAAAGTGGGTGGAAGGCGGCTTTGTGTACATTCCAAGCATGACAAACGTAGAACAACTTGTGCTCAATAAAGCAACATGTGTATTCCGATAGCGGACCCACCTTGCTTGGGCTTCTGGAGCCACTGCTGGCCTTCTTGGCCGGGGGAGGAGACCCACTGGCTGAGCGGGCAGGCGAGGTGGAGGCAGGGCGTTTCTGTGCTGCTGGAGGTGGAGGGGAAACGGACCTGGACAGGGCTCTCCTCATAGGCTGGGGGCTCGGAGACACTCTGGGGAACAGAAGGAAGAGTTAATAAAAAGAAATGAAACATTTGCTTTGACGAAACGAGAATGAGGCGTTGATGAACTCATTCAGCGCAAAGTACGTGTTTTACATGTTTTTCATTGAAAGCCCAGAGCGCCAGGAACGCGTTTTTTTTAAATGAATGCTCGGTTCCGCTGTGGTCCGTCAATGAATTGATTCCCCCGGCCATCCGCCGTGATCACAAGCGCGATCTTAGAACACTTTTTTTTCTCGGATTGCGGCTCAGATTGAGGGGTTTCAACAGAATGTCGATGTTAGGAGCTCATTACTAAATCGTTGCTACCTCGCGGATACAATATTATGAATGCGTCTGATAGTAGCCAGATTATTTTTAGGCGATTTAGCTTGCTGTTCATTTCTCCGCTGTATCCGGCGGCAGGGAAGTTGCAGCGCCGGAGTCAATGAGTTCAAATAATAATAAGTCATTCCTTTTAGAAGCCCAGTGTAAAACGTCAGCCCTACCACCACCTACCTCTGCTTGCGTGGCTCAGGAGTCCTGGAAACCCTGCGGATGGGTCTGCTCCCGTGGTGGGAAGGAGACTGCTGCCTCCTCTGGTTGGATGGAGACGAGCCGCTGTTCTCAAAGCGACCCTGAGGGCTGACGGAGCCCCGGGCGTTGTTGCTGCGACCGCGGATGGCAGGGGACGGGGAGAGGGGGCGGTTGGCGGCCGCCAGGGGGGAGCGCGCGTCCCTGCCGCCGGGACGGTTAGAAGGCAACATGGGGCTCCTCCTGTGCCTGGGGGGAGGAGAGGTTGACGAGGGAGGCGTGCGTCTCTTCGGAGGAGGGGGAGAACTCCTGCGCTTGTTGGGGGACCGGGAAGGGCGCCGCTTGGCCTGCGGAGAGCCGCCGCGCTGCTGCTGCTGCTTGGTGGGCGAGTTGGACAGCTTCCTCTTGGGAGGAGGCAGAGGGGAGGGGCTGTAGCGGCGCTGGATGGGGGGAGAATAGCGCCTGGGGGACGGAGAGCGTCTGCGGGCAGGTGGGGACGGAGACCTGGGGAGGACAGGAGGACACTCAGAGAACTGCAACATGGACGGACAGCCAGTGTTGTTTCATCGACAAACTAAGATGAAAAATGTTCACAGAATACCTTTTTTCACTGACGAAAACTAAACAAAAACGAAATACAAAGCTATGACGACTAAATATATAGACATCATCAACAAATAAAAACATGTTAGGGAGGGACTAGTGGAGAAGTAGATCCAGTAGAACTAAAAGAGAAGGTATCGCGACGTGTAGTGAGCTTGTAGATCTTCTATTTTCAGCATGCAACCAAGTGTATAGATCAGGCATTATGACGCCATCAAGGCCGGCCAAAAGAAAGTTGACAAACTAGACTAAAACCCAAACATCGCAGATGGCAAAAAAAAACTAAATCAAAATTTTGCTGTCGAAATCACGAAGGGGCATGGCCTGTACCTGCGTCTAGGTGGAGAGGGTGATCTACGGCGGCGTGGGGGGGAGGTGGAGCGACGACGCCGTGCTCCAGGAGAGGGAGAGCGTCTCTTCCTGCAGAGAGAGAGCGAGAGTAACAGAGAGGAGAGAGAGAGACACATTATTAGATGGCACAAACACACAACACATCTTTACATGTGATTGTCTTGGACTGCTGTTCAGCCCAGCGGTCTTAACACTAATTAGGCCTTGGCCGTGTATACAACACGTCCTTTCTAATCAAATTGCGCATGCACACGGCCGTTCACTAACTTGTTTGCGGCTCTAAAAGAATGGCTCGTATCTCCTAATCTAGGGAACTCTCCATGGTTTTGACCAGATGCGTGATTTTCAGAGTAAAATTTGCCATATCTGCTGGCACTCTAGTGGCTTTATTTTGAAGAATTCCCTGGCAAAAAAAGTGCAAGAGAGTGGGAGTGGCATGCTGTGCGTGTGTGCGTTTCTGACCGTGGCGAGGCGTCTCGGGCGTCTCTGTGTCTCCTCCGCGGTGAGGGTGTGTGGCTCCGCCTCCTTCGAACCTCGCCGTTCCTGGCGGCTCCCGGCGCTCCCGCCGGCCTCTTCGGTGCCTCGTCCTCCGACGAGGAGGAAGAGCCTGTATCTGACAGATAAAAGATCCAAATAAGGGTCCATTTGGTTACCAACTCTGATTCAGTTGGGGACCACCTCAAGGACCACTGGTGGCCCCAGGACCACTGGTTCAGAACCACTGACTATTGGCACAAACCACACCGCTGCAACTCCTTGCAACAAAACAAACCACACCAATGCAATCAGGACATCCCTAGTTGCACGTAGTCGCATGTTGCAAGGAGTTGCATGGCGACCGTCTGGTGTGGTTAGGGCTTTAGAGCAAAGAAAAACATCACGGTGTCAAATGTCAGGGAGAAGGATGGGTTCAAGATGACAACTGTGATGGACAACTAAGACTCTGAGGGAGGTCAAGGTCACGGTAAACTTTATTTGGCTTGGGCTTTCACCCCTGCTGCAGCCCCACACACACACACCAAAAACATCAGTGATAAAAACATAACAGAAATGCATAACAGAGGACACACACACACACACACACACACACACACACACACACACACACACACACACACACACACACACACACACACACACACACACACACACACACACACACACACACACACACACACACACACACACACACACACACACACACACACACACACACACACACACACACACACACAATTAATCTAGCCTAGGATGGGCAGAGAAAGGAGATGGAGAGATATGAGAAAGAAAGAAAGGGGGGGGGGGGGGGGGAAGAGAAAATAGAAATTTTAGAATAGAGCACAAAGATCAAAATGCTTCCAACCTGAAGATGTCTGACGGTTCTGTTTGCGATAGCTGCGTCGCTGCTGCACAGAATCTGCCGTTTCTGCCGTTGCCCCTTCCCCTTCCCCTTTGTCGTTTTTATCCTCCTCTGAAATGGAAAGCACAAGTCTCTGGTCAGTGCCCAGGAAACCACATGGAAATACAGTACACAATCTAGATAGTTTAGATATAGCCTATTTTCAGCGCCTAGCTTTGCTCCGTGACCGATTTCAGTCATACGGATTCCTTAGAAGACGGCATGGCATGTCTTCTATGGAATCCAAACGACTGAAATAGAACCTTAACCCAGTTTGGGCGGGAACCCCTTTTGGTTCCCGCCCAAAATGGGCCATCTGCTATTGAAAAATAGCAGATCTACAAGCTCGTAGCGCGCCACTGTAGGTCTGCTATTTTTGAAAAATCGTGAAAATATTTATTTCAGAAAACTGGAGGATTTAGATGATTTCTTTTTTAATTTTGAGGTCAGGCCTAAATGGGTTAAATCCATGATAAGTGTTTTTGAAGCACACACACACACAGCCTGACTGACGCTCACCTGACTCAGACCCATCAGATGTCAGTCTGGGTTTTGCTGCAACAGGTGGAGAATCATTCCTCCCTCTTGGTTTTTGCATTGGGCCTGAAAAACAAGTCAGTGCGACCTTTAAAATAACATAAATAACTAATAATTATGTATAAGTTATAAGCTGACATCCATATACATCTTTGAGCTAAGGAACAATGTGTGTTTCAGCGTTTTCCCTATAAGCATTATCACAAACATGACCACAACTAGTAATCGCAGGTGTTTTTTTGTAACCTATCGCGGCTGTTTTTCCCACGCAAACCAAACCCTCATCAGTGGCTAAGCTAGCAGAGTGTAGTGCTAGATCCCTTTAAATGTAGATACAGAAGAACACCAATCAAATTGTTGGTGTGGTTTCATTTATCCAGCCATTTTATTCAGGTTTAGACATTTTTGAGTCTAAACGGGTTTAGAGTTTGGTTTGGTCAAGACTAGGGTAAGGATTTGGGAGGGGCATTCCATGTCTTCATTTTCTGGGATTTCACAATACTTTTCTACCCAATTCATTCACAGAACAAATCAGTTATGAGCAGTGTACTCCTAAACAGGAACGTTTAGTCTGGTGTTTTTGTACTGAAAAAAAAAAACCTTAGGGGTGTCACGATTCTCCAAATCCACAATTCGATTTGAATTCCAATTTTAATGTCACGATTAGATTTTTGATCGTCGTCGTTGACGTTGATAAATCAGTCGAACTCAAAACGCACAACTCTAACCCTAGTAGTTTTCACAAGTTAGGGGAAAGTACCATTCTGCCATGTCGTGACTCTGCAGTCGCAGAATTGCAACGTCACGCTTCACATAAAACAGCAGCTGACTTTCAAGCTCTTGGTGACTCAACTTGACTCGATTTTAAGGTCACGGATTCTTGCTCATTTTGATCGATGATCTACTTTTAGATTGTAGTGCCGCCTGGTATAATTGTTTGGGGGCGGAACGGACCTAACAGCCTGTAGACTAGAGTTTCCTGCCGTGGTTCTAGAAAAGGTCTGCACATTTTCTGCCTGGCAATTAAAATATCAAGGGAACCGAGATAATGAATGTCCTAATTGCCAGGTCACAGAGTTGAGGACATGACATCAAGGCTCTTGCTTGTACTAAACCTAGTGAACCGAGCTAGTCTTATCAGCATATCTGCAATTCTATTTTTTTCACATGCGCTTGTATATCTATTTTTGAATAGTATATATATATATATATATATATATATATATATATATATATATATATATCCCCACTGTTTTTATTAGGCATTTTGTATTTCTGACATAATTTGACAGACAATTTTTAACTCAAATCTTTGCTTCTGGGGGTCCCTGAAACTAAATATTTTTAGATGTGGGGTCAGCGGCCAAATACTTAGGTATTTTTTCTAGAAAACTCTTAGGATTTAGAAGACATTTGCAAGAAGCGGCCTTAGGTGTAAATGGGTGACGTACCAGACGACCTGGACGGGGAGGCGGAGCCTCTTGCCTTCCTGGCCCTGGGAGGGCTGGCTGAACGCCGGGCCTTCGCCAGTGGGCTGATGGACGTGTCGGGGTGGCGCGCCGGCTTCCTGGGCGGAGTCACCGACGTCCTCTTCACGGCCTTCTTGGGCGAACGAGAGGGGGAGGAGCTGCTTCCCGTGGACGAGGCAGAGCGAGAGCGCCTCCTGGAGGTCACAAAGAGCATTCTTTAGTTAAAAGGTTCTACAAATCTACATGTTCCATCTGAAGAGCTCGTACATTTACATCAATTGTTATGCAATTTGCATGACCAAAGACTTTAACTCGGAGGTGCTACTGAGTCCGACAAATATGAGATGCAACACTGGATATAACGTGACTAACAGACTCATGCATGAGCTTAAAGGACCCCTTCGTCATTTTCAACCCATCTTCATATAAATGGTCCACACTAATGAGATTTTAGTCTTGGCCTGGCAGCGGTGTGATAGGTCCTGTTGCACATCCGCGCATGGTGGCGCATGTCGACGCAAGTGATTCAATTCAAAGGCGCTGTGGTTGCTTGAAACTACATGCATCTACATGCGTCTAGCCACAACCGTTTGGGACCATTGGTGTGGTTTGGGCTTAAGCCCTTGGACACTGATCAGCCTCGGTTGGGTCACCATGGAGGAGGGTGTCTGTTGCAAGAGCAGAAACACCCAGTGACTCCAGGTCATGATGATGATGTGTCCACATTTATGCATCAGTAGATGTTTTATTTACAGATGTCTGGTCTCAGAGGAGAAAACCAACCAAAACTCCATCAGGATTATCGTGGGCCCAGCTGAAGAAAACTGCTCAAAACAGAGTCCGATGGCGGGGTGTGATTGCGGCCCTATGCTCCACCTAGGAGCCTACATGAATAAGTCAAAGTAAGTCAAGTCAAGGTCTCAGAGGAGGGCTGTGTGAACCGTGAACACACTGACCTGCGAGGGACAGGGGAGCGTCTGTGTCTGTGTCTAGAGCCTGGAGGGCCGCGCCTCGGGGGGCTCCTACGGCGAGGGGACATCCTCCTCCGGGGGCTCGGTCGTCTGCGTGGGGAGTACGATCTGGGAAGAGAGGAATATAGAGGGTATTTTGACTGAAATTGCAGATCTTTAAGTTTCTACTTCTACATTTTAACTCATAAGAAAACGAATAAAAATAAAGACAAATAACTTGTTCTGCACAAATAACAAAATTTCATTTGACCACCTAAGCTCTATTCAAGTAAAAACTAAATTGGGAAAAGTATGTTTCACCTATGCCCAGTCCAAAATAAAAAACCAGGACATATTGGCTGCATAATAGAGGGTATGCGCATGCTTAAAGTGAATGGCACATCGAGTGGCAAAGCAACAGGCAAAGTGAGTTTAACATTGTTTAATGCAATCAGATTGGACTTTTCTGTTTGGATGTATGGACTATCAAGGCCAGAAAGTAGTTTTTTGCCACTCAGTAGGGGTTTTTGCATAACTTCCGGGTTTGATGATGATGTCACACGCATACCCTCTATTGCCAATACCGGCTATTATATCAGTCGGACTCTACACAAAACACACACAGTAATCCGTGAGAGGTTTATTGCAGCAAAGGACAGCCCTACCTGGACCGAGAGCGTCTTCTGCGGGTGCGGGAGTGGGATCGTGAGCGGGAGCGATGGCGGGGCCGATCCCGCTTGCCGTCCTTCTCGCGGGACTTGGGTCTCGGCTCCTCCTTCTTAACGGGCTTTTCAACCGACGGCTCCTTCACCTCCGTCACAGAGTCTGCCTTCACCACCTCCACGACCACATCACTGCACACCACAGGGAACATGTATAAAACACCTTCACAGGGAACATTTATAGAACACCTTCACCACCTCCACGACCACATCACTGCACACCACAGGGAACATGTATAAAACACCTTTACCACCTCCACGACCACATCACTGTACAGAGTGCAGACCACAGGGAACATTTTCACATTATTCATTTGTTGTGAGCTTATAGAATCTATAAGCTCTATCTATAGATGATAGGATCTGCTACTTTCGCCAAATGTTTTGGCCCAGAATATGCATACTAGGGTTGAAGTGGTCAAGAATGCCAGAGAGAGGAGGGTATAGTGCCAACCTGGTGGAGGAGGCTTCTTGGATGACGGGCTCAGGCACGATGCTTTCCGACGTGTCAGGCTCAGGCTGGGGCTCAGGCGCAGGCAGAGGCAGCAGAGGTTGAGCCTGTGGCTGCGGCTCATCTGGCTTTGGGGGGAGCTGCATCAACGCAGGTGGGGGTGAACTGGACCTGGGACTTGGACTGGGTTTGGGTCGCGGCGGGGAGCGCGAGGGACTGTGCTTCCGGTCTCGCTTCACGGGCGACCGTCGGCGTGGTGACGGTGTCCGCGACTTACGTCTAGGCAGAAAAGACACAAATGATATGGAATTATCGTGTTTGTATGATGAATGATATAGAAATATGGTGTTTGCATGATACACATTACATACATATAATAAATATGGTGTTTGCATGATACACATTACATACATATAATAAATATGGTGTTTGCATGATACACATTACATACATATATCTCCTGGGGCTCTTGGACTGAGCTCTCTCTCTGCTTTCGTCCTTCTTTACATCAATCTTCTTCAGAGAAGCAAGCTTCTCCTGTTCAATCTGCCAAAGATAAGACACAGCAGTAGTTAATGGATTAACTTATTCTATGACGACAATTGTATTTGATGGCGCATGTTGTCTGGGAGACACTAATGCCTATCTTGGCAGGTCAAGTGTCATCTCAATAAGGCTCTTGTCTCTTGGTTAAATAAATTCAATTTTTTCTAAATTTCAGATATTCACTTGTCCTCACAATACTAGAATGATAGAATTCAGGTTAAAAAAACCTCCCTTTTAAGTTGAATCCACACCCGCAGCAGTAGTAATTTCTACTGCTGAGTATTGCTGGGTGTTACTGTGTACTAAACATTCGAAACACCCATGTCACTTTCATTTGGACGTCGTCTAGTCCATGCCTATGAAGGCACGGAGAAGCAGCCTTCAGTTACTACGGTAAAGAAATCTCAAGACACCTATTTAGCACTGCCCTAGGTCTTATCATTACTCCATTGTTTTGTTTGGCTATTGTTAAATTAAATGTTTTTCTATATTCTTTTTTTCATTTCATAAATGTTTCTCCCCTTTACATTCTGTGAAGCACATTGGGTTGCAGTTGCTATATTAAATGTGCTATATAAATAAAGATTGATTGATTGATAGATATTCGAGACCACGGCGCACTTCTGGATTTCTGCTGCTTTGTCTCACCGGCAGCACTTTTCTGGCTCAAAATCGCGTCACAGCGGCGTTCGCCCAGCACCATAAACAATGCTTTCTCAGAACGTGCAGAGCGTGTAGAGCACCACCGTGCGTTGCTGCTGGTGGTGTGAAGCTCACAGTTCCTCACCTGTCTCTGCTTGATCTCTTCTTTCTTCTGCTCCAGGAAAGCAGAGGGGATGCCGGCGATGTTGTCTTGGGCACTGAGCAGTAGGGGCCACAGGTCCCTCATGAACTCCCGGGCGTTCTTCCCATTCAGGAATCCCGTGAGGTTGATCTGCATCATCTTGCTATCCGGATGCTGCAACACACACACGAAGGGGGGAAAGGAAAAAAAGAAGAAACATATGGCCATTGAAACGTGGGATGGAAAAGTAGGCGAGGGGGGCAGCATCCCATTAAGTGGACTGCCTACCCCAAAGACCCCCACTTAACTTCCCTTCTTAGCTGTATAATATTAACCATAAAAAGAATGACTATGAAATTCAAAATCCTCTGGGTCCAAATTAAGGACCGAATCATAAAAATATCAAACGAGGGTGTTCTGTAAAAATCCTACGCACTCTCCTGAAACTGAGAATGCGAGTTAGCTGGAGGATAGACATGTCTTTATCAAATAAAAATCACCCCACTTGCATGCAATACTGCTGTTGTGCCTCCCATGTAATAGCTGCCATACAATTAAAGTGATAACCCCCCTCGTTCGTCTATACAAATTGTACCCCAACACCCTGCTAATGTATACTAAATATATACTTCGTCGTACGACACTGTCACTTGCCGAAAACAGCCATCTGCGAGCGTATTTTCGGCAAGTGACAGTCGTATGACGACGTATACACCTATATTTAAAAAAAATACAAAGAAATCAGGCTTTATAACTCTTTGGAGTTTCTGTCAACTTGCTCTCAAGTCTCCACCACAGTGAGTCTATACTACTCCTCAGGACATAAGAACATAGAGCCACAGTACAGAGTGCGTTAAAACCCAACACTGCCAAGTACAGTCCCCGGGGGTCTTCTCAGTGAGATCAGCGTGGGACCAGCGGGCAGGGAGCTCCCTTGGCTTGCTTCCGCCTCCCTACTGCTTGAGACTCAACCACCTTGAGCTTAATGTTATATCATTTATCTAAATTGCAAGAGACGAACAAGCAATAATGAGTGCACAGTACAAAGAAACGGGGATTTATTTTCAACAACTGTCACAAGAATGATTCTGAGATACCAATTATATACTTTTACCAATATGCTACAGTGCCCTTTAAACTATAGCCTTTAACTCCCTCCCCGTTACCCAAAACATTGAATCAAAATATAGTAAGCAGAATCTTAAGTATACTTGGACCTTCATCGCCTCTAGCTGAATGAAAATCAGATCACAAGTTATACAGTATACACAAACACCAAGATTTCCTAACAAATATACCATGGATTGGATCATAAAACAAAAAGATTTGTCATAAGGTTCTGAGCAATACTACTCCAATTTATAATTTTCAATTATCCTAATATATAGCATGGATAATGGCAAATTATTCCTTGCCGTGTGAAACCCCAAGTTATAGTGAAACTTTAACCACACGAACCCCTCGCATTTATGTTCTTGGGGTGGCAAGAATAGCAGACCTACAAGCTCACAGCACCACGCGGCGCAATGTGAGCTTGTAGATGGGTTATCTTCTGCGAAGGAGCCCTGTGTGGACGCCCTGGGGGACCCAAGTCAACTAAACATAGGGTTTATGTGGTTAAAGTGGGGATGCTCTAAATGCACAGGTTTATCTGACTACAGTAGATCTCTATGACGAGGACTGTACAACATGACGCATGCATACTGCAGCAGTGTTGATTTCGCCGACTAAAAACTATGACAAAAAAATGTTCGTCGACTACCTTTTTTCACTGATGAACACTAAATAGAAACTAACTAGACTAGAATGTTAGGAAGGGACTGGTGGACAACAGATCCAGTAGAAGTCATTTTACACTTGGTTGCATGCTGAAAATAGCAGATGTACAAGCTCACAACGTGCCGTGCTGCGACACGTTATGAGCTTGTAGATCGGCCATTTTCAGCAAGCATAAAATCAGCCATTAGGAGTTAGGACGGGATCAAGGCCCGCCAAAATACATTTTAGTCGACTAAATCAACTGTAGATTTAGTAGACTAAAACTAGACTAACTCAAACATTCCGGGTGACTAAAACTAAATGAAAACTATTCAAGAGACTATGACTAAAACTAAAATTTGCTGTCAAAATCAACACTGTACTGCAGTCCTCACTGATAGCATACAGAACATCAATGCACACTATATGGAGGCTTAACATGAAAGCGTTGTTAAAAGGCTGGCTTTTGTCTAAAACAATCCAAAGTACAACTGCCACTGACATGTCAAGTAGCATTATGCATTAATCTTAACATTATACCATAATGCTAGACGATAGACTGCTTTTCTGTTTCCCCGGCAATTCCAGTTAGGGCTGAGGGGGATTAAGAAGTAAAGTTGCATTGCAAATTGCTGTTAAGAAAAATGATACGGCATTGTTTCAAATGTCTATAGCTGTCATGATTGTTATTAATCCCTCCACATAACTCACCTCAAACCACACACTGCATCATGAAGGGAGAGTTGGGCTCAGTGACTTTGGGCTCAGGAGAGAGCTAATTAGGTGTTGGTGCTATACTTCTGATGCAAGGTATAACATCCATATTGGTTCAGGCCTTTTAAATCATAAATCACATCATCATTAGAAGATTGCTGCACAAGAGGCACTTTGTCACATCACAGCAACAACAAATGTCATTATGAATCCGCTTTAGGCTTATATTGCTGTTTTCACCCCACCCCCATTTAATTTAGTAATCTGACTTTTAACTAAAGCGTCATTTATTTTCTAACAGCCTTTCATGTCCCTCTTACTCTTTAGGCAATAGCCTGCAATAATACTTTGTTTTGTGGAAAAACAAAACAAGTTATTTTGTCAATGACATTACCTTCTCCTCCAGCTGGTTAAATACGAACTCTATGACGACATCGTCCTCGAACCCAAGGATCTCCGTCACTCGCTTAGTGATCCACGGTTTGATGACCTCCAGGTTCACTTTGGTCATGTCCACCTAGAAAAAGGTAGACGGAACAACAACAGCAAGGGTTCACTCACAAATTACACAACTTCAAACATACTAGGTTGTCAAAATGTTGTTAGTGAGAAGAGAACTTCACATTCTAATAGATACGGTTGAATGCATCTTAGTGATGCTAATAGGGTGCATTTTGCACCCCAAAACGCAGATTATTGATAATGGACCCATCCGTGGACCTTTCTGGGGGTCCCATGGACGCTGTACTGTACTCAGCACTGTACTGTCATTTGGTGCCATTTAATTAACTTTATGTTTGCATGTACTTAAGTTTGCACTGTTTGCATAACTCAGCAATTGTCAGATTTAGAACTGTGTTTATTTCTTTAAGATACGGTATATTTCATACATGAATATAACCATATCATACTAGAGTAAATGAGAGTTAAATGCTGCAATTTGTAAAAATGACAAAATATGACTCCTAATGTCGTTGAAGCGGGATTCATAAAATGTCCATGGGACCCACCCCTGGGTTCAGGGACCCATTACATTGAAAATACATCACTGCATCTACAGATGACCGAAATCTCAATAAACTACAAACTAGATTTACCAATTAGATTTATTTTTTTATAGAACACGACATCTACACAATTGCTGAATAGTTGGAAGCATTTGATGGACAGCATAATCAGATCACAACCAACCAGATGCATTTGCCTAGTGGTTAACATAGTGGCAGAACTGTACCTTCTTGTCCAGACATTCTGCAAATTTCAGCTGCTTCAGTAACTTCTTATGTTTGTTGCTGAAGCGGTTGTCTTGTTCCGCACTGGTACCCTTTAAATTAAACCGACAAATATAACAGACATTACTTTGACATACAATTAGTACAGTACAAGAACACTTTCTATTATGGCCAATGAGTGCAATCACAGGATAGTCAGCTACAGGAAGATTTCCCAGGCCTAAATACAATATCGGGGCCCAAAACCAGATTCATTCTTTAAGCTTAGCTGAGCCGTTTAGGCGATGATTCGTTAGCTCATCATCGGCTCTTGTTAACTATTGATATCTTACACTTACAAGTTCTGGAATATGTAATAGGCCAGAAAACTGAGACCTGATATAAAGACATGATAGTAACCAATCGCTCCCATTCCCAGGAGGTGAGCTGTCCTGAGAAATATCTGCACTAAGGGGGAGCGTAGACATGTTCCACACTCCACAAAAAAAAGTTTGTTTTGTTCCCCGCTTACAATAACCCTAAAACTAAGGTAAAGTAAGGGAACATAGAACCTGGGGAACATAGGGATGACCCCCTCCACGGTTGAGAATTACTTTTCTGATCACAGGGCTACACTCTCTCTCTCTACACACCATATAGAGACAGTTGTAAAATGAAAAATACACAACTAAATCTCATGGGGGTCTGTGGCTGGCCCTGCAGCCTAATAATACAAATCAGGTTGGGGGTCCTTGATATGAAAATGTATGAGCACAGACTGGCGTACCCCAGAATGTCTCAACCTTTTCAGATAATTAAAAGAATACAATAAACATGCGGGCATGATGATGACCCATATTCGGTGGTTTCAAAGTTTGACTTTTTTCTTGACTCGTGAGTGTCTCGTGCGTGCATTTGTTGCGCCGTGAAGAACCACCAGGCCTTTAATAATTCATTGGACTCGAGCCATTCATTCACATACATAGCGGGGTGTACTGTACTGTCGCTTGCCCTTGCCCAAAAGGTGCTCTCTTGTATGTCGGCAAGCGACAGACAGCCTCGCGTGGTGGCCTAGTAGTCGGTGTGTAAAATAAACATGTACTTTGCCATGCTAGCCAGCCAGCCCAGGACGAAGTGTGCGTGAGCCTTTTTTTTAGCCACTTTGTCCCATCATGGCGAACACTTTCACAGCGCTTTAAAAAGCGCATTCAATCTACAAGCGCGTCGTATCGAGATTGTAGATCTATACCATTTGTCTTTGAAACATTTAAGAATTGAATAAGTGGGTAACCAAACACACGGCCGCCATGTTTATTAGCTTGATGCTACGAGTTAGCTCAATGCTAAGTTAGCTCAAACGGACCCCGGTCTACTTCCTGGTGTCTTTATTATAACGGCACTTCCATCATCCCCAATTCAATGATCAAACGCCACAAAATAACCGAGATTATCCAAACGTTAGCTCACATTGTCCATGTATGTAATAACACCGTCTTAACCAATTAACTAACTAATGAAGTGGAACAGGATCAGGTCCCCCCCACCCCCACCCCCGAGGTGTTTATTACAGACAGATTACACTTTGAATCAATGGCGTCGCGTATTAAACCAACCGGCTACACACTGCTGTTGCTGCTGCTAAGTTTTACACAAAACCAACACGATTCAAAATGCACTGGGTAACGACAACAAATCGTGTAATTGGTTTTTATAAAAGGTGCTTTACTTACGCGGAAGAATCCCGCGTCCATTGTGGTAGAAGAAGGATATTACAGATGATGTTGAAGACAGACAGACAGTACGTGTGTGGGGTGGAGGTTTCAGTCTCGACTCGAGGCTCGGAGGCTCCGGCTAAACATGGATGGAAGAGTGACACACCATAGGGTAGTGATCTCTCGCGTGAGTATGGCGTGGTCACGCGAGAGAGAGGGCTCTGGGTCTCGCCAGAGTAGACCGTTAGAAACCGTTAGAACAAGCTAATTGCCGTTTGATACTAATATTTCGTGCCAGGGACAAAGACAATTGTTAAAATAATAATAATAATAATAATAAATAAAAACTACGTAGAAATAAGAAAATACATCTACAAGTGAAAAATAGCTCGACTAATGCTGGTTATTTAGTTAGGACCCATTACAGTGGTGTTCGATACGAACTTAACCGGGATATGGAAACCTCCAATGAAAAGCTCTATAATTTGCTTGGCCAGATATTCCGTCCTATCCAACTGACTCAGGCCAAAGATATTAGAAGATATTCTGCCACCTTACGTCTCTGACTGTAATCCTTTTATACTTTTTAGTTATATGTGTGTCATAATGACAATGCTATCCAATCGCATATGACGATGACACACGTGTCTATCCCTATATGGGGTTCCCATATTAATCTGATGTCAGCATTGGATATTTCCATTATCTCCACATATGGGCTATAAATTATCCTCATATGTGGAGATCCAAGTGATATGACGATGACACACGTGTACATCCCTATATGGGGTTCCCACATCAATCCGATGTCAGCATTGGATATTTCCATTATCTCCACATATGGGCCATAAATCATCCTCATATGTGGAGATCCAAGTGACGGCCTTTTATCCCCATATATGGAGATCCATTTGAGAGCCTTCGCAACAACAAGCATTGATTGATTGATTGATTGATTGATTGATTGATTGGAGTATTTATTAACAGATTGGAGACTTACAGTACATTTCAAGCACAACTCAATACAAAACTGTTAACTGTGGACGACACCATAAAGCATTACACTTGTTTACAATAGGGTCCACCATGTTCAATTCATCATAACATATACAGATGTACAAATAGGCTATACACTTATAGCCAAAAACAGGAAATCATCATAGAGGAGGTAAAAAGGGGAAAAAAAACATATACAGTGAGGGGAAAAAGTGGTGGGTGGGGGATTCAGATTTTATGGGGCCAGTTTCGAATTGCAGCCATCCGTAGGTGCCCTTTGAGAGTGGTTTTGAAGGAGTCAAGGGATTCACATGTCTTAATGACTGTTGGTAGGGTGTTTCACATTTTGGTGGCATAGGAGCGAAAGGAATTTAGTTCCTTGTTTGTGCAGAATCTGGGTTGCACATGGTTTGTTGAACTCCCTCTGGTGTTGTGGGTGTGGACTTCTTTGACATTAAATAAGGAAGTATTTTGGTGGTGTAACAATTCTTGTGGACCAGACCCATTGCAAGATCCTTACTCTGTCGTCAACTCTAAGCCATTCCAACCTGTCAAAGTGGGCAGGGGTGAGGTGGGTTCAGGGGGTGATGGCAAATATGAGACGCGTGGGGACAAGATGACGTAATATTTCCCTTCATTGTCAATGGCATTTAATGTTTGTGTTGTGGACATTTGATCTAATTTCTCCTTTCATTGTCGATGGGAAATATGAGACGTGTGGGGACAAGATGACGTACGTAAACTTTCCCTTCATTGTCAATGGCATTTAATGTTTGTGTTGTGGACATTTGATCTAATTTCTCCTTTCATTGTCGATGGGAAATATGAGACGTGTGGGGACAAGATGACGTACGTAAACTTTCCCTTCATTGTCAATGGCATTTAATGTTTGTGTTGCGGACATGTTGTGGGGACAAAAGCTGTATATACGCTTGTGTGAAGTGAGGGGTGCCGTGGCCACTGTGGCTGCCAGCCTGCCACATGAGTCATCAATGCAGTGGCATTTCCATGGGAATTACATGTTGGGCAGACAAGATCGTCGTCGCCGTCTCCTCACCCCCCCCCCTCCCCCCGCATACAATCAGGAGCACTAAAGGTTTTCAAAGAGATATACCTGATATACCTGTATGCTACAAAGGCTGAAACCTAAGGCATGCATTTGCATTCCAATAAATGGGTGATTGAGGCCCATGCTCTATGCGCAACGGTCAATCGGCAGAAAAGGATTTGGACAGGCGGCCGTCTGTCCTCGCCTTATTGTAGATACGCCACTGCATCAGTGTTTGTTTAACTTCTGTAAACAAACATTAAAAGTCCATAGACTAATTGACTGCCATATAATTTCAAAAGCCAGACAAAAAAAGAAAAATCACACCTGTGTGAACTGAGTGGTGTAAGGTCTTATATAGACTGATCAGCTGTGGTCTGACGTAATGTCTGACGTAATGAAATCACACCCGTGTGAACTGGGTGACCATAGCAACCATGCTCATTTTTTGGTACGAACAGATAGACAGACAAACAGACAGACATGTAAACTAACAAAGCCAGTTGTAGGAGTGGTTTACACCACTCAAAAATCACACCTGTGTGAAGTGAGGGGTGCTCTAATCATCATACATCATCATACATCATACATCATCCAATCACAATTTGCGTCCTCACTTTTATCTTCAATGTTTGTGTTCACACAAACCCGGAAAGCTGGGCATAGGAGGGGCTAGTGCTCCTCAAAAATCACACTTGTGTGAAGTGAGGGGCACAAGATGGATTTATATTGGCCATATGACGTCTTATGTCGTCATTTACTGCCCTAAACAAACATCAAAGTCCAATAGACTTGGCTGTCACATGACATAATCTTCAAAAGGCATGTATTGGAGGGGAGGGGACTAGCGCCCCTCAAAAATATGTACAGTAAATGGTTGGGGGGTGCTGCGAATTTCTGGGGATAAGCTTGGACTTTTTACAGGGTGCCTTCATGGAATTGGCCACGCTTCACGTGATGTTTGTGCCTTTACCAATATAAATGGTAAAAACACAATACTGTTTTTTCCATTAACCCCCATTAAATCAGGGAAAGCATCTTCTGTTGGCTATTCAGAAATAGCAGATATACAAGCTCACAGCGCGTCACTTCGTGCCACGCTGCGAGCTTGTGCATCTGCTATTTTTGAACATATTTGAAGAATCTTGAAAGAGCGATTTAGAAGGCATTTGTAGAATCCCCCTCCTCCTCCTATAGGTTTTAATGGGTTAACCACACAACAGCAGTTGAGAAATGTTGCGCTGGACGTTGAATTTGAAAGGAGTGCCAAAGAAGAACTTCCATGCTGCCGTGGCGGTGGGACACAAGGTGTACTCGTTTGGTGGGCACTGCGCGCACAACGCGGATCAGATCGGTGTCCACGTCTTCAACATGGTATCGTTGCGCTGGATCATGTTGGCCCAAGTGACAACCGGAAGAGGACTGGAACGACCCCTTCAGGTTCCCTCCATGCTCTACAGCCACTCGGCCGTGGCCATAGAAGATATCATCTACATCTGGGGTGGTTTCACTAACACGGGGAGGTACGGCAATGGGCTTTATGCATTCGACGTCGACACCCACGTGTGGTTCAAGCCCAGGGTTTACGGGACCGTTCCCGGGGCGAGGTATAACCACTCGGCCTGTGCCCTGCGCAAGGTCATGTATATCTACGGTGGGTACAGCCAGCTGACCGGACGCACAAATTCCGTTCACAAGTTGGACACCGGCGCCATGGTCTGGTCTCTGGTCGACGCCGGAGGCACTCCTGCGCCTGCTTCGGAACGTCACTTTTCCACCATCATCGGTACAAAGATGTTCGTGTTCGGGGGCTACAATAACGACTACGAGAATTATGACAACGTCAGAGTGTTTGACACGGACACCGACTTCTGGCTGAGCACGCCTTCTGCACATCTTTTCCCAGAAGTCCGAGGGGATAATCCCGCCTTCGCCCACGGCGGAGAGCTGTACGTATTTGGTGGCAAACACATTGACTTCAACGATCTGTGGAAATTCAATCCAGAGACTTTCTCCTGGAAGAAGATTAAGCCCAAGGGGAAAGGCCCGTGCTGGATGTCTAGGATGTGCTGTTGCACTGTGGGAGATCGTATCATCACCTTTGGAGTATACACACCTGATGACCTGTACATCTTAGACTTAAGTCCTAGCCTGAAGACATTATGCAAGCTGGCAGTTATTCAGTGCAGTCTGGAGCAGTCTGGACTACCACACACCATCAGGTGGGAATTGGCAGCCATGACAACTAACGGAAACAGAAAAGACTATTGAGAATGCTCGCTAACATGAACCCACATAAAAACAAGTAAACAGCAAGCCCACATACAGATTAAAAGTCACACCCCAGTGTGAAGTGAGAGGTGCCTTTGATGAGTTGATTTTCTGAACCCACTATTAAGTACATGACGTCATAGTAATTTATTTTGCCATTGACTTGAATGGGAATTGTGCTTGGGAATTAGCATACACACAAAGTCACTTGTTTGAGCGGTCAGCACCGCTCAAACATAGATGACATTGGCAGAAAACAAGTTCAATGGAACAGAAGAAATGGAAAGACCAGGACCAGGAGATCCCCACACTTACAAAGTGTCCATTAAGAAAGAAAGAAAGAAAGAAAGCAGAGCACAGGAATGTGCTCCATGATACCCACCAGGAACTATAAGCAGCATAGAGCATAAACATACCAACTTGAACCAGGAACTATAAGCAGCATAGAGCATAAACATACCAACTTGAACCAGGAACTATAAGCAGCATAGAGCATAAACACACCAACTTGAACTGTGCCACGGTATGGCTGCAAAGTATCATATGCCCACTTGATCTCCATCAGGGATGAATGTATTCTTTGAGAAAAGGAATGGAGAGTTAAGGAAGAGAACTATGAGAGAGGGGATCCCATTTTTGAGGGGGGCTAGCCCCTCCTATGCACAGCTTTGTGTGTATGTGTCTGTCTGTCCGTTCGTTTGAGCACGGAATGTGCTCAGCTGATTGGCTGAGCACGGAATGTGATGTATGATGATATTATGAGCGCCCCTCGCTTCACACGAGTGTGATTTTTTTAATTCGTTTTTCTTCCGCTCTATCATATTTGGGACAATTTTAAAGCAAGCAGTATGAGGTCATAGTTGCCAGTTATAGAATGCTTATAATGACATGCCCAAAATAGTAAAGTGCCATCTTACATTGATATAGCTTATGATGCAATTTATGTATTGATTGATTTGATATTGATTTATTGTGACAACATGTTTGTTTATTCTTGTTGTTTTCTTATTTCAATTTAATTTGTTTTAGATACTGGTAACTGATGTAGTGTGGTCTAGGATGGTTACTATGTATGTTGATTAAATCACTCCATCTGTGTTGCTATACATCAGTGGGCTTGATAAGATCCTATCTGGAGGGGAGAGAACAGGCGACAAATCCGACAATGTCATCACAAGGAAAGATGAAATTAACTACATGGGTTGCATCTTAAGAGGGCAACTACGTCTCAAGTGAAAAGAAAATGGCAACAAAAGCAATCAGAAAAGTCAATCAAAGATCATGTTTTCTATTCAGGATCTCCTCAGTGGTCAGTAGGAATACACTGAGGACGGGAACATGTTCAGACCTCCCGTTAGTCCGACTGATTACTAACACTATCCCTAACCCTAACCTCAGTAGTAATGGGATGTCGGACTTACGGGCAGTCCCCCTGAGGACAAAGGAGCTCTGACCCAATGTCATTTTGACCATGCATGCACCTTGTACTTCAAAGACATTAAAAACAAAACATGCAGACCTCTCAAAACAAACTGGTCAAACTAGGCCTTACACCCGCGCGTATTGGCTCAGGGTAGAGAGGAGGACAACTTGCAATGGGCCTGGTCTTCAAGATACGGGGAAAAGCAGGGATACACATGTACCTGTTAGACTACTTCAATAGCGTAAAAGACACACACAGGCACAACACCATGCAGAAGGAGCTCCACTGATCTCACAACCCAGTTTCAGCACAAAATCTCAAATTTGTTCTACTGTTATGCCACTGCTGCAGAAGGTGGAATGCCCTACAGCCCACTAATACAAATGTGTGACTCCTAGTCCTTACCCTCCTCAAAACAGCTCTAAAAGAGCACCTACAGGTGGCTGCAAATTGTAACTGCATGGTCCCTGTAAAAGGTAAAAAAAGAATCTAAGCTTATTACCGGAATCTTTTTATATTTTAAAGAGGGGCGGACAGTAAGTCAGCGGTTGCGCGCTCTGCTCGCACACAAGTTGGCCATTCATGGCCTTCTTGTGTGCAAAGCGCAAGTTGGCAGCTCAACAGAGTACATTTCTAGTTGTTTATGTGTTGTGCCTGAGGACACCCTTGAAAACAAGATGATTCATCACAAAAGGCTTATCCTCTAATACATTTTTGAGTGGTATAAACCTTGAGTGGTGTAAACCACTCCTACAACTGGCTTTGTTAGTCTGTGCAGAAATAATGAGCATGGTTGCTATGTTCACCCTGTTCACCCGGGTGTGATTTCATTACGTCAGACATGATTTCATTACGTCAGACAGGCTAAGACCTTACACCACTCAGTTCACACGGGTGTGATTTTTACTTTATTTAAATAAATATAGTATAAGTAAGTGAAAATAATGACAATTATTGGGCACGGGTGATATTTATTTCAAAGTCTTTTTCAAAGCACACTGCAATGTCGTTTTATGCAAACATCCAAATTAATCTGCAATTAAAAATAAGGCTTCACTTTTATTCGTAGCTTACGGTAGCTACTCGTATTTACCCAAGATCACACAACTGAAATAAAAGTTGAAGTCATGCTTTGGCTCATGTTAAAAGTCGTCAAAGTTGCCCTTGAACAGACAGACACTGACACTCATAGACATCTCAAAATATTATAAAATATATTCCCTGCCAGCGTTTAATATCCAGGTTCTGGAGAGAATTAGTTTAAATTTAAATGAAACCTTCTAGGAGACACAATTAACATCACAAAATAATGATCAGAAAAATTTGAGCTTGAATATGGTGCATAATAATAGCTGTACTGTGTGATGGTAACACACAAACTGAGGGTAAAGAATCTAAATGAAAATCCTACTTTTAATCCATTCTTTTCTTAGAATAAGTTTAGCAGATGGATTATTGGTTTTGGCGAGGTATAGAGGGTATGCGCGTGACATCATCATCATACCCGGAGGTTAGGCGGGAACGCCTTGACAGCCCCATACATCCAAACAGAAAAGTCCTACTTGATTCCATTAAACGTCGTTAAACTCACTTTGCCACTCACTTTTCCACTCGACTTGCCACTCGCTTTATGCATGCGCATACCCTCTATTCAGTTCCCTCCATGTGTGTGTGCACGGCCGTCCCTGTTGCTGCCAACCCCCAAATACTGACCTGGGGACTGGAGTGTGTTGACTTCCATGTGCCTCCACACAGGACTTTCACTGGGAAAGCGTGTGCAGAGTTTCATGCTATTATTGCTGGCCAAACCGGAGACACCACTGCTGGGAATTGAACCCATGGGTCCATGCTGTGGTAGGCGATTGTTTCACCTCTACGCCACCAGAAGTAACTTCAACGTTGAATTAAAGCATGTGTAGGACTGATGTATGATTATTAAGGCATATACTCCTGACGTTTCTGACAGCATTACGTAACACCTTATGAACTATATTTCATAGAGAACGGTATAAAAGTGAAGTTCTATATCCTCTGAGGTAACAGCCCCATTACTTTACAATTAAAACAACAGAAGACACAAGAAAAGAGGATGTTTGACAGTGTATGGTTCCCTGATAAATATCACGGCTGCAGTGTATGTGTGTGTGTGTTCATGAACCTTACTTGGCAGGCAGTCTTTCAGTGTTTCAATGCAAGGTGGGAGGCTCTGGCTACAGCCAGACAATCAGTGATCTCCACCTACTGGTACGTTTGTGGATCTAAATTCATTGAATGGTCTTAAACCACTGGAGAACCTGCAGTGACAAGCCGAATACGCCCACTGCTTTGAAAACCAATCCTGAAATACCATCCCATATTATGAAGGACTGCGTCAAAGTCTTTGCATTGTTTCTGTGAAGAAGCCGTTATTTTTTCTTTCTTTTTAATTTTTTTAATTTTGAATGATTTCCAGTTTTGACCCATTCACTGAATCTAGATCGCTGGGCAGAGATCTCTGATCATCCGGCTATTTGCCTGGGCACACTTTAGATTCCATGCGCGGACAGAACAAGCTGTGTTTTGCGTCATTTCCGTTTTTTTCCCGACAGATGGTGGATGGAAAAGAAGCTCCACCCACGCGGCAGGTTGCCGCTGGGGCAAGCTTTTCCGGGAATCTGGCCGACGCGGCAACCTGCCGCGTGGGTGGAGCTTCTTTTCCATCCACCAGCTGTCTAAAAACCCGGAAAAGACGTCGGGAGTCAGCTTCCTTTGGCATGACATGACACCTTCTCAACCTCAACACTGTGATTGGCCAAAGGAAGATCCATCCTGTATCGCAAGCTGAAGTAGATGTGTATGCTGCTAGATCAGTGATCTGACTTCTTATAACCCCTGTAAATAACGTTTTCATTCGAGGCACCCCTGAATTACATCGTTACTTTATAGAACCATACATTTATGAATGGTAGTTTCCATTACGACAGATTGAAAACAACTACATTTAACCACTTGAACCCCAGCATTCCTATTCTGGGGGGAAAAACAATAGCAGACCTACAGGTTCACAACGCCCCCATCACGTGACCTGTTGTGAGCTTGTATATCGGCTATTTTTGGCGAGGAGATTTGGTGGTCCGTCTTACTAAGCATAGAGGGTCTAAGTGGTTAAACCGAAGTGATAATGATCAATTCCAAATATTATCAAAGTATTTTGAGGCACCCCTGGACTTGCATCACGACACCCTAGGCAGAAACCCGTTGCTATAGATCAATGGTTCTCAACGGGTGGTTCCAGTGGGTCCCCAGCTAAATGATTGATAGTTAGTAACCAAAGTAACTCCAAAAGTGTACAAATGGAACGAAAATGACCCATTTGTGCCCGAGTTGAATTAATACAGAGATTTTACAGTGTAGATTGGGATCCCAGAGATAAAACGTTCTAAAAATGCATATCAAACTTGGGGTTCTTGGAATGAAAAAGGGTTGAGAATCACTGTGCTAGATGATTGGTTCGTCTTCTTTGTTAGCTGACTGGCCGTCTCTCATCAGGCGGCTTGTTTCGGATGGATGTGAGCATGTCGGAGACCAGTTCTTCGAGGCCGTACTTTGGTGCCCAGCACCAGTCTCTCCTGGCATTGGAGTCATCAAATCTCACCGGCCAACTGTCCGCTGCAAAAATACCAGGCAAGATTTCAGGAAACTTCCACATTGTGGAACATATACAAGCCTGAGTAGACGATAAAATTTAAAAAAAAATTAAGTGAAATGTCACTTTATGTACAATTTTGAGATATTTTCTTACTTTATTGGAGTATTTGCAATTTTCTGTACTTTCACTTCTACTCCACTAAATCTCAGAGGCTGAGCCAAATATTATACCTTTACTCCACAACAATTATTTGAAAAATGTAGTTACTAATTACTTTGCAGATTTGGATTTTTATTAGCAAACATTACCCACTTCAGCCCTAGATACATTTGTCCATTTGAAAATAGCAGATCTGCAAACTCCCAATGCCATGCATTGTGAGCTTACAGATCTGCTATTTAAAAAAAAATTGTATATAATTTGAAAACTTGTGAAATGGGACATTCTGAGTAATGAGTAGCCTACTCTCTGCTTTTGGTACATTAAAAACATTTTGATACCAATACTTTTGTACTTTGAGAGTCAAGTAAAATTTGAATTCAGGACTTTTTACCGAGTGGTTCCTACATTGCAATATCGATACTTTTCCTTAAAGGAGCATTCAGTGATTTGAGTGATTTGGAGAACCACCCAGTCCGCCCCGGTAACAAAATGTGCACATGCACGCTCTACAGTGGGGGGAAGTGCAACAGGCCTACAGCATGTGCACCCCACTCGATCATGATTGGAGGAAGGCCCCTCTCATCCTGATTGGATGAAGGCTTTGCCACCCGCCACCAAAACTGAAACTAGGGTTTTTTGACCCCAGGGGCTCACTGGGGACAGGGAGGAACTCCTTATATGGTCAGCACACTCTATAGTAGGGAGGATTATCCAGAAAAAAAGAAAAAATAAGTGATATTTAGATTAAGTCAAATCACTGAATGCTCCTTTAAGTAAAAAAATTTACTTTTCTTTCCACCACTGATTCAAGACATACCGATGGTCTGGCGAAACAAGTCAGGATTGTAGGTGACTTTGAGGTGAGGCAAATGCTTCCGGATTTCTTCTGCCACCTCTGCCGGCGTGAAGCTCATGGCGGCGATGTTGTAGGTGCGCAGGGACAGCTGGCACTCCGGAGCCAGCATGAACTCCACCGTGGCGCGATGGCAGTCGCTGATGTGCATCATGGGAAGGCGCGTGTCGGGACGCAGGTAGCACTCGTGGTGACTTGTGCTGAGGGCATCGTGGAAGATCTGAACGGCATAGTCTGTGAAAAAGGGAGACGGGAAATAGTTATAACTCATAACTTGCCAACTAACCCATTTAGACCTGACCTCAAAATTTAAAAAAAATCTTCTAAATCCTCCAGTTTTCTGAAATAAATATTTTCACGATTTTTCAAAAATAGCAGACCTACAAGCTCGTAGCGTGCCACTCGGTGGCGCGCTATGAGCTTGTAGATCTGCTTTTTTTCAATAGCTAAATTATAACATAATGTTAAAAAACACCAAAAGGGGTTCCCGGGGCTAAATGGAAAAAGCGGCACTCCAAAATAAAAGATGCAAGACTAAAAAGTTTAGTCTGCTACTGCCGAAACGTGTTTGCAAATAAACATGAGAAATTGCATCTGAGCCAGTCTTGCATCTTTTATTTTGGAGTGCTTCCACTTAGTTGGTTTATGAGTGAAGTTATTTTCAAAGCTGAGTGAGAACCCACTGCCTCAACCGAGGGCAGTTTCCACAAGAAGCACACCTGTTAATCTTTATTTATCGGGAAATAGTTATAGTTCTTCATTTCATTCTTTGGTTGAACCCATTTTGACCTGAGATCAGATTCTAAAAATGTCTTCTACATCCTGACAGTTTTCTGAAAAAGCTATGTTTCTATGTCAGTGGTTCTTCGATTTTTCAAAAATAGCAGATCTACAAGCTCATAGCGCGCCACTCGGTGGCGCGCTACGAGCTTGTAGATCTGCTATTTTTCAATAGCTAAAGCATAACATAATGCTAACACCAAAAGGGGTTCCCGCCCAACACAATGTTTGTGCTATACATATTGTGGTGGTACAAATCGTTGCTATCGAGTGTTTGTTTTAAACACAGTAACAGAGTCTCCCTGAGTCTCCAACTCTTCAAGAATGAGAAAATACAGTTTCAGGTGGGTCACCAATTTCATCCAATCAGGAAAGAGAACCCATTTATCAGCTTTAATTGTATTGTATATTGTGCTTCAGACAGTTCCAACTTTTGTTTATCTTGTGTCCTGAATGAGTTCTCTATCCTGATTGGATGAACTTGATATCCCAACCGGAAAATGTATGTTATATGTTTACTAAAGACCTGGAGAAGGAGACCCTTGTTACTGAACAAACACTGCGTATTTTAGCAAAGAATGTCACTTACGGCGACTTTAAAGAGAGGTATAGTACCTGTTGTTCCGCCCCCAGGCTGTGTGTTGGCTGAGATAACTCCTGGGTAGCGAAGGCAGCGGAAATCCAGGCCATATTTATGATGGAGATACTAAAAAAAGTAAAGAATCAGACGTGAGTGCACGGGAGGGACGCAGCACATGGAATTAGGGATTCAGAAGAGTTCACCATTGCAAGTGCATGAGCGACTCTGTATTTGATAATAATAATAATAATACAACTTTATTTATATAGCACCTTTCAAAATTGCATTACAAAATGCTTTACATAACAATTAACAGCAAAATAAGCAGCAGAAAAACATTACAAAAAACAGCAAAATATAATAAGCAGCAGGGAAAAAAATAAAATATTAATAAAGATTGGCAGTGAAGGCTAATCGATAAAAGTGCGTTTTCAAAAGAGATTTAAAGGAGGACACTGATTCAGCCATTATTTGCATGTATGCAAGTTGCACACGAAGAAGTTACAGTACAGCCTCACCTCCCCCATTAGTTCACCGTGCACTTTGGAGACCCCATAGATGGTGCGAGGCCTCTGGACGCAGAGGTCAGGGGCGGGGTCACGGGGAGACGAGGGTCCGAAGGCTCCGATGGTGCTCGGGACAAAGAGCCGCAGGGAGTTCTCCAACGCCAAGTCCAGCACGTTGTGAAGCCCTGACGGCAGAGCAAGACATTTATAGCACGTTGTGAAGCCCTGACGGCAGAGCAACACATTTATAGCCACCATTTCCAATAGAGCAGCAGTGGTTTTTGACCCTTGTTGCATCAAGGCCCATTATTTATTTGACATTTGAGCCACAGACCACCATTTGATGAGATGTAGCCTCTCTCAGACCCAACGTTGAATATTTTGTTGTTGTTGGATAAGATTTTGTCAAAATAACAATTATTTTACATTGTTTAGACTTCTTTAAGTAATGCAGTTGCACTCTCAATAACTCTTGAGAGCGTAAAATATCTATAAGGGTCCATTTGGTAACCAACTCTCCATCATTTAGCTGGGGACCACCTGGACCCCCCCCCCCCGGTAGCCTGGGTTCCAGCCTGATTCGCTACGTTCCGCGGATCTGAGAAAATGTCACTGATTAGCGCAGTGACATTTTCAGATTGAAAGATTCCAGTGGTTGAAAACCACTGGAATAGAGCGTTCCATAAAAGCGTCCGCTACAGTACAGTACAGTACAGTACAGTACAGTACAGTACAGTACAGTACAGTACAGTACAGTACAGTACAGTACAGTACAGTACAGTACAGTACAGTACAGTACAGTACAGTACAGTACAGTACAGTACAGTACAGTACAGTACAGTACATGCTGTGTGGGTGCAACATTCGAGCGGACCTGTGATGTTGATCTTGCGAGCCAGTGCCACGTTGGCCTCCCCTACGACGCTGAGAAGGGCGCTGTAGTGAACCAGCCAGGTGATTTGGTTGTTCACCACCAGTTCTCTGAGATGCTTGTAATCCAGGACGTCAGCATACACAAATGGACCTGTGGGAAAAGAGAACGTCAGCCCATGCATGCATGCATACCGTATGTTTGTGTTTAATCACTCAAACCCTATAGCAGGGATACTCAAATACAGCTGAACCTGTGGGCCACACGGGGCCAGGCAGGGGAAGGTTGATAAAATAACATTAATGATACTTGATAACTTCTCTTCTCTCTCTTCTATTTTATTTTGCTTTATTATTTCCGCATAATGCTGCAATGTGGCTTTATTTCCGCAAATGCAATGTGCATTGAGCATTCTGGCTTGGAAGGCCTTCCATTTCAGTTCTGTCAATGACACAATTTGTAATCAAAGTAGCCTAATTTGCTACATTTTCTCTCTTTTGAATAATTCTGGTAATAGGTAATAGGTAATAGTCTGTCTGTCTGTCTGTCTGTCTGTCTGTCTGTAGAGAGAGAGAGAGGGAAAAAAAACATTTTCAAGATGTTTTGGCCATTCTCTCTGGAATGTAAAGTCCAGTCTGCTCAGTTTAAAGATGGTTGGATGTGTGACTTTGAGGACATTAAGCACATTGATTGGCAGATTGTTGGATGTGTGACTTTGAGGACATTAAGCACATTGATTGGCGGACCATTGCATCGTGGGCCGGAAGTGGCTCGCAGGCCTGAGTTTGAGTATCACAGCCCTATAGCATCTGTATTCTGCATGGGTATGTCAAGGCAAACAATCTTTGGGCAAAAGAATAGTGTAACATTTGGCAAGGAAAAAGCTGATCTGCAAGCTTGCAATGCGTTTGTGAGTTTGTAGATGTGTTATTTTCAGCAAAGAGATTTGGTGTAGCCGACCAAGTTTGAATTTCAGATAGCAAAATTGAAAACCAAACCAACACTTTATAAATACAAAAACAAACAAACAACAGTTCAAAGTGATTTCTCATACCACTGCTGTACACATGGGGTGGAGGCTTCTTGATATCGGACAGGATTACATTTTCTCTTCCAAACTGTTCCCTAAGGATTATTAATGCACATTGAGAATTAAGAATCATTTGGGGAATCAAAAGTAACGTTTGGGTGAAAAAAATTGAAAATATCTCACCTGAGCATCTGTGCAAGCCCCACACCTAACTGTCCAAGGCCACCTTTATTCACCTTTATTCAGAAAGATAATTGAGTAGTATGTTAAACTATTTAGCAAATAATTACGTTGGTAAAATATAATAATGTGGTGTTTGTAAGCTAGAAGACATAGCCTATATGCAAACACGTTGCATAGACCTACATGTTAAACAATCCAGATAAACTAGCTATATTTCAACTGGACAGCAACTTCTTTTTCAGCAGCTTTAGGCAGAAACAAAAAGTGACTGCATGCTATTATTCTGGCCTGAGTCCATTGCCTTTATGGCACCAGCTCTGTCTGAGCGCAGCCTATTGTTAGGGGTGAGAATGGGATTCCTGCTGCCAATGAAAACAACCCCAAGAGGAAAATAAAATGTCAAATACGCCACAGGCGTTGTGCCTGTGTTATTGTGCATGGCTCCCACTTACACATCCATGGCAGACGTGAGTTTCTGCTATATACTATTGGAGGCCATCGATATTGTCCTTTTCTTTTTGCTGAGGTTTGCGTGATCTGCGCAAAAGGACAGTTAACCCATTTTGGGCGGGAACCCCTTTTGGTGTTTTAAACATTATGTTATAATTTAGCTATTGAAAAATAGCAGATCTACAAGCTCATAGCGTGCCACCGAGTGGCGCGCTACGAGCTTGTAGGTCTGCTATTTTTAAAAAATCGTGAAAATATGGAGGATTTAGAAGGATGTTTTTAAAATTTGAGGTCAGGCCTAAATGGGTCAAATGATAAGGGACAATATCGGTGGCACCCAACTGTAAGAGGCTATAACAATAACATTAGGCCAGTGGTTCAGTTTTTTCGGTCCCACAGCAATATTGTCAAAATAGCCGATCTACAAGCTCACAACGTGGTGTGTGCTTGTAGAATTGGCTACAGTATTTTCACATTCTTTTGCCTCTTTCCCATATTATATATTATTAAGAAATTAAGTCAATGTTTTACCAGTTTTTAATAGTATAGTTTGTTGATCATTTTGATTCAGTAATTCAGTAATTTCAGTCTTTTTTTACGTGTTAAAAAAAGTCCTTAAATCATTCACAATTTGAAAGGAACCCCCCAAAATCACGTGGGGATGCCCCCCCCCGGGGGTCCCGACCCACATTGTTGTTGAGAGAAGCACTGCATTATAGATAGAGGCTACCATAGGCTATACTATACATACCTGTTATGAGGACACGGGGTTGGGAGTGGTCCCTGCAGCTGCTGGGGGGACCGGGGGTACCGGGGGGACTGTTCCACCTGCTGGATGAGCTGAAAGCCCGCACCGTGCTGCTGCTGCCACAGCCGCGGCACACCGGGGAGGACAGCAGCAGAGCCGCGGCAGTGCTCACACACTGCACCCGCATACTCGACACCGTCGCCGGCACGTTGAGGAGCGCCTCCAGCCGCCCCTGAAAAGCGAATCTGAACATAATTGACATAATAATCCCTGCCTTTAGACATCGATGTTTTTCTGTGCCAATGATAATAAACATCAACTGTTTTGTTTTTTTTACATTATCAATTAATATAACGCAACAAAGCTGTTAGCCTATAGATATTTATGAGGCACAAAGTTTCACAAAGTTTCGAAAGTTGTAAAGTATTACCTGTGTATAGACACAATTCTACTGGAAGTTGTAACAGCTGAAACGATCATCACCACTTGCACTTGTTGTTGGACTGAGGCGAATGCAGTGTTCACTTCACTTGACAAACGCAATAGCAGCCAGCTAAAGTTAATGAGATCGAGCTGATAAAACGGTATTTCGTGGCATTTAACTGTTAGAATTAGGACATTGCCTTGCGATTGGACATCGCTTGGGCGCATCGAAAGGCCATTGGGCAAATACGCAGCTGTAGAAACTTACAAGGCATGCCGGGGTTTGTGGTTCTTGTCCCCTGTGGGCCATCACTTGTGTCTCGGGGACCGAAACAGGACTACATTTCCCAGACTCCAAAGCTCCATATTATGTCTGTGCAAACATGCTGACTAGCTGCCCACAGGGATTTAGTATTGTTTGAAGAATTGTAATAGCTGAGCTTAACAGGACCAAAACAGCACTGGCCTTGTTTGTAGGCTGCAACTACTGATAATTATGATGGGAAAACAAACTAGCTGTGTACTGTACTGTTGTATACACACGTTTGTATATGAATCAATGAAATGCAAAATAATAATAATAATCTGTTGCAAGTGTGAAGGAAACCTCTTAAAATAAAAAAATCTATAGGAATAATCACATTATAGCTGACATATTTCCCCTAAATTACTGTTAAAGCAAACATCAGAAGAAACGACACCAACACATCTTGTCTTTAAAACATATACGTTTTATGAAGTCATAAAAAAGACAAGCAGAACAATTATAGGCCTACACAGTAGTTATCAAGATTCAAAAACACGTTTAGAAGCATTGCACGTTGGTAGCACTTCCACCCCCCCCAAAAAGCCATGGCCTTTATGGAAGCCTCCATCCATTGTCAGGTGGTTCAGGGCGCTGGTCACTGATTGGTTCAGGGCGCTGCGTCCTCAACAGTCTGTTGTATCCATTCCAGGGACGTGCAGAGAGTCTTAGAGAGGCAGAGGCTGAAATCCCGTAAGAGGTCACTTTTGGACAAAAATAGCAAAAAATAGCAGATCTACAAGCTCACAACGCGTCGCGCTGCAACGCGTTGATAGCTTGTAGATCAGCTATTTTCGGGGCGCAACCCAGCACTCTTTAGCTACTGGAGATGCGGTGTATGACATCGATTTCTAAACAACGCAAAATACTGTGTTCAAGTTCAGGAGACTTCGGGGGAAAAAGCTATTCCCCTGAATGCTGCCTTCCGACATGGCATGGAAAGGAGTGGCATTTGCTTTTCTTTCACCATATAGTAAATGCTGCATTTGTGGCCTGGAGAGGGCAGTTGTTTTACAGACGGGTAAAAGGGCAGGGGCTGAAGCCCCCTTTGATATCTACAGTATGTGTGCAAGTCCCTGGTTGTATCACAATGTGACGTTTGTTCTTATACGGCTCCGTTCGTCGTATCGTTCATAATGGTCCACAATCGTCACATAATCAGCTTGCTGTCAACTTGCTCCACTCAATGACCATGCTCCTGATCTCCCGCTGGTTCTCTTCCAGTTGACGAGCGTGCTGCGTCCACCTCAGGAAGAAACCTGGCAGCACAATGAGAAACAACAATTTACAATTTAGGCATTTAGCAGACGCTCTTAATCCAGAGCGATTTACATTAGGCAAGAACAAAAGTATGGGAATACATCACATATATAAAATGCATTTATCAAGAAACATGCGTAAGAAACATGCGTAAGCTAAGAACGTAACTAGAACATATCTATATAATGACGCTATACATATTAACTATACATATATACTATACTATGCTATACATATGTTCTATGATGTGCTTTGACTACATACAATGCAATTATTGTGCTGTCTACATGACATGCTATAAGTCTGTTTCAAATGCTATCTAAGTCTAAAAAGTGCTATAGGATAAGTGCTATGGGAAACAACATATCGTTAACCACACCGGATGACCAAATGTTTTGGGGGGGAAAACGTCAGTTGGCACGCCATGATGGATGGATGGAATAGGTTAGCACCTGTTCATAAATTGCACATACTGTATGCACATACATTGTGAGACACTAAACGAACACTCCCTCATCCCAACATGACCAGATTCCTCCTCGGTATTGGTAACCAACAAAGAACATTTGGGTGCTTGCATAGAGTATATAAAAGGATAGAGACTGAACTGGCGCGAAGCTCCGCCCCCCCCCCCAGCTATTCATGTCAGTGGAAGTTGCTCAGTGGCGTTTTGAAGCACCCGGAAGACTGCCGGAAGTACCGTCTCAGAACGTCTACTTCCGCATTTGACCACCAAATTTTGGTGGTCAAATGCGGAAGTGCAACCGAGCGCTCAATGTTAAAGCCCAGCTGCACGGGGTTTCCCGGTCATGAATCCACGGGTCCGCCTGTAGTCCCTCCTCCTACCACTAGGGCCCAGTGCTTCAACGTTGAATAGCCTCACTGGCCCCTTGGGTGCTTGGCATCATGACTCACCTTCCCAGAGCTGCAGAGACTGGGGGTGGACCGAAGGCCAGATGGCCAGCTCCATGCGTTCATACAGGGGGTTGAAGTAATGCTCTCTCTCCCCGGGCCTCAGCAGGGCCTGGAACAGACAATGCGTGTTCCCCTTTACCCCTGCAATACACCTATAGGTATGAGGGAGAGAGAGAGAGAGAGGGACAGAGAATCCAACGAGGACGGAAGAGGGAGAAGGAAACTTAGAAGAAAGATCTGCAGTATGAGAAAATAACAGAGGGAGATGGAGTTTGTACAGAAATGTATGACTGCATGCTCCTTCCATACTGGTCTCCCTGCATGCTCCTTCCTTACTGGTCTCCCTGCATGCTCCTTCCTTACTGGTCTCCCTGCATGCTCCTTCCTTACTGGTCTCCCTGCATGCTCCTTCCTTACTGGTCTCCCTGCATGCTCCTTCCTTACTGGTCTCCCTGCATGCTCCTTCCTTACTGGTCTCCCTGCATGCTCCTTCCTTACTAGTCTCCCTGCATGCTCCTTCCTTACTAGTCTCCCTGCATGCTCCTTCCTTACTGGTCTCCCTGCATGCTCCTTCCTTACTGGTCTCCCTGCATGCTCCTTCCTTACTAGTCTCCCTGCATGCTCCTTCCTTACTGGTCTCCCTGCATGCTCCTTCCTTACTAGTCTCCCTGCATGCTCCTTCCTTACTGGTCTCCCTGCATGCTCCTTCCTTACTGGTCTCCCTGCATGCTCCTTCCTTACTAGTCTCCCTGCATGCTCCTTCCTTACTGGTCTCCCTGCATGCTCCTTCCATACTAGTCTCCCTGCATGCTCCTTCCTTACTGGTCTCCCTGCATGCTCCTTCCTTACTGGTCTCCCTGCATGCTCCTTCCTTACTGGTCTCCCTGCATGCTCCTTCCTTACTGGTCTCCCTGCATGCTCCTTCCTTACTGGTCTCCCTGCATGCTCCTTCCTTACTGGTCTCCCTGCATGCTCCTTCCTTACTGGTCTCCCTGCATGCTCCTTCCTTACTGGTCTCCCTGCATGCTCCTTCCATACTGGTCTCCCTGCATGCTCCTTCCTTACTGGTCTCCCTGCGTGCTCCTTCCTTACTGGTCTCCCTGCATGCTCCTTCCTTACTGGTCTCCCTGCATGCTCCTTCCTTACTGGTCTCCCTGCATGCTCCTTCCTTACTGGTCTCCCTGCATGCTCCTTCCTTACTGGTCTCCCTGCATGCTCCTTCCTTACTGGTCTCCCTGCATGCTCCTTCCTTACTGGTCTCCCTGCATGCTCCTTCCTTACTGGTCTCCCTGCATGCTCCTTCCTTACTAGTCTCCCTGCATGCTCCTACCTTACTGGTCTCCCTGCATGCTCCTTCCTTACTGGTCTCCCTGCATGCTCCTTCCATACTGGTCTCCCTGCATGCTCCTTCCTTACTGGTCTCCCTGCATGCTCCTTCCTTACTGGTCTCCCTGCATGCTCCTTCCTTACTGGTCTCCCTGCGTGCTCCTTCCTTACTGGTCTCCCTGCATGCTCCTTCCTTACTGGTCTCCCTGCATGCTCCTTCCTTACTGGTCTCCTTCCATACTGGTCTCCCTGCATGCTCCTTCCTTACTGGTCTCCCTGCATGCTCCTTCCTTACTGGTCTCCCTGCATGCTCCTTCCTTACTGGTCTCCCTGCATGCTCCTTCCTTACTGGTCTCCTTGCATGCTCCTTCCTTACTGGTCTCCCTGCATGCTCCTTCCTTACTGGTCTCCCTGCATGCTCCTTCCTTACTGGTCTCCCTGCATGCTCCTTCCTTACTGGTCTCCCTGCATACTCCTTCCATACTGGTCTCCCTGCATGCTCCTTCCTTACTGGTCTCCCTGCATACTCCTTCCTTACTAGTCTCCCTGCATGCTCCTTCCTTACTGGTCTCCCTGCATACTCCTTCCATACTGGTCTCCCTGCATGCTCCTTCCTTACTGGTCTCCCTGCATGCTCCTTCCTTACTGGTCTCCCTGCATACTCCTTCCATACTGGTCTCCCTGCATGCTCCTTCCTTACTAGTCTCCCTGCATGCTCCTTCCTTACTGGTCTCCCTGCATGCTCCTTCCATACTAGTCTCCCTGCATGCTCCTTCCTTACTGGTCTCCCTGCATGCTCCTTCCTTACTGGTCTCCCTGCATGCTCCTTCCTTACTGGTCTCCCTGCATGCTCCTTCCTTACTGGTCTCCCTGCATGCTCCTTCCTTACTGGTCTCCCTGCATGCTCCTTCCTTACTGGTCTCCCTGCATGCTCCTTCCTTACTGGTCTCCCTGCATGCTCCTTCCTTACTGGTCTCCCTGCATGCTCCTTCCATACTGGTCTCCCTGCATGCTCCTTCCTTACTGGTCTCCCTGCATGCTCCTTCCATACTGGTCTCCTTGCATGCTCCTTCCTTACTGGTCTCCCTGCATGCTCCTTCCTTACTGGTCTCCCTGCATGCTCCTTCCTTACTGGTCTCCCTGCGTGCTCCTTCCTTACTGGTCTCCCTGCATGCTCCTTCCTTACTGGTCTCCCTGCATGCTCCTTCCTTACTGGTCTCCCTGCATGCTCCTTCCTTACTGGTCTCCCTGCGTGCTCCTTCCTTACTGGTCTCCCTGCATGCTCCTTCCTTACTGGTCTCCCTGCATGCTCCTTCCTTACTGGTCTCCCTGCATGCTCCTTCCTTACTGGTCTCCCTGCATGCTCCTTCCTTACTAGTCTCCCTGCATGCTCCTTCCTTACTGGTCTCCCTGCATGCTCCTTCCTTACTGGTCTCCCTGCATGCTCCTTCCTTACTGGTCTCCCTGCATGCTCCTTCCTTACTGGTCTCCCTGCATGCTCCTTCCTTACTAGTCTCCCTGCATGCTCCTACCTTACTGGTCTCCCTGCATGCTCCTTCCTTACTGGTCTCCCTGCGTGCTCCTTCCTTACTGGTCTCCCTGCATGCTCCTTCCTTACTGGTCTCCCTGCATGCTCCTTCCTTACTGGTCTCCTTCCATACTGGTCTCCCTGCATGCTCCTTCCTTACTGGTCTCCCTGCATGCTCCTTCCTTACTGGTCTCCCTGCATGCTCCTTCCTTACTGGTCTCCCTGCATGCTCCTTCCTTACTGGTCTCCTTGCATGCTCCTTCCTTACTGGTCTCCCTGCATGCTCCTTCCTTACTGGTCTCCCTGCATGCTCCTTCCTTACTGGTCTCCCTGCATGCTCCTTCCTTACTGGTCTCCCTGCATGCTCCTTCCTTACTGGTCTCCTTGCATGCTCCTTCCTTACTGGTCTCCCTGCATGCTCCTTCCTTACTGGTCTCCCTGCATGCTCCTTCCTTACTGGTCTCCCTGCATGCTCCTTCCTTACTGGTCTCCCTGCATGCTCCTTCCTTACTGGTCTCCCTGCATGCTCCTTCCTTACTGGTCTCCCTGCATGCTCCTTCCTTACTGGTCTCCCTGCATGCTCCTTCCTTACTGGTCTCCCTGCATGCTCCTTCCTTACTGGTCTCCCTGCGTGCTCCTTCCTTACTGGTCTCCCTGCATGCTCCTTCCTTACTGGTCTCCCTGCATGCTCCTTCCTTACTGGTCTCCTTCCATACTGGTCTCCCTGCAAGCTCCTTCCTTACTGGTCTCCCTGCATGCTCCTTCCATACTGGTCTCCCTGCATGCTCCTTCCTTACTGGTCTCCCTGCATGCTCCTTCCTTACTGGTCTCCCTGCATGCTCCTTCCTTACTGGTCTCCCTGCATGCTCCTTCCTTACTGGTCTCCCTGCATGCTCCTTCCTTACTGGTCTCCCTGCATGCTCCTTCCTTACTGGTCTCCCTGCATGCTCCTTCCATACTGGTCTCCCTGCATGCTCCTTCCTTACTGGTCTCCCTGCATGCTCCTTCCATACTGGTCTCCCTGCATGCTCCTTCCTTACTGGTCTCCCTGCATGCTCCTTCCTTACTGGTCTCCCTGCATGCTCCTTCCATACTGGTCTCCCTGCATGCTCCTTCCTTACTGGTCTCCCTGCATGCTCCTTCCTTACTGGTCTCCTTCCTTACTGGTCTCCCTGCATGCTCCTTCCTTACTGGTCTCCTTCCTTACTGGTCTCCCTGCATGCTCCTTCCTTACTGGTCTCCCTGCATGCTCCTTCCTTACTGGTCTCCCTGCATGCTCCTTCCATACTGGTCTCCCTGCATGCTCCTTCCTTACTGGTCTCCCTGCATGCTCCTTCCATACTGGTCTCCCTGCATGCTCCTTCCTTACTGGTCTCCCTGCATGCTCCTTCCTTACTGGTCTCCTTCCTTACTGGTCTCCCTGCATGCTCCTTCCTTACTGGTCTCCTTCCTTACTGGTCTCCCTGCATGCTCCTTCCTTACTGGTCTCCTTCCTTACTGGTCTCCCTGCATGCTCCTTCCTTACTGGTCTCCTTCCTTACTGGTCTCCTTGCATGCTCCTTCCTTACTGGTCTCCTTGCATGCTCCTTCCTTACTGGTCTCCCTGCATGCTCCTTCCTTACTGGTCTCCTTCCTTACTGGTCTCCTTCCTTACTGGTCTCCCTGCATGCTCCTTCCTTACTGGTCTCCCTGCATGCTCCTTCCTTACTGGTCTCCCTGCATGCTCGCTTCGCTCAAATGCCTTCCGATGACCCAGAATGGCTGGACTGACTTAGTTCAACCTTTCCAAATGTTCCCATGCTGCCATGCTGCCATGCTGCCATGCTGCCATGCTGCCATGCTGCATTTCAACTCGGATGGCGCGTCCATTGATGTGCCTGCATGTTCCCTACTGTCACGGCGCCTTCCTTGTTTTGAAGTCCAGTACTACTTAGTTTACCGGGGCGGTAATCAATAAAATGTTATTTTTACCAATCTCAACCATGTATCATGGTAAAGTTTGTATAGTATAAACAGTACATGTGCAGTGGTTGGAGAGGTGGTCTTCCACTGAGAGATGTAGACCCTGATGGCAGGTAGGATTACTGAATGGTTTGACAATGTAAAAACAAAACAAAAAAATTATTGCAGGAGCACTACTGGTGTCTCTCAAACCACCGGTGTGTCCAGGCACTCAGGGTGGATTTATAAGTAAAAGGCCTTTACCCGGTATTTAAATATGGGCTACAAACATTAACAAACACCAATGTGTGTCGGCTTGCGTCTTCTTCAGGGTGTGATGGGTTATGGTTATTTGCAAACTGCATATTGGACACATTATTGGACACTATAGACATGTCACCAATTGTATTGTTGTTTGAATATAATTGCAATTACCTCTCTCCACCAGGAGAGGGAGACAATGTATAAAACCTTTAGATTGTTGCTTTCAACCTTCTAAAATGTACACTCTTTCCGCACTTTTCTGCTTCCTCCACTGGCTCCTATAGTTGCTCACAAATACTGGTGATAACCAAGTACACACCCCTTCCCGCACACTTAGATCAGCAAACACAGGACGTCTGTCCCTCCGTTCCATGGCCAACACTCCAAGATTCCCCTCAGGCTCCCAAGCTGTGGAATGACCCCCGCACCCCTCCCCCTACCCCTCATTTCCAAGTGTGCACCACCTATTCAGACTCCATGTCATCCCATAGCATATATATCTCATTAGCTTTTCTAGTTGTAGCAGGTACAGTATTTGATGGAAAAGTGACAAATATATAGAAAATAATGTTGAAAACGTTGTTTTGTTCTCCCTGTGTCCCCTAGGGTAGGTAGGTACCCTCACAAAAAACATGCAGTAATAGGCCTACTGGTCTTTAAACAGCCTCCCCCTGGTCAGCCGTGGCGCCTGATGGAGGGGAAAGGAAACTGGTTGGAATAACCTGTTCCTTCCACGTGCTACTGTACGTCCAACCGGGGAAACTCCCCCCTGTACCAGGTGAAAAGAAGCGACTTGGACTCCTCATGCACAGAAAGAAGCATGAGGTCAGTCCGTTGCTCTCCCCAGGTTAGCAGAGGGATTGTAAGTGTCCAGGATTACATTAGATAATTGACACTTGGGTGAAAAAAATGGGTGGGTCAAGTGTTATATGACTGACCTCTCCTGGTCACTGTTGCAGAGGAACAAGTGTTACTGACCTCTCCTGGTCACTGTTGCAGAGGAACAAGTGTTACTGACCTCTCCTGGTCACTGTTGCAGAGGAACGTGCCGTAGTCGGAGGCGTAGGCCTCGGTGGCCAGGCGGAGCAGCAGCGCCTCAGAGAAGCCCAGGGCCAGAGGGAACTGCTTCCACAGCTGCCACACGCAGTCCAGCAGCAGCAGGAACACCGGCGCCTCCTGCTGGAGGCGGGCATGGGAGTGGGCCGAGTGGGCACACCTCTGCTGGAAGGGGTGGCCCGCCTTATAGGGGGGAGGGAGGGGGGGAGAGAGAGAGAGAGAGAGAGCACCGTTTTACGTGTGTGTGAATGTCAACCTGACATTCCTATATAGCTGACATTCAGGGGTCGTCAATATGTCCGTACACGGACAAATATGTCCGTGGCAAAGACTTGGTTTCGTCCGTGGCAACATTTTAGATTTTCTGTTTTACACACACCATTATAATGTTCTTATTTTTATCATAAGTAAGTAGACCCAATTACTGAATGTCAAAGTCTCCAGGTTTTCTTCAGAATATGTATGACACTGATTTACTACGACACGTTGGCAGTCCAACTAGTACTAGTGGTTCTCAAATGTTTTATTTGCAAGGACTCTACAGGGCAGTATTATGCGTGTCTTAAGTACCAGGTCTTATTACTTAACTTAAGACCTGGAGGCGTGGTCAATGCTCTTTGGCCACTCAGAATAGCCAAATGGCATTGATCACGCCTCCAGGTCTTAAGTTAAGTAATAAGACCTGGTACTTAACCCATTTTGACCTGAGATCAGATTCAAAAAATGTCTTCTACATCCTGACAGTTTTCTGAAAAAGCTATGTTTCTATGTCAGTCGTTCTTCGATTTTTCAAAAATAGCAGACCTACAAGCTCGTAGCGCGCCACTCGGTGGCGCGCTATGAGCTTGTAGATCTGCTATTTTTCAATAGCTAAAGCATAACATAATGCTTACACCAAAAGGGGTTCCCGCCCAAAATGGGTTAATTACCAGGTCTTATTACTTAACTTAAGACCTGGAGGAGTGATCAATGCCATTTGGCTATTCTGAGTGGCCAAACAGCATTGACCACGCCTCCAGGTCTTAAGTTAAGTCATAAGACCTGGTACTTAAGACACGCATAATACTGCCCTGAGAGTCTGCACTCTCAGAGTGCAATATTGGACGTTCTCTGCGTAAAAGCGACTACACGCACACATGTACGCACACACACACATGCACGCACGCACGCACCTGTACCCACTCCCTCTCCAGCAGAGCCAGGAAGCCCTCCAGTGTCCGGCAGCAGGGGTCCATGATGAGCTGAGCCAGAGTGCTGATGAGGAGACTGGAGTCTGTCCCTTCAGAACCATGGACCAGCACCGAGTGACCGTCCCTGTACACACACGCACGCACGCACGCACCACAACATATTCAGAACCATGGACCAGCACCGAGTGACCGTCCCTGTACACACACGCACGCACGCACCACAACATATTCAGAACCATGGGCGGAAACAGTGTGTTCTGATTTTCCCAAAAAAGGTTACCTGTTGGCGTTTAGTAGTACCGTCTCTGTGAACTTATAAAAAAAAATCACACAGTATCTTGGGTTTACTTTCGGTTTTGGTGTAGAGGGAAGCGGTTCTGGTGTTGAGGGAAGCGGTCGCGCTTTTCAGAGGAAGAGAGATATTATTTCGTTAACTTGCTACTGAGAGTTACTACAGAATTAGAACCCTGGCTGATCACGTTTGTTCCTTTGAATTATCTTGTATCTTGTTTATTAAATCACCAGTTCTGCAACACGGACTCCTTTTTCTTTACAGCATAGAAAGAAAGGATTATTCCGGAGAGGAGAGACACGGTGGTTATACATGGAGTCAGCGGCCTATTTGAACCGGATGACGATATACCACTTCCTTGCGGATGTCAAAATTGCCCGTAGCCCTACACGAACAAACGAACAAACGAAAACCCGTCAAACGCGGGTATCCATTGCAGGACTGTGCATGACAGTAGGACTGTTAGTACGTCGGACCAAACACATGCACCCATGTCGTGGCCTACCTCTCGACGCACTCGGCCAGCAGGCCGGCCGTGGACAGGGCAGTCTGGACGTGGGACAGCCACTTGGCGTTCTCCAGTTTACTGAGCCATCGGTCCATGTTGTGAGACTGGTCTGAACACGCCTCCACCAGCTTGATCAGACTCTCCTGAAGGGCTTTACCCCTGCGGGCGCACGGACACACGCACGGTCGCACACGCATGGTCGCACGCACGCACATGCGCGCGCACACGCACACACGCACACACGCACACACACACACACACACACACACACACACACACACACACACACACACACACACACACACACACACACACACACACACACAGATTTAGAATTTAGATTTAGATGACATTTTGCTACTGAAATTATCCATAATTTATATGGAGAAATCCCGTCATTTAACATGCATCTCTATGGGGGAGAAGGACAGCTTAACCCTGTCTCCTCGCTGCTAAAGTGCCTATTGGACAAGGACGGGTTGGGGAGGGACTTAGCGAAGGGCTAATTACTATAGTCTGGTTGGCCTACTAATAACGTAACCATCACATATTACAATGGTTCTAAAAACTTTTGCAGTTTAAAGGACCCCCCATAACTCTGAGTGTACAGATCTGTGCACACTCTGGTCCATTTGGAACACACACACACACACACACACACACACACACACACACACACACACACACACACACACACACACACACACACACACACACCTCTCCATCTGTCTGTGTAGTCTCTTCCAGCGGTCGTAGTTGGCCTTGGACTCGAACCCTCCACCCGTCACTCTGGCCTGCTGGGACTGCTGGCGGGAGCGAGTGTCGATGATGTAACCTTTGTCCGAGCCGTCAATCACAGCCTGGAGGAGGAGCTCGTCCTCCCGGCATCGCTTCCGATTGGCTCCCGTCAGCGGCTGACTGCTGCGCATGACCACCTGAAGGATGATGATGGCATAATTCAGAAATGAATGCCCTTTTTTATACTTTGTCGTAGGACAGATGTGGTGAAAAATCCCACCCGTGTGAACTGAGTGGTGCAACTCCGGGTTAGAACCCGCCCACAGGAACTCGCCCAGGGTTGCGGGCCAGTTCCAACGAGTTACCGTGTGGGGGTCCCCGGTCGCCATTTCTTTCTTCCAATTTCTACTTGCTTCATGAATATTTAACCAATGAATCAGTATTAACAACAGCGTGTGACTAAACAATAACTACATTGGATCCATTAGGAACGCAGGTTCTTTGTTCCCTTCCTTGAAAAGTAACAAAGAGTAGGTGTGTTGTTATATAATAAAGTAAACCCCACCATGCCGTTCGTCCTGTGGTAGTAGCAGAGCACAGGGAAGCGTCCTCCGTGTCTGAACTTGGCCAGCTTCACCAGAGCGTCGTCATCGATGGCTCTGGGGACAATGACAGCAGGAGGGTAGGAGGGACACACCGAGTAGTCCCTGTTGACGTCGCTCAGTCTCCAGCGCTCATGCTGCATGCCACACCACAGACCACACGAGAATGAGTGTTAATCAGTGTTGTTTTCGTCGACTAAAAACTACAGTTGGATGCCACCGATATTGTCTCTTATCATTTGACCTCAACATTTTTAAAAATCCTTCTAAATCCTCCAGTTTTCTGAAATAAATATTTTCACGATTTTTCAAAAATAGCAGACCTACAAGCTCGTAGCGCGCCACTCGGTGGCGCGCTATGAGCTTGTAGATCTGCTATTTTTCAATAGCTAAATTATAACAATGTTTAAAACACCAAAAGGGGTTCCCGCACAAAATCGGTTAATCAGTGTTGTTTTCGTCGACAAAAAAAATGTTCGTCGACTACCTTTTTTCACTGACAAAAACTACATAAAAACTCAATAGGAACTGAGCCATGATGACTACAACTACGACTAAATATACTGTCGATTTTGTCAACGAATAAAAACTAGACTAACATGTTAGGAAGGGACTAGTGGAGAAGAGATCCAGGATAAGTCATTTTACACTTGGTTGCGTGCTGAAAATAGAAGATCTATTCGTATCTATTGTCTACTCGACTGTTTTTTGTAAGCCATTATAAGATAATTATACAGTATAATGGCATACAGATAGAACTGCGTGGGTAATCAATTGCTACAGGAGCAGATAAAAATGCTTACGAAATATAATCATTTTTGAAACCTTGAATGTTGCACAAGGTCACTTAGTTCATTAAAAAATTATCTGGAACCAGACAGTCCTACTCCTTTTCAAACTGAGAACAAGATCTCTTTCATTCTTCAGGGTCTCTTCATACACAGAAAAAATAACTGTATATTGTTTAAGAAGGTAGCGGTTCTCAAACATTTTCATGTCAAGGACCCCCCAAATCGATATGTATTAGGCCCACAGTCTCTTTTTGCAATAGATACCAGTGGAAACAGTGGATAAGAGTGGAAAACAAGTGAAACCAACCTATGACCACAACAGCCATTGATAGTGTATACACACAGCCTCTCTTCTAGCTGTGAAATAACAGTAAAATGTAGCTGTTCCTCATTTTGTCGGGGACCCCCCTCTATCTATCTATAGATAGATATATAGATAGATAGATAGAATACTTTATTGGCAGTTTAAGAAAATTACAGAAAATGACATCATTTTAAAAAACGCCAAATGGACTTAGACACAAAAAAGCCTTTGCTTGTTTCCATTGTGGTCCACTTTGTAACATGAAACTATACACAAACATACTGTACAAACAAAACAACCATGGAACATATAATAAATAATCCTTATATATAAGGCTGGGAGCTATATACATAGGACAAGAGGTACCCTGAGAGAATATTCCAGAGCATGGGAGATGGGCTATCCAGGGTCGGAAGCTAACTATGACCAGTTAGTGTGTAAATCTATCTATCTATCTGACCAATTGCCATTAGTTCTGTTTGCGGTGGACTCTGCCATTAGTTATGTTCCCCATGGGGGGGTTGTTATTGTATATCTTTCTCCCTGCTCTTAAATGGTAAATGGTAAATGGTGCATTTATATAGCGCCTTTATCCAAGGCGCTTTACATAGATTGTGCATTACATTCACCCATTCACACACACATTCATACACTGATTGCGGCAGAAACCATGCAAGGCACCAACCAGCACATCAGGAGCAATTAGGGGTTCAGTGTCTTGCTCAAGGACACTTCGACACTAACTCTGGGGGAGCCTGGGATCGAACTGGCAACCTTGCGGTTACCATCCAGCCACTCAACCCCTGAGCCACCGCCTCTTAATGTTTAATGATGCCAATTGTGCCGAGCAGGGAGGAAAACGTCGCAGGGCCGAGCGCCAAGAAAATACATTATATCCACACTCTCATTCTCATTCTAGAATTAAATATTGGTTCAATCTATTCGTGAGTTATCTGACAGAACTGGTTTAAAGCACGACTGGTTGTGTGAGGCCTGCTGGGACATGCACAGTTCTTACTCCGAGGTGCTGGTGGTGGTGGTGGTGGGGGGGGGGTCCACGTCCACGCTACATTCACCTAATTCCTACACGGGTTGTGTTTATAACCACGCCCCCGGGCAAGTTAAGTTTACTGAGGTTACGTTTCTGGTTTAAGGACTTCAGTGTTTTGTACCATACTATTGTATACAAGTACAGAACAAATAATGTTTGCTTTCGCCATCTTTGTTGAAGAAGAGTCTGGGCAATTAAGATTTAGTCTTACTAGAAACACTAAAAGTTTCTCAATCTTATTGCATATCTGTTGCATATTTAGATTTAGTCTGGCTTAATCTAGTCAGGTTACGGTTAGGGTTAGGTTTAGGTATAGTTTTACTGAGGTTAAGGTTAGGTTTAGGCTGTCAATCACAGCGACTGGCCAATCACAGCGCGTCGACTGCACAACCCGTGTAGGCTTTGGTATGTCGCCACTTCCACCGCATACCATGGCAGCGATTACAGAGGATGTTTTCTGGGGAGGTTTTAACACTTCCATTATATAATGTGCGCGATGCAGCAGCCATTGTGAGGAGTAAGTGAAAGCACATGAGGGGGTGAGAGCAGCGCTGCTCTCTGTGACACAGAGGATGTGCTGTTTCTTGACCCCCTGCATTCTGACTGACCGGTACCTTCCTCTCATGTGACCGTCTGTTAGTTAGGGGCATTGTCATGCACCATTGTCCCCCGTTTGGGAGGAAAGACAGAGTGCCACTGAGGTTCGCCTCTGTGTGTGTGTGTGTGTGTGTGTGTGTGTGTGTGTGTGTGTGTGTGTGTGTGTGTGTGTGTGTGCGTGCGTGCGTGCGTGCGTGCGTGCGTGCGTGCGTGCGTGCGTGCGTGCGTGCGTGCGTGCGTGCGTGCGTGCGCCAGTGTTGATTTTGACAGCAAATTTTTATTTAGTCTTTTGAATAAAATTCCGTTGTTTTATTCATATTTTAGTCATCTGAAATGTTTTAGTTTGAGTCTAATTTTAGTTGACTAAATACCATAAGATTTTTGTCGGGCCTTTATGGCGTGAAAATAGCCGATCTACAAGCTCACAGGCACTGAGCCTGCTTCAGAGCGCAACCAAACATACATTACTTGTCTTTTAGTTCTACTGGATCTCTTCTCCACTTAGTCCCTCCCTAACATTTTGATCTGGTTTTTATTGATTGAAATTGGCAGTTTATGTATATACATAGTTGTATGCATATTCACAGCTTGGTTTTTATTTAGTTTTCGTCAGTGAAAAAAGGTGTCCGACAGACATTTTTTGTCATTGTTTTAACATGACGTGCGTGTGCGTGTGCACGTGCGTGTGCATGTAAGCTCCTTTACCAGCTCTTTCGTTTCAGCGTAGTGCTTCTCAGGCGTGGAGAGACCCCACTGGTCCTGTAGGCTGAGGTCTTTAGGTCTGAAGAAGAACGGATACATCTCTGACACACATTCTAGAGAGGACAGGGCCTGCATGGAGATGGAGAGAGACACACACACACAGAAAAACATGACAAAAAACTCCCATATCTGCTGGGCGAAGTACAACAATGTGCAAACATGTAGCAGCAAGATCCGTGAGCTGCTGTGATAGGAGAAGGATATCAAATGGAATTGTATTGTTTCACTTTTGCTTTGGCAATGTAAACGTATGTTTTCTCATGCCAATAAAGCCAATTCAAAGAATTGAGAGAGATATTCAGACCCAAGTACAGATATACATTTGAATACATTTTAAGAAAGTAGTATGGCTGTTAGTAGGTCTACTGAATGACATGTTTTAAAGTGCCTTATGTAAATGTTGCGATACAGATGAACCAGCCTCACCTCAATGGAGTGAGCGATGTTGAGACACTGCTCCATGCCCGGAACATCCAGCTGGATCACACTGAGGTCCTTACACTTCAGAGTAATGGTCCCCGAGGACCCAGAGCCAGTCCTGTGTATGTAACACACACATGCAGTCGCACACGCACGCGCGCACGCGCACACGCACACGCACACGCACACACACACACACACACACACACACACACACACACACACACACACACACACACACACAAATCGTATTAAAGCTGTTAGGAACAATGCTCCCCTTCCGCTGCCCCTCCCAGTCTCATATCACACTCCATGTTAAGTTGCAGCAGGAAAAACAAGCAGCCGAGTCAACTGGCCTGTACACAGTAGTACAACTAGCCTGTACACAGTAGTACAACTGGCCTGTACACAGTAGTACAACTGGCCTGTACACAGTAGTACAACTGGCCTGTACACAGTAGTACAACTGGCCTGTACACAGTAGTACAACTGGCCTGTACACAGTAGTACAACTGGCCTGTACACAGTAGTACAACTGGCCTGTACACAGTAGTACAACTGGCCTGTACACAGTAGTACATGTATACACTATACAGTATGCGTGGGAGATACTGTACACAGTAGTACATGTATACAGTATGAGTGGGAGCGAGGTATGTGTTTCTAGTACTATAGTATATGTGTTGGAGGTGACTTCTTGTTAATTTAGTTTGCCCGTTTTCTCCCCTAATGGGACCAACATCAATACAGCATGGAATTGTGGTCAAAATCCGAGTCAACAACGAGAAAATATTCAATGTTGTGGGTCTGAGAGGCTAAATGTCATCAAATGGTGGTCCATGCATGGCTCAAACGGTGGGTCTGAGAGGCTAAATGTCATCAAATGGTGGTCCATGCATGGCTCAAACGGGTCTGAGAGGCTAAATGTCATCAAATGGTGGTCCATGCATGGCTCAAACGGCGACTAAATAATGGACCTTGATATGAAAAGGGTTGAAAAGCACTGCTTTGGGTCAACGCGATGTAGCTGCAATGCATGAAGCAAAGATGAAGTGTCTAGAGAGAGAGAGAGCAGGAAGTCTGCAATGCAATGCAGCAGCATTATGAAAAGACACAGATTGTACACTCTACTTTAGGCAGCTCCAGTGCTGTGGGGACAGGACAAGAAGCAACAAACCAGTGTTTTTAATCCACACAGCAACTTGAATTATGCCCAACCTTTGACTCTGGCCTGCTTTAGAGAGGACATCGGAATAGCCCAAAAGGTTTTCCACGCTGGTTAGAGAGATTAGATTAGAGAGATGATTAGACATTAATTACACACCCAAGAAGCACCACGCCAATCATGGAATGGAATCAGTCACCTTTCGTTTTGATTAGCTGTCGATTAGTTTATTGTCGAATTAGTGGATTAGTCCAAAGACTCCAGTCCTCTGTGTTCATTTATCGATCAGAGTGTAGACATGGACCGTAAAATTAAGGCAGCAATCCATTCCATAATGTCTTACCTGCGATTCGAACCCCAATTTCAACCACTCATCCAAGATGCAATACCCACTTGACCAGGGGAGGTACATATGAGCATCAATGCAGTATGTACTTGTAGATAAACATCTATGTGTCCTACACTATTGTCTACAACATGTCTCAATGAAAGAGTATAGTAGGGACCTCCAACCTCGAAGTGCTAGTAGTTATATTGTTGGCCTATTAAAAACTAGTAGTAGGCTAGGCTATGGTAAGAGGCCTACAATAGATACTACACTATAAGCTATTGTACAAAATAACATTTTATTAATTACAATAAGTTCAGGATCGAAGCTTTTATAGCCTGTATACATCATTTATTCAAAGGGACATTTAGACAAGATTAGGCGGCCTATACATCAGACTCAGCCCTACAGACAGTGTACATACAATTTATATATGTTAACATCAGACGGTAGGGTGGACACTATCTGGGCACCTCGATGTAAAATCGGATATTTGTTTTGTCCAAAATGTTGAAATGTTGAAAATGTTTTTAAGTATACTAACATAATTAGAATATGCTTAAACATTCGACAATTCTAAGGCTCTAATATTTCTACAACTGCTACAAATTGCTACAAAACTTGCAGTCATTTTGGGGCATAAACAAGAAGTTGGAGGTTCAAATTAAGTCAGATAATGACACATTTATGCCTATAATAGTACAAAAAAGAAAAAAAAGAAAGGGGGAAAAGAAAGAAAACTAGCCTGGATATCACCACCCCGATGATGATGAGGAGGAGGAGGATGGATAGAAGCTTTTACCACCACCTCATAGTATACTCTTCCAGTCTCACTCACCTCTTCTCGATGGCATCGATGTTCCTGAGCAGCAGCAGGACCTGTCTCCGTCGGCAGCAGTCCGCCTCCCTGTCCTGGCATGATGCACAGTGCACGGTGGAAAAAGTAAGCCTACTCACATTTCTTATAGGATACTTATATTAGTAAAAGTAGCCTATACCAAATAATACTGCACTTGCTCTGTTATACGTCTAGAATTCAAAATGTATAGACAACAAAGTATAGACAACATCATCAAAATGTACTTACAGAGAACAGGAGATGGTGACCGGTGATGCACAGCGTGCCTCTGGCCGGCGGCTGGAAGGGCAGCCGCAGGACCACGTCCTCCACGTTGGCCGTCTTGATGTGCTCCGAAAACTCCATAATAACACTTTATAGGCCTACAGCAAGTTAACACACCGTCTGGGTGCGTGTAGTTCTGCTGCTGAAATGTCTTCCGTAAAACTGGTAGAGAAACTTCTCTCTCTCTCTGTGTGTCTGTGTGTGCGTGCGTGCGTGTGTGCGCGCGTGGCACGTGCGTAAAAGCTGCCTGTCATAGAACTGGAGAGGACTGAGTGAGGACGCACAGTACGCACTGACTGACTGACTGTTAAAACCGAAAATAAAAGATCTTGAGAAAGTTTCATGTAGCCCTTCCCCTTCCTCTCCACTCATACACTCCAGTCCAGTAAACCTGCTGCCACCGAGCTGGCGCTGCTGCAATCTTCTGTTTGTTCAACTGATGATAAGATAAGGATCCCATAAATAGAACAGACGCTCTTTGCATTCTGGTTTTAATACACCTTCAAAACGCTTGGCTGGTGGAAAGAAGTATTAAAGAATAAAGAGACATCTTCAGGCAACTAAGCAGAAGACAACTAGACAAGGAAGTATTTCTGTTTCCTCAGAATAACGTCAACGACAATGACAGCTCTGCACAGGCTTCTAGCGACCTCCTGCTGTCACAATGAAGCAATGCTTTTTTGTTTTTTCTCCACAATCTCTCTCTCTCCTCCCCTCTCTCTCTCTCTTCTGTGCGCGCTCGTGCCCTCGTGCGTGTGCAGTGTGCACATGCCGCCTACCTAGCTAGTAGCTACCACCATAAATATGTCTATGGCTACCATACACACACACACACACACACACACACGCACGCACACACGCGCGCGCGCGCACACACACACACACACACACACCGTGGCAGTTCATTCAATTCAAATTAGCTTTATTTATGAGAGCTTTATTTATGAGAAAACATACGTTTACATTGCCAAAGCAAGTCTCAAAATATAATAAAAACTGTTGAATGTCATATAGCTTATAGCTCGATCCCCATAGGGCCTACAGGGTATAAAGCCTTTGCAGTCACTTTTGTACAGCAGCATTTTGTTCCTCAAAACTATTTAAATAGTATAGTCTACACAAATAAAACTTAGATTATAATATGTGCAGTAGGTCTAGCTGTAATAATACATAGGCTTACTCCATTGTATTCCATTAATCCAACCTTTTATCGCAACACTTCACAAATCTAAGAAATCTTGCTAAGTTGCTACACATGTGTTTGCACATCATTTGTTTCACTTGTTGCAGCAGATCATGGATGCCTGGCCGCCTGCAGTATGACATTACACCACATGATGGCAGCATTTCCTCAACATTGGGGGGTAGGCCGTGGAAACTGACTTTTAAGTTATAATAAATTGGCTACAGGCAGCATCATAACATTTTCACTTCGAACCCAAAGGTAATTCACTAAAAAATAATGACTTGTATGAAAGTTAACAGGAACAATATAATATTTTAATTTTATTTCAACCAAACTGTTTACAGAATTCAGCATATAGTGACTTATTTATTCATGGAAAAGTGAACATGAGTGAACTCATAGCCCACATGAAACCAGTTTAGTTGTGTGCGGTGAGTCCTTTTACTTTACTTGAGTATTTCCATTTTTATATAGACAAATTTGTAGGCTATCCATTCAGCCTCTCTCAGAGCAATTCATTGCAAATATTGCACTTCTTATTCCACTACAAATATTTGACAGCTTTGCTGCATATAGAAAACACACATTAAATACGGTGTATTATTGCCATTTGCCACCAAGCAGCAGCACATTTAATTAAACCAACCCCCAATACCTCCAGAATACACGTACCGTCTGTTAACTTATAACATAACAGGGAGCATAAAGTAGGCTTGACTCAGCTGGAGAGATATGGGCGGTCACTCACTGCTCCTCATCTCCCTATAAATAAAGTTAAGGATCCGTTGTGCTGCACTAGACCTCCAGAAGGCGCACTGAACGCACAACAAGTCCAAGAAGAAGACCGTTTGCGCGCAGCAACTTCGTAGTAACTTCGTGAAATCGTAACGTAAACAAACGTCTCTTCGCGATGGATTTTAAAGAGTTCGGAAGAGACGACAACACCAGCTCCGAGGGAGAGGCGGAGGACCAGGACCTGGACAGCGTCAAGGCGCTCACGGAGAAGCTGAAGCTGCAGACGCGCAGACCGTCCTACCTGGAGTGGCAGGAGCGAGTCCAGAGCACGCCGTGGAAGACCAAGACGGAGGAATCTGACCGTCCGGAGCAGCAGGAGGGGGGAGACGGCGCTGCGGAGTCCTCCTCCTCCTGTGGACAGAAAGATGCTGCTGTCAACGTGCCTGTGATTTTAAGAAACGAGAACCAAGAATTGGTCGTACGCAACATCTGTGGCTTTGACACGATCGATGACGCCCTGGACTTTCTTAGAAAAGAACTGGTGAGTGCAGGGTCACTCAGTGAGTGAGTGACTGGGCCTGGGTATAGGCCTACGGTTTAACTTTATATAGGCATATATATATTTTTCAAACGTTATAGGATTCTTTCTATTCAATGTTGTAACTTCGTAGTGTTGTTAATGCACTTTGATATTCGCTGAGAAAGGTGTTATGAATGAATAGATTAATGTCTGTAATATTTAAACAAGTTGCTGCATATCAGAAGTTTACCAACAGCCCTTTGCTCTATACTACACCATGGTGGTTCTCAAAGTAGGGAACCCCAGGGGATCTTGAAGCTAGGGGTTCAAGGTGTTTCCATGCAAAACAAGGACTATAGTTAGTAACGTCACTATTATTTCGCCAGGTATAAGCCTATAAGTTATCCCATGTGAGAGAGTAGTATACCATATCTGAATAATGGTCAACTGTCATTCCGATCATTATCATATATACAGTAGGATCCACTTTCTCCACCTGTCCAAAGGCCTGTGGACAGCAGTTGTAGAATTCTAGCCTACAAAATCTAGGTCCAACAACAGAGAAATCTTCTCTTTTCAAATGGGGGTATCCCGGTCTGCACTGCAGTATCTAATACTTTTTGATATACATGAGAGAACCATTTCTAACTCTTGAGAGTGTAAAGATGGAACAAAATGATTGCATGATGTAAGGGTCCATTTTGTTCCATTTGCACTGCACTGTCAGGCAGTCAGGGTTAAATTGCAGGCATTTACCGTGCACATGCTCTGCTGTTGCCTAGACTAGAGTACTATGTTTACTACACTGGTGCTCGAGAACCAAAAGAGAAATTCTGCCCAGTCTGCCCAGGACCCAGGCTAGTGAAAATAGCAGATCTACAAGCTTCACAATGCACCGCATGCATACATGTGTGTAGAACTGTAGATCGTCTACTTTCACATTTCTTAAACATTTGTTTTCTAATTTATGGAATTTCTTAAATGTATTTATTCTTTTATTCATGAAATTATTTTTGAAAATTCATTGAATTTGTTTTAAATCCATTACTTTTTTTCTTCTATTTTTTTTTTTATTATTATTATTTTTCAAAGATGTTTTGAAATAAATAATAATTAAAGCAAAATGTAGGAAACCAAAAATAAATGAAAGAGATATTTACTCGTTGTGAGTTGTGACCCATAGAAATGGGTCCATGACCCACTGTTTGGCAAACAGTTTACTATTATGTATATCCTGAGATGCCTGCCTGGCCTGCCTGGCCGCTGGCCTCATGCGCTCACTGCTACCAGCCTGTGCATGAATGCCTGGCTGACAAGAGTATGCATGACTTACCTCATTACTACGTCTGCATCCTAAAAACACACAATGACACTCATTGAAAGAGTACGTACAGACGTGTGTTCTTAATGCGGTCTGACCCACTGCAATAGATAGAAAACGTCAGCCATTTCACGACAACTAAAGTCAAAGACAAAAAGACGAGATAAGAAATAGAGGCTACCTCACTCCCGATAGCATGCATGCATCAAAATGACACTTACACACAGTGAACTCCGGAGAGTTCATTTGACTCTGACTGTTATACCCGTTAAAGGAGCATTCAGTGATTTGGGTGATTTGGAGAAAAAAAACGGTCCACCCGGTAACAAGTTGTGCACATGCACGCGCTCTACAGTGGGGGAAGTACAACAGACCAACAGCACGTGCACCAATGCCCGCCCCACTCGATCATGATTGGAGGAAGGCCCCTCTCATCCTGATTGGATGAAGGCTTTGCCACCCAAAGCCCAAACCGAAACTAGGGTTTTTTGACCCCAGGGGCTCACTGGGGACAGGGAGGAACTCCTTATATGGTCAGCACACTTTATAGTAGGGAGGATTATCCCAAAAATAAGAAAAAATAAGTGATATTTGAATTAAGTGAAATCACTGAATATACCTTTAAGTAGTGGTTCTCAAAGTAGGGTTCTAGGACCCCCAGGGTGAGCCATCATCTGGGGCAGTATAGTTGAAATGAGTGGTTTTCACCTTTTTTTAGACCGTGATCTACAAGCTTGTAGATCTGCCATTTTCCCCCAAAAATTGCCTCTTTCTATATTATTTGACAATTTGGCCAATCTTTCACCAGTTCTTTATAGTATAGTATAGCTTTTTATTTTTTTTATGCTTTCCACTTTATTTTATATTTTTTATAGAGGGACAGACAGTAGGCTGACAGGAAATGGGGAGAGAGATGGGGGGGGGGTGACATGCAGTAAAGGCCGTCGGGAACGGGAGTCGAACCCGCGGCACACTGCCAGACTCAGGCTACCGGCCAAGGTACCTGGACCGCTGAGCCACGGCCCAGGCAATATAGTATAGTTTGTTGATTACTTTTGAGACAGTAATGGTCTTTTTTCAAGTATAACAAAAGGTCTTGAAAGTCATTCAATTGTCACTTCACTGGGTGTATCCAGGTAAATGTACTTGGCCGACAGCCCCAACAACCACACTAAAGGTGACACAATTATTATTATTATTATTATGTATCATTCATTCCCGTATTTCCACCCCGTCTCCCTCCCTCCCTCCAGAGGGAGATGCAGATGCAGGACAACCGGCTGGCGCGGCAGCTGATCCGCCTACGCACCGAGATCTACCGCATCAAGGTGGAGCAGGTGTGCCACCGGCACAAGGAGATGCTGGACGACGCCACCTACGAGCTGGAGGAGTGCGGCGAGGAGTCCGACCTGCTCTGCGACATCCCCATGAAGGCCGCCTTCGCCCTGTCCACGCCCCTCAAGCACCTGGGCCTCACCAAGATGAACATCAACTCCAGGCGCTTTTCGCTGTGTTAGACTAGCCGCCCTGGGCAGCATTCCCTTTCGGGGTTCATGATCCGGTCGGGAGCGGATGATATCGTATCGTAGTGTTGTAGTCATTGTTTTGTAGTCATCAGGCCGGAACCCACTACACCGCATCAAGGCATTTATAATGGGAAGGTATATAATTATTCCGGTTTGAGGGAAAGGATGTTCCGGTTTAGACGGTTCCGGCCTGATGACTACAAAACAATGACTATACAACATGACGTGACGATATCATCCGCTCCCGACCGGATCACACGGCAATTTAGTAACACAGACCACGCTTTCTTCTGAGGTGGAAAGCCTGGTGATGCGAGGTTAGTGTTACACACCTTCGCTCTATCGACGCCCTATCGATTAACACAGTGCTTCTCGCTGTGTTAATAAGGAGCAAGCAGCACCGCAAGAACCACGCAAGGCAGAGAGGATGGAGGTCACATGGAATAAAGCAAAAATTTAAATCTCAAAATCTCAAGAAAAATGTAATGATGATTGCCAACCAGCTGAAGAAATCATGATATTTCTGAGGCCATTCATGTTTCTGGAAGATGCTTCTAAACCTGTATTCTATTGCTAGTTTGATCACTTCAAATACTCTTTCATCTTAAAATAACTAATGACCGAAAATAGCCAATCTACAAGCTCACAACACGTCACGCGGCCATGTGTTGTGATCTTGTAGATCGGCTATTTTCGGTGCGCAGCATGCTTTCACAGAAGACACGGCTTCTAACCAAATAACTGAAATCAGTTGTGTCGAGCTGAGAACTTAATCCATGAGCATCAGGGGTACCCACATTGTTTTTGACTTGTGAGCTATACTTTTAAAATGACCAGCTCAACATGATTTGTTTTTCTTTTCCAATTTATTTTACCTGAGAGCGGAATAGTGGCAAACACAGTGTAATGGGAAATAGTGGTGTAAAAAGCCTTCCTCCCATTCTCTATGGAAGTGGTAGGCTTTCGGATTCATGGTAATGCTATACTGACTCTTGAAAACAAAGCATTGCGTTTGCCTACTTTAGAAGCCGCGAAGGGAGCCGACACTAGGCCCTTCTTGACGTCAATCAATCAAGACAGCTTAAGTGGTTTTTGGACTTGTGATCTATACTGCAGGTAGATCACGATCTTACCTTTTGGGCACCCCTGATGTAGATTATACATGAACGACCAACACCTCTGTGGTGGTCTTGGTGGGCTAATGGGGGGGGGGGGGGGGGGGAGGGGTTTCAATCATGCCAGGCTTCGTTCTGGAGTGAACGATGGAGCGGTCGCTTGCCAGACTCCCGATGTGAGGACAGAAGGACAGAAGGTCTGCCGTGTTTGTTGAGCCTTGTCTGGGTGGGTGAGCATGCATGCCTGTGTGTGCGCGCCACACACAGGCATGCATGCACACACACACACACACACACACACACACACACACACACACACACACACACACACACACACACACACACCTCAGAGGGTCCTTTCTACTGACCTGTACCAATATTGAACCATAACTGCTCAGGTATTGTCTGTTATTTCTACTCTTCTTGAGTCAGGCTGTGGTTTAGGGAAGGTGGGACGCTTACGGATAGACAGGTCCAGTGGGCACCTAAACCCTGTGGGCAGTGCTTAAATTGCCATTTCTTTTAATGTAAAAATAAAAATGAATAAATGTATGTTTTGGAAGTACCGTACACATTATTTTAATATGCATGGTGCATCACTAACAGACCTAGATTCACCTTTCAACTTGATTATCCCCAAAATGACTGGCTATCACAGGTGTTGTAGCAACTTGTAGCATTTGTAGAAAACCGGGCCTTAAATTTAATAAAAAACTTTTTTATGTAGAATATTTGGCCCCTCATTTGTAAAATAAATGTAAAAAATCTTTAAAATAATAATAATAATAATAAAAAAAATCCCACTTCCCAGGGGCCCACTGCTCCATTTACCAATTGCTAGCATCGATATGGGTTCAATACTGTTGTATCCCACTGCATTAAGGGCATTTGTTGTAAAAACAAACAAAAAAAACAATTATATGTGCCATGCAGATGTTGTACAGCATTTAATACAATGCATCCCTCTTTACCTGGGAAGCGCCTAATGTTCCCTGCACATAAATATGACTATATGCCAATAGATTGACCGTGCCTGAGAGAGCATAACTTAACACGGTCCTGATAAAACTCCACGTCAGAAAGAGTGTTCTGACCTCACTCATTGAGGGGTCAGAACAGAGTGTTCGGCATTCTTTCCCTCTGCCGTGTGGTGGTCCGGCCTGGACCAGCGCCAAACGGGCGGCCTCAGAGGAAGTGAGCATTCTCACACCTCTCCTCCTTCGCTGACCAAAAATAACAGCCAACCCAGTAGGGTCATTATTTTACTGCAATTAATGACGGGCAGCGCACCGTGATTTCCATCACAATGTCCGCATGCCACATGAGCGCAGATTCCATGGAATGTGGACTGGTGATTAAACCCCTTTGTATTGTGTTGCATGTCAGGCATAATTTTGGTCAAAGGTTGTTGTTTTTCTTCAGGTAGACTAATTTTCACGGAAATTTCACACCAGCAGCTATAGTGGTTTTCCTCTAGCATCTTTCCGCTAAATGAGTGACAACACAAACAACATAGTCTCCATCAGTAATGATACTTTAAAATGATGAGCACTTTCAAGTATAATAATGTCTCAAGTACTTGCGTATTTCTGTAGCCATACTGTATGTTTTGTACACATTTAAGATTATGTACGCATATTTACCCATTTTGTGCGGGAACCCCTTTTGGTGTTTTAAACATTATGTTATAATTTAGCTATTGAAAAATAGCAGATCTACAAGCTCACAGCGCGCCACCGAGTGGCGCGCTATGAACTTGTAGATCTGCTATTTTTGAAAAATCGTTAAAATGTGCCTCAAATCTTTCAGAAAATTGTCATGATTTAGAAAACATTTGTTTTATGTCGACGTCAGGCCTGAATGGGTTAATATGTAATATCGTCTCTGTCGGGTGGAAACCTCATATGTCCAGAACTGTTACTTTCAAATAAAAAAATAGCAAAAGTAGCAAATCTACTTTTGCTATTTTTGCTCAAAACCTTGTAGTGTGACCAAGTAGGCCAGTAGGGCATTCATTTACTGGAAAAAAAACAGTTAGAATATGGAGATGAGAGGTTCCTGGCCCGACAACAACCAATGATATACTGTACAGTAGCAGCTCATCCACTGTTATAATAAAAGAGCTGATTATTATATTAATAAGAAGGCATGGTGTACCGACAGAAGCTTGGCTTGAGCCCCCCCGAGGTCCCCCCCCCCCTCCCCAAGCCTGCATCAAGCAGTGCAGTGTCTGCGATTGTTGCAATTTACGCATGCCTGGAACTCTGGGTAGTGTAGTACAATACAAATAATATAGAACCAAATGGTCCATTTGGTTCTATTTGTACAGTCTGTGAGTTACAATAACACTGAGGATTCTATATGGTGTAGATTGAGGGTCCCCCCCTAACCGCCACCCCCTTTTCCCCTCACTGTATATATTTATTTTCCCTTTTTACCTCCATTATGATGAATTCCTGTTCTGTTCTTTGTCTATATAGAAGTGTCTATTTGTACGTCTCTAAATGTTTTGATGAATTGAACATGGTGGACCCTGTTGTAAACAAGTGTAATGCTTAATTGGGTCGTCCACTCACAGTTAACAGCCTTTGTATTGAGTTTGTGCTTGAAATGTACTGTAATTCTGCAAACTGTTAATAAAATTTTCAATCAATCAAAAAAACCAGAGATATAATGGGCCGGGGGTCTGTGTGGCCTAAGGCGCGATTCATACTCCTATTTTAGAGCCGAATAAAAGTCGGTTCGGCTCTGTAGAGCCTACAATGTGACGTCATTTGAGGTTCGGGGGGGCTGGGTACCGTCCTAATGTCGGCTCTTCGGTGCTACTGAAAGATTCTGACGAGCCGAAATCATTTCGGCACTACAGCGGTAAAATAGGAGTATGAATCGACCCTAATAATGCAATGAAACTGAGGGGTCATAAATAGAAAGACAAAGACAAGACCAAATAGTGATCCAATGGATGGATGTATTTTACAAGACTGCAAGTGAAGTGAATATAACAGCAAATGACACTGAACAATTTAAAAGCTGTGCTTTTTTTTTACCCTCCACGCCGTTGCACAAGCACCACATTGTCCTTATGGATTATATTATGTTTATTAATTTTGTATTAACACGTGTCTGTCAAAAATGTTGATGATGATTAAATATTTGTACTCAAAATAAAGCTATTCTATTCATGTTATTGTCTCTACCCACATGCTTCAAATGTTCCATGTGTTATACTTAAACTATTGAAAAATAGCAGATCTACAATCTCATAGCGCGGCACTGAGTGCCACGCAATGAGCTTGTAAATCTGCTATTTTTGAAAAATCGTGAAAGTTTGTCGCAAATCTTTCAGAGCGAACGTTTTTAACTCAAATCATTGCTTCTGGGGGGGTCCCCTGGAACAACATATTTTCAGATTTCTGCGGCCAAATACAGATAATTCTGGGGGTCCTTCACATGAAAAAGGTTGAGCACCACTGACAGAAACATTGGTTTTTCAGAAAACTGTTTTTTAGAATCATCCTCACGTCAAAATGGGATAAACATAAAAGTGTCACCCTGCAGGGATTCACACCCACATTGTCTCACACACACACACACACACACACACACACACACACACACACACACACACACACACACACACACACACACACACACACACACACACACACACACACACACACACACACACACACACACACACACACACACACACACACACACACACACACACACACAAAACAGAGCAACTGGCTGAGCAAGAAACCAAATACCCAGCATAGAGTGCCGAAGTCCTGACGTCACTTCATCCCCTGGGTCACAGCAGTTTTCCTTTGTGGAGAATAACATTGGGTCAATTTAGAATCGTCTCATATAAGCATGGTGGTCCAAAAATAAACAAACCGTCTCTGCGATATTGTTGGGGTGGGGCGTGGGGGATATGATCTGTGTTGTTTATGACAGTCACTCATATTTCATACAGTGTTTCTGGACAAAATGTAACTAACTCAGCGGCGGTATAACGTCAGCGTTTTCTTGCCATCAGTGGATTCTTCATATATTTATTAATTATTTAAAGTGTAATTACATCAGACTTCGGTGCTCTAGTGCAGGGGTTCTCAACCCGTGGGTCGCGACCCCTCGGGGGGTCGCCAAATTATTTTAGGGGGTCCACAAATTATTAAAAAAACAAAAAAACAATAACAATGCTTAAAACACCAAAAGGGGTTCCCGCCCAAAATGGTTTAAGGTTATTGTAGCAGTCAATTTATATTGGGGGTCGGGAGGGGACGGGGCGGGGGTCCCGAGACATTGCCAAAGCATTTCCGGGGGTCCCCGGCCAAAAGCGTTGAGAACCCCTGCTCTAGTGTAGTCATTATCACGCACGCACGCACGCACGCACGCACGCACGCACGCACGCACGCAATCTTTTTGTCAACAAAAAACACACTCTCGGAGACACATCCACACTTACAGGTTGAGGCATGGGGAGCGAACTGGCGAACTTCGGCACTGGCTCAGGAGTTAGAGCGGCCGCTTCGGAACCGGAAGGTTGCCGTTTCGATCCCGGGCTCCCCCAGAGTTGGTGTCAAAGTGTCCACCCTGAAACTGGGAGGTCGGGGTTCGATCCCCGGCCGGGTCATAGTCATACCAAAGTCCAAGACTGTAAAAATGGGACCCAATGCCTCCCTGCTTGGCACTCAGCATCAAAGGGTTGGATTGGGGTGGTCAGATCAACTAATCAAATGATTCCCGAGCGTGGCACGGCTGCAGCTCACCGCTCCTTGGCTGCGGCTCACCGCTCCAAGAGATGGGTCAAATTGCGGGGAACAAATTTCACTACGGTAACGTGTGTGACAAATCGTACGACTTTGACTTTTGACTTGAGCAAGACGCTGAACCCCTAATTGCTCTCGTTTGTGCCTTGCATGGTTTCGTCCACCGTTGGTGAGTGAATGGGTGAATGTAATGCACAACATTTGTAAATGAACAAGCATTGTAAATTGGATAAAGGCGTTATATAAATGCACCATTTACCTTCTGATTCTCAGATGGCCTCTCTAACCTTCCTTGGGTGGATCTTTGGTCCCCATGTGGATAGTAATACAACACACGCACACACACACACACACACACACACACACACACACACACACACACACACACACACACACACACACACACACACACACACACACACACACACACATTTGAAATGGACATGACATAATGATGGACATAAATTACATCACTGATGACGTCAAGGCATACAAAAAGCACACAAAGGTCCATTGTCACGAACGCTATCGTACGCAGGATTTGACAGACACTGTGTGTGCGTTGGCACCTCAAGGCCTTATTCTGGATTTGACAGACACTGTGTGTGCGTTGGCACCTCAAGGCCTTATTCTGGATTTGACAGACACAGTGTGTGCGTTGGCACCTCAAGGCCTTATTCTGATTTGACAGACACAGTGTGTGCGTTGGCACCTCAAGGCCTTATTCTTTAGTACCGGTATGTGCTTTTCGTTCATGTTTCTCTGCCCCGCAGATGGACTGATCTTATTCCAACAGCTTCCATTTCAGCATTGGGTAATAGTATACAGCGCTGGTTCCCAAACACTGCATGGCTCACGGTCACATTTTTACGGGTCGGACTCTTGGACACTAACCCAGGGGGCTCAGGAGTAGACGTGAAAATGACCCCAGAAGTGTGAAATTCCGCTTTAAGTAGTTAACCATTGTATGTAACTTGTTAAGTGTAGCGACTGAACAGTACAGCGTCCGGGGCCGGGATCGAACCCACGGCTTTACCAGTCCGGCCAACGACCACCCGCGTCAAGAAAGCTGAGCGGAGAGGCTTTATGCACACAGAATAACTCTTCCTAATTCCGGGCAAGGAACGTAAAAGGAGAAAGGTCGCCGACGTCATTTTCTCTACCCTGCAATTCCAGCCAATTTACAATTTAGGCATTTAGCAGACGCTCTTAATCCAGAGCGACTTACATTAAGCAAGAACAAAAAGCATGGGAATACATCACATATATAAACAGCATTTATCAAGAAACATGCGTAAGCTAAGAACGTAACTAGAACATATCTATATATAATGACACTATACATATAAGCTATACATATATATTATACTATGCTGTACTGTTATTGTGCTGTCTACATGACATGCTATAAGTCTGTTTCAAATGCTATCTAAGTCTAAAAAAGTGCTGTCTAAGGGGGTAGGGTAAGTGCTATGGGCCATGGTGGAGTCTGAAAAGGTGGGTTTTCAAACTACGGCGGAAGATCGGGAGTGATGCTGCAGTTCTGATTGCAACGGGAAGTGCGTTCCACAGTTTTGGGGCCAGAAGGGAGAAGAGTTTGGGACGTGTGGAGCGTTGTCCCGGCGTTTTTAGTGAGGGTACTTCCAGCTTCCCTGCGTTGGCTAATCTGAGTGCTCGGGAGGGTTTGTAGGGCAGATTCGTCACACTTTGTGGCAGAATACATAGAACACATTATTGTCTGCTGTGTTGCGTTGTCGATGTGTCAATGTGTACACTCACTGTGTCATTATATAGAGGTATCTAAGGAGCACCAGGTATGTTTCTGAATGTAGTATCGCGACCAATTCCTGTCTGGCAATTTCCGGTGTGAGGTTTGCCACCCATGGGCGGCATGGCGCTAGCCTGGCTAATAAGCCAGACTCAAGTCACACTTGTCAATTTGTTTTTGGCAACGGCTGATTGGTGTCTGGCTTTAGCCAGGCTAGCATGGTGTCTGGCTTTAGCCAGGCTAGCATGGTGTCTGGCTTTAGCCAGGCTAGCATGGCTTTAGCGCATTCGTGTCTTCACTGTACATTTCGTGACATGTCACAACAGCTTCGTATTCAATCAGAAACACTCACAACATTTTGTTTTGCTGCATCACGTGCAAACAGGGTGAGCGGCACGAACAATGAACTGAAGAGACTCTAAGCAAAAGCTCATCACTTCTGATGCCTATAACCATGTCAGCACCTGCACTTTGAAGCAGTGGAGGTATTGGAAAGTTTTCTGCGCACTGATAGTATCTCCATGAGATTGCGTAAGCGAATATGTGATCTCCAACCACATTTGGAATTGGTGACAACTTTATAGCTGACTGAGTGGAAAACAGGAATACCCCGGGCCTGGGGTGGGGGTGCGCCTGAAAATGAATGCACCTCATTAGGGTTTCCCAACAACAGATAATAATCACTACTGTTTCATATCAGTGGATAATCACTTACAGGCTGAAAAAAGGGGGTGGTTCTCACACTGTGTGTGTGTGTGCGTGTGTGTGTGTGTGTGTGTGTGTGTGTGTGTGTGTGTGTGTGTCCTACACCAATCAGCAACAAAAGTATTGTGTACGCCGTACTAGTAGGCCAAGGAACTCAATGCCTGTATGCCAATATCTGTCACATTGATCAATGACAACTTTATTTTATGTGTCAAATAAATCCTATGAATTATGAATTGAGTATGAAGGACAACAATGGAAACAAGCCATAGGGCTTTCTTGGGTTTAAATTCTCTTAGCAGACCTTGTATTGAACTGTACCTTCCTGTGCTTTTTTTTCCTGCAAACTATTAATAAAGTATTCAATCAATAAATCAATCAATCGATCAATCAATCATCTCAGATCCACTCCATATTTGGGCAAGACTGCTGGTGGAGATTTGCCCTCCACTGAGCGCACCTTTCTAATTTAGCTGTGTGCACGTTTCTGTTAAGAATGTCAATATGACTGGAAACTGTTAAAGCTGCTATAAGCAATAATATGTCAAAAGTCTAATGTCGTTTTAATGTTTTGGTATTCAGACAGCCAGCAATGGGTAAAACGCTCCCAAAATAAATTCTGTCTCTGTGACACATCTAGGGGTCGCAATCTGCATTCAATGATTTTCCTAGAAGCTTTGTCATTGGTCGAAAAAAAAACCCTAGATGTGTCACAGAGACTACATTTTTTGGGAGCGTTCTACTCATTGCTGACTGTCTGAATACCAAAAAAATAAGGTAATTAAAGTTTTGACATATTATTGCTTATAGCTACTTTAACACTATTTAATTTGTTCATTAAATCTGTGCTCTCAAGTTAGTACTGCATGTTCTTGTTTAATGGAAACATAGTTAACATAACATAGGCTACATAAGTGGTCAAATGATATGCAAGATAATATGGTTGGTGTGGCAAAAAAACAAAACAATGTAAGCACCTATTTCTGTGCGCTTCCTGTGAAGATGGGTCCCACTTCCTGTCAGTGCGTGCGCTGTAGCTGCAGTCTGTCACCGCAAAAAGAAAGCTCTGTGTTCCAGTGTTGTGTTGTGTTGTGTAACTTGTGTTGTGTTGTGTTGTGTTGTGTTGTGTTGTGTAACTTGTGTTGTGTTGTGTTGTGTTGTGTTCTGCTGTGTTGTGTTGTGTTGTGTTGTGTTGTGTTGTGTTGTGTTGTGTTGTGCTGTGCTTTTTTCGACGTGAGCGCACGTTACGAACTATCTGAAAGGAATTCTGAATTCATATCTCTTGAACCCAGACTTTTGAGTATTGACAGTAACCTAGCCTCACACAACAACACCGACACCTCTAGTTATTATGGGTCACAACAAGAGAAGAGACCATCAACTGTGGCAGACACCGGTGTCCATAGGACGAAACATTTCTTAATAAAAAGCCACAGGTTACAAAGCGACCAGAGACAAAACAACCACATTCACAAACATAGCATGGTGCTTTTTTCAGAGCAGCAGACCACCACCACAGCACAGCACAGCACAGGAAACGTGACGTTCATAAATCAATCAAATGAACACTTTTATAGGACCTGCATTTTGTGAACGGAGCTCAAACAAATAATTGCAATATCTACTGCGTGTACAGTACGTGGCATGAGTTTGGACACTCTGGAATACATTATTTTGGTTGAATGTGAACAAAATCACAAAAGCGACTTGTGACACATTGTGACCTTATGCTATTTCCAGCTTCGGTTGTATGACGAAGAATATAGTAAAGAGTGCGTGATTGATTCATACGATGACCTCACGAGTCCTGGCTTGACCTTTGATCACCAAACTGTGTCAGACATAGAGTTAGATAGGTAACATATGACCTTTCATGACCTCCTGTAGTGATCTGATGATGATACACAGTCACTTACATAAGTAAGGGTAGTGGTTCTCAACGCAGGGTAAAGATTTGCCACTGACTCATTTCTCTGTGGACAGACAGGCGTATTGATGACCCCTGTGGACAGACAGGCGTATTGATGACCCCCACCGTGACTTCCCACCGTTAACATAATGTTCTGCCATCACAGGGAAAAGTACAGTCTTGAACCACAGAGTCTTTAACAGTGGAGCCAGTTCACAATGCTATAGCACGCACGCACGCACGCACGCACGCACGCACGCACGCACGCACGCACGCACGCACGCACGCACGCAGGCACGCAAGCACGCACGCACGCACGCATGCACGCACACAAGCTGCGTATTGTGACGTGCACCTGTTAGAAGAAGACTGCTGCGAGCACCAAGCCTCAACCTTTCAACGACAGGAAATGCTCTCTCTGGGTAGTTAACTCACCACGCAGGCAGCACACACACACACACACACACACACACACACACACACACACACACACACACACATCCACGCTGATGATGTCAGTCAGGACATCATCTTCATAGCTAGACTGCTGCAGGCGTTAGAGGAAAGTATATATAATATATGCTTTAAAATAGTTATATATTCTAAACAAAATAAAATTGCGTGCATTACTCTGGTCATGGATAAGAGTGTTCCGGCTCCAGAGAAGTGAACCTGTTGCGGTTGGACCTTCGGTGAGAAGACTTTTCATATAAAGAGGTGAGATGTTAAAAGAGTTTTTGATTGATCAAAAAATTTCAGTATATGGATATGATCTGGTGTGCAGAACATGCAGGTTTAAAGCAAGAGTCCATCTTTTTGAACCCCAGATAATGTGTGTAGATGGTTTTCTCATTTGGTAAAAAATAAATATAGTTCACTGACTGACTGAACATGGGTGTGAAAATCATGCATGGCAAACACTTTCATAATATATGCACAAGACACAAGTATGAGGAACAAACAATATGCTCAGATCCCTTTTCTCTCGACATTTCATAGCAGGGGTTTTGTATTGTTTCTGTCATATTTACGGAACTGTATTATTCACAGGGTTCCCACACATTAATTTTAACAATGAATTTTCAAAGCATTTTCAAAAGTATTTTAGCCCGTATCCAGGCCTGTAGCACTCATACATACAGTGTAAAGTATTTTAGCCCGTATCCAGGCCTGTAGCACTCATACATACAGTGTAAAGTATTTTAGCCCGTATCCAGGCCTGTAGCACTCATACATACAGTGTAAAGTATTTTAGCCCGTATCCAGGCCTGTAGCACTCATACATACAGTATTTTATCCCGTATCCAGGCCTGTAGCACTCATACATACAGTATTTTAGCCCGTATCCAGGCCTGTAGCACTCATACATACAGTATTTTATCCCGTATCCAGGCCTGTAGCACTCATACATACAGTATTTTAGCCCGTATCCAGGCCTGTAGCACTCATACATACAGTGTAAAGTATTTTAGCCCGTATCCAGGCCTGTAGCACTCATACATACAGTGTAAAGTATTTTAGTCCGTATCCAGGCCTGTAGCACTCATACATACAGTATTTTATCCCGTATCCAGGCCTGTAGCACTCATACATACAGTATTTTAGCCCGTATCCAGGCCTGTAGCACTCATACATACAGTATTTTATCCCGTATCCAGGCCTGTAGCACTCATACATACAGTATTTTAGCCCGTATCCAGGCCTGTAGCACTCATACATACAGTGCGTTTATGAGACGAAGGTGACAGTCACCCACGTGACAAAAAGAACAGATCTACAAGCTAACGTATCAGAAGCAGCACTGCATTCCTTCACGTAATGTTAGACAAAGACCATGTATTTTGTTGCTGACTGACAGAAACCTCTATCTCCATATTTTGACTGTTTTTTTCTTCGTGAATCATACTACAGTCACACTCAAAAGCATCTAAAGTTGAAGCTCCGCGGTGCGGAGAGATTTGAGGCTTGACCATTTTTTTTATTTGAATCCCGAAAAGAGATACGTTTTCCACTGAGCCCAAGAGTCTCAAAAAACATTTTCATTCATTCCAAAACTTTTCTAATTTCAAATTATTTCCAGGACTTTCATGTCAGTGGGAACCCTGGGTTCAATAACAAAGCTTGAAGGACAGTTGAGTGCACACCCAAGACCCCAGAAGAAAAAACAAAACACACATTAAAAGATGAGAAAACAACAGCGTCCTTCCGCAGGCACATTATCATAATGACTTTCCGGCGGGCGGCCATTTTGGATCGAAATGTCAATTTTTCATTCCAGCACGCACGATACGGAATGTTTTCTCATCCTTAAAAAACACTGCCTTTCTTGTGCTTCATAAAGAATATTTGATGGGAAATATATTGCACGGCATATTAATAAACTGACTACCCTTGGGCGTACAAGTGTACCCACATGTTGTTCTAATTAAGTTTAAGAAATTCCACCACCTGTGCTCTAAAATATATATTTATGGTGCTAACGCATCTAAAGATAAGATATGGTGTCGATCATGGCCACTGGGTTACTACTGTACAAATAAATTCATTTAAAAATGTAAATTGATAAACACGGAAGGATAGCATTTCACAAGCTCACAAGCTTATAGCTTGTAGATCACAATTTTCATAGAGTGGCACGTTCACACAACCAAGCATAAAATTACTTGTCTTTTAGTTCTACTGGATCTCTTCTCCACTAGTCCCTCCCTAACATTTTAGTTAGGGAGTTTATATTTGTTGACGGAATTGTCAATATATTTAGTCTTAGTTTTAGACATCATACGAAATCAACATGGCAGAGAACCACCGAGATTTTCTATGTGGGGTCGTTCTAAAACTCAAGAGAATCAATATGCAAACTCAAAGAAACAACGTGAGTGTGAAGACCCCTCATCTTATCAGAACCAGAAGAAACAACGTGAGTGTGAAGACCCCTCATCTTATCAGAACCAGAAGAAACAACGTGAGTGTGAAGACCCCTCATCTTATCAGAACCAGAAGAAACAACGTGAGTGTGAAGACCCCTCATCTTATCAGAACCAGAAGAAACAACGTGAGTGTGAAGACCCCTCATCTTATCAGAACCAGAAGAAACAACGTGAGTGTGAAGACCCCTCATCTTATCAGAACCAGAAGAAACAACGTGAGTCTGAAGACCCCTCATCTTATCAGAACCAGAAGAAACAACGTGAGTGTGAAGACCCCTCATCTTATCAGAACCAGAAGAAACAACGTGAGTGTGAAGACCCCTCATCTTATCAGAACCAGAAGAAACAACGTGAGTGTGAAGACCCCTCATCTTATCAGAACCAGGGCATCCCCTCAAATGGAAACTGCTGACTTTGTTTGCGTAGCTCTGTGATGAACTGCCAGTAGTTAAACCCTGCTGTCCAGGGACGTGCAGAGAGTGTTCGAGAGGCAGGGGCTGGAATCCTGTAAGAGGGCACTTTTGGACAAAAGTATAGCGAAAATAGCAAATCTACAAGCTCTCAACGCGTCGCGCTGCGACGCGTTGAGAGCTTGTAGATTTGCTATTTTTGGGGCGCAACCCAGCACTCTTTAGCTAGTGGAGATGTGGTGTAACAACATGGATTTCTAAACAAATTTGTGCAACGCAAAAATGCTGTGTTCAAGTTCAGGAGACTTTGGAAAAAAAGCAATTCTCCTGAATGCTGCCTTCCGGTATGGCATGGAAAGGAGTTGCATTTGCATTTCTTTCACCATAGTAAATAGACTAGTTGATTATTTTTTTCCCGATTTTGTAGGCCTCAAGATCAGGTAGATTATAGTTATAGTCACCAATGTACACAGTTTTTGTACAAATATTTATTTCCAAAAAACATAATAGGTGGTTAAACAACTAGTCGACTAGTCGACTAGTAAACTAGGCAACTAGTAAAAATGACTAGAAGTGAATGTCCTAGTAAATGCTGCATTCATGGTCTGGAGAGGGCAGTTGTTTTACAGACGGGTAAAAGGGCAGGGTCTGAAGCCCCCTTTGATGTATATGTGTGCACGTCCCTGCTGCTGTCGTGTCCCCAAAGAGTTCTATTCTATTCTATATATATATATCACTCTGTCATCCTGCCTCCAGTGGTCCCCGGGGACCCCCTCACACTGCCTCGCAGTCACTGCAGGGTCAGACTTTTCCAGAGTTTTCTCATGAGTTTGAGCCTTTGGGACAGACGGCGATTAGCCCACTGACCAACTGGGTCAGTAGGCCAGTATATACTGGACCAATGGGAGCTCAGTGAGCTTGAGAACACTATTCCTTCACGTGCGTATACAGCAGTGGACGGAGTACATGTGTCGAGCACGTGCACACAGCACGTGCACACAGCACGGATTATACAGGATTGATAGGATTTTTTGATATCATCTTTATAAAAGCACGTTTTTTTTTGATTGATTGAAATATTTATTAACAGTTTGCAGAATTACAGTACATTTCAAGCACAAACCAATTAAGCATTACACTTGTTTACAAGAGGGTCCACCATGTTCAATTCATCAAAACATTTAGAGACGTACAAATAGACACTTCTATATAGTCAAAGAACAGAACAGATCATGAATTCATCATAAAGGAGGTAAAAAGGGAAAAGAAACATATAGCCTACAGTGAGGGGAAAAAGGGGGGGGGGGGCAGTGGGGGGCGATTCAGATTTTACGGGGGCCAGTTTCGAATTGCAGCCGTCCGTAGGTGCCCTTTGAGAGCGGTTTTGAAGGAGTCAAGGGATTCACATGTCTTAATGACTGTTGGTAGGGCGTTCCACATTTTGGTGGCATACTAATAATGTAGTCCCTTGTTTGTGCCGAATCTGGGTTGTACATGGTTTGTTGCTAAATCTGACGGTGCAAATCTGAAATGGCACAAAAGCACATGATATGAACGTGAGTTTTGTGGAAACTACAGCACGCAGGACACAGTCGATAGAACTGAGCTTGTAACACCATTAATTTTGTTTGACCTGATTTGGCTGTTCTGTTCTTGAACAGTATATCAAAAGAAAATCAACTTTGAATAACGGATAATAACATGCCAACAGCTTCTCCTGGTACTGTAGATAGATAGATAGATAGATAGATAGATAGATAGATAGATAGATAGATAGATAGATAGATAGATAGATAGATAGATAGATAGATAGATAGATAGATACCGTAGATAGATACCGTAGATAGATAGATAGATAGATAGATAGATAGATAGATAGATAGATAGATAGATAGATAGATACCGTAGATAGATAGATAGATAGATAGATAGATAGATAGATAGATAGATAGATAGATAGATAGATAGATAGATAGATAGATAGATAGATAGATAGATAGATACCGTAGATAGATACCGTAGATAGATAGATAGATAGATAGATAGATAGATAGATAGATAGATAGATAGATAGATAGATAGATAGATAGATAGATAGATAGATAGATACCGTAGATAGATAGATAGATAGATAGATAGATAGATAGATAGATAGATAGATAGATACCGTAGATAGATAGATAGATAGATAGATAGATAGATAGATAGATAGATAGATAGATAGATAGATAGATAGATAGATAGATAGATAGATAGATAGATAGATACTTTATGTACTCTGACTCTTTTGTCTATTTTGCATTAGATGCATCTGAACATAGATCTGTTAGATGTGGTCTGTGTGTTTATCATTTGAGATGGATGGATATTGGCATTGGGATATGGATCAGAATTCAATACAATAAAGTCTGCAACGGCTGTAAACAAAAAAGAAAGAAAAAAAAGGAAGGAAGGAAAAGGAAATGTCATGAACTAATTGGAGCAAAGTCCCACATACTAGAAAATAATCCCATGTAATCTTTTAACCACATACTGTAAGCCCTATTTTATTTATGTTATACTTCAACCAGTAGCCAATCTATAAGCTTATAACGACTCACAATGCCATTTTTGAAAATATTTAGAAACAACAACAACTTATTGAAAAGTTTGTAGTTAAATATTACAAGCACGGTCCAGCATCTAATGTGGATGGTTTGGATGTGCATGCTTTTACAAGTGTGTATACTGTAGTCGTCCCACATGGTCTTCAGTCCCTCTCTAAGGACACTGACAGTGCTTGTACGTTTTGACTCTCACAACATTAATCAGACAATATTAAACAGAATGTTTTGACCCTCTCGTAGCATGATACACAGTAAAAATCCTTGGTCTTAATTAAACTCAGAAGAGTGTACAAATGGACCTGTACTTCCATGTGTGCACCTCTTCTCTTCTGAGTTGAATTGACGCTACGATTTCACGGTGTGTGGCGTGGGAGTTCAAGACTGACGGATCCTTGCGGGAGGACTTGAAAGAACACAAACGGGATCTCCAACTGTTCAAATCTCTGCTCTCTCAACTGGCTCACAGTGGGCAGTAGTTACTGCCCACTGTGTACAAAACACTGATGTTGGCCTGCCCTATACAAAGCAACCAAAGGTGAAAGGTATGGCACTCCCATATCTTCCAAGCCTGATTCAACCATGCGGTTGCATGGTTGGATTTTAAAACAAAATGTGAGACGCCAGAGGGGTTTAATAACAAAATGACAGACGATATTAGGCCTATGGTCGAATATGACATCAAGGCATTTAATAGCAACTTAAGTAATACGTTGCTATATGAACCTTTATTGAAAGGATACCCCCTTGAGATGCATCATCATCTCGTTTGCAGTGGAAGCAGCAACTCTTAATCAGCATGTTTGAACGCCAGGGAGTACAAGTGAGTTTTCAGACTATATTTAAACACAGGCAAGGATTGGGAAGCTCTAACATGAGGTGGAAGTTCATTCCACAGCGTAGGCGGCCAGGCGCTACAACGGAAAATGACCTTTCCCCCCGGGATTACAGCTTTGCTTTAGGGATCTTAAGAAGTGACTGTTCAGTCGACCTCAGGGCCCTTGTCGATTCTTTGGGAGCTACAAGTTCAAATATGTAGACTGCTGCTTACAGACTTGAAAATCTTAAACTGGATCCTGTAGCGCACAGGGAGCCAGTGTAGGGAGGCGAGAATCGGGGAGATGTGGTCATACTTCCGTGGCCCTGTTAGGAGGCGAGCGGCCGCGTTTTGGACTAACTGTAGTCTAACCGTTGGACTAACTGTAGTCGTGACAGACAGGCTTGGGTAACACCGACATAAAGTGTATTACAGTAGTCAAGGCGGGTTAGATCACCATATATGGAGCTGACCTGTTCTGACATTCCATATGTTGATCCTTCCCCATCCATCCTTCCTCCTCTTCGATGTTTCCCTTCGTTTTGACTGATACCTGTTCATTTAAACTCTAAACGGGCCTGCCCCAAAGTTATTAGTGCCCAGCAGCCGGCAAAAACTAGGCCCGAAAATTAAGATCTTACCCCCCATGACAAAGCGCCAGCACTCGCCCAGCAGTCTGCTGTCACCCAGGCGGATGCGTGCTTCTCGCTCTCAGGCGTCTTACTGGTTATTAGTTATAGTTAGTGCTTGAGGTGGATGGCTCTTTAGGCCTCAATGCCAGGACTTAGTTGGATAAGTGACATACGGTATAATTTCATTCGTGACATTAACGTGAATGTTTAAACTTTCAGCAAAGATGGGCTGTAACGGCAGTTCAGACTATTCAGACAATGACGAATGGATCGAGAACCTGGATGAAGTTTGTGATCAATGTGACATCAACTGTGACATGCCACCTCAGACCTGCAATCCGGTGAGTGTTTGTCTGCAACTTTGCATGTGTTCTATGGCCTGTACCTTCCTTATTCTCCTTTCTGCTGCTCCCTTCAGCGGTCGCCACAGCAAATCCTCTGCCTCCATCTCAACCTGTCCTCTGCCTCCAATTCATCCTCAAGTTCAACATACTTCTAACTAACTTCTCACTATCCCTCCTCTGTACGTGTCCAAACCATCTCAGTCTGGCCTCTCTGGCATTATCTCCAAAACGTCTGACATGCGCTGTCCCTGCTCTGATGTACTCGTTCCTGATCCTATCCATCCTTGTTACTCCCAGAGAGAACCTCAACATTTTAGTCTCTGCTACCTCCAGCTCTGCTTCCTGTCTTTTCCTCAGTGCGACTGTCTCTAGTCTAAACCAACCATACAACATAGCTGACTGTCTCTAAACCAACCATACAACATAGCTGACTGTCTCTATACCACCATACAACATAGCTGACTGTCTCTATACCACCATACAACATAGCTGTCTGTCTCTAAACCAACCATACAACATAGCTGTCTGTCTCTAAACCAACCATACAACATAGCTGTCTGTCTCTAAACCAACCATACAACATAGCTGTCTGTCTCTAAACCAACCATACAACATAGCTGTCTGTCTCTAAACCAACCATACAACATAGCTGACTGTCTCTATACCAACCATACAACATAGCTGTCTGTCTCTAAACCAACCATACAACATAGCTGACTGTCTCTAAACCACCATACAACATAGCTGTCTGTCTCTAAACCATACAACATAGCTGTCTGTCTCTAAACCATACAACATAGCTGTCTGTCTCTAAACCATAGAACATAGCTGTCTGTCTCTAAACCATACAACACAGCTGTCTGTCTCTAAACCATACAACATAGCTGTCTGTCTCTAAACCACCATACAACATAGCTGTCTGTCTCTAAACCATACAACATAGCTGTCTGTCTCTAAACCACCATACAACATAGCTGTCTGTCTCTAAACCATACAACACAGCTGTCTGTCTCTAAACCATACAACATAGCTGTCTGTCTCTAAACCATACAACATAGCTGTCTGTCTCTAAACCATACAACATAGCTGTCTGTCTCTAAACCATACAACATAGCTGACTGTCTCTAAACCATACAACATAGCTGTCTGTCTCTAAACCATACAACATAGCTGTCTGTCTCTAAACCATACAACATAGCTGTCTGTCTCTAAACCACCATACAACATAGCTGGTCTCACCACTGCCTTGTTCATCTTCCCTTTCATTCTTGCTGATACTTTCCTATCACACACCACACCTGACACTGTTCTCCACTCGTTACAACGTGCTTTACCACCATGTTCTGTCTGGTGGAAACCTTGTATGTCCAAAACGGTCATAAAACCCACCGACAGACTTGATCACTTTCAATATGAAACCTGTTCAATGATGGCGAGAATAGCACAGGCTATTTTTGCTACTCAACACTGTCATACAACAGAGTAGGTGTATACAATTCATTTATGAATAATCAGAAAAGATGAACTATGGAGAGAGAAGGTTTCTGCCCAACAGCGGTGATATATATATGTATGCATCTCACAAAAGTACAGTACTTAAGTAAAACTATCAATACTGCAATATAGAAGTACTCTGTTACAAGTCTGGAATTCAAAATGTACTTGAGTAAAAGTACAAAGCTAAGCTATTGGCATCAAAATGTACTTAACATGTACCAAAAGTAAAAGTACTCATTATGCAGAATGTCCCATTTCAAGTTTTCAAATGTATACAAATCTTTTGCAATTAGCAGATCTACAAGCTTGCTTGATTGTAGATCGTCTATTTTCAAATGGCCGAAATGTATAATAGGGTGAAGTGGTTAATGTAGGCCTATGTTTTGTATTAATAATCAAAATCTACAAATGCAGCTAGTAGTAACTAAAGTTTGCAAATAATTGTAGTGGAGTAAAAGTTCAATATTTGGAAATTGGAAATACTCAAGTAAAGTAAAAAAGAAATACCTAAAAAGTGTACTCAAGTACAGTACTTGAGTACATCATGTACTTAGTTACTTTCCACCACTGTATGTAATGTAACAGAGGTACTTATGTACCTTACCTGTACAGTATATGGGGTATTTTCACGTTTGGCTCTGGGAATCAAGGCAACTTCCCCCTGAAATGATGTAAGTTAAAGTTTATTCGAGACGCGTAAACAGGACATTAGCTCCTGGTTCCACCAGCCTGGAACATGTTGGTTCCCAAGGCGTAAACAGGACATTAGCTCCTGGTTCCACCAGCCTGGAACATGTTGGTTCCCAAGGCGTAAACAGGACATTAGCTCCTGGTTCCACCAGCCTGGAACATGTTGGTTCCCAAGGCTGTAAACAGGACATTAGCTCCTGGTTCCACCAGCCTGGAACATGTTGGTTCCCAAGGCTGTAAACAGGACATTAGCTCCTGGTTCCACCAGCCTGGAACATGTTGGTTCCCAAGGCGTAAACAGGACATTAGCTCCTGGTTCCACCAGCCTGGAACATGTTGGTTCCCAAGGCTGTAAACAGGACATTAGCTCCTGGTTCCACCAGCCTGGAACATGTTGGTTCCCAAGGCTGTAAACAGGACATTAGCTCCTGGTTCCACCAGCCTGGAACATGTTGGTTCCCAAGGCTGTAAACAGGACATTAGCTCCTGGTTCCACCAGCCTGGAACATGTTGGTTCCCAAGGCTGCTTATTTATCTCAGGGGGGGGAAGTTGTTCTTTTGTGCGAGCAATTCATCGGAAAACTGTAATCCTTCCATCGGCGTTCCATTGCTTCCTCCCATGTGGATTAGACATGGCCCGTTCTAAAGGGTCGGAGGAGAATAACACATGTGACTATATGAGCCACTTAGGCTGAGCTCACACCTTTCATGCAATTCTCGTGCTCGTTGGATGCATGTTGTGTAGTGTCATGGCCGCCCAATGTATTTCCAATGGAGGTCACATGGTTTGACCCAACATTGTGTTGTGTGAGGGGGAGGGGTGCATTCGCTGCGCCCCTCCCCCTCACACAACACAATGTTGGGTCAAACCATGTGACCTCCATTGGAAATGCATTGGGCCGCTGGGCGGCCATGACACAACACCCAACGAGCACAGAGAATTGCATGAAAGGTGTGAGCTCAGCCCTAGACATGGCCCGTTCTAAAGGGTCGGAGGAGAATAACACATGTGACTATATGAGCCACTTAGTCTGCTCTCACAATACCTGCGACAATCTACACACCAGCGTGTGTGTGTGTGTGTGTGTGTGTGTGTGTGTGTGTGTGTGTGTGTGTGTGCTATTTATATAGCATGTTGTTTACACAGATGCTAGGGTTATCTGGCCGCTATCCTAGTTTCTTCGAAGCACTAAATTGTTTCCTTTGCACTCTATTTATGGCACTATATATTTACCCTGTTGTTGTTTGCTGACAGGGGGCTAACAGGGGACTAAGGGTTGATGTAAGTCAGTGGTTTTCAACCAGTGGTCCTTGAGGGGGTTCCAGGTGGTCCCCATGCAGGTAAACGATGGGGAGTTGGTAACCAAATGGACCCTTATATACCTTTAACTCTTGAGAGCGTACGGGTCCACTTGATTTCATTTCACGCTCTCAAGAGTTAAATTATTGTTAGAAATTAGCATTACTTAATTTACAAGAAGTCTACAGATTTAGAGAGAATGTAGAATATTTTTTTATTTTTGATTAACGTTTGCCTGTTGTCTATCCTAATGGTACCAACATCAATACAGCATGGAATTGTGTACAGAATCTTATCCAACAGCAACAAAATATTCTTTAGTTTTGGGTCCGAGAGGCTAAATGTCATCAAATGGTGGTCCGTGGCTCAAATTGTGCATAATGGTTGAAAACCACGGATGTGAGAGAACAAGAGCATTTTGTTGAATGCCTAAATTGTAATTCTAACTGTATTGTGAAAGTCCACTTAGACCGCATAAGGGAAATGCACGCGTGCTACAAAGTAAAGGTGTCACATTATTGGGATCTTAGAGTTAGTGTCGAAGTGTGTGCGAATGTGTGTGTGAAGGGGTGAATGTAATGCACCTGATCTGTAAAGCGCTTTGGATAAAAGCGCTATATATAAATGCACCATTTACCATTTATGTAGCAGAAATGTTATTTTTGTCTGTCCTCAAATACCAATAACATAATAAAACAAACCTTTTCCCTCTCTCGTCACACAGTACACAGATCAGCTGATTCCATACCCCTCACAGCACTCACAACATTCACCTCCGACGTCCCCTCTACCAGGTACACTACAAACCCGCCTGTCTGTGTGTGTGTGTGTGTGTGTGTGTGTGTGTGTGTGTGTGTGTGTGTGTGTGTGTGTGTGTGTGTGTGTGTGTGTGTGTGTGTGTGCGTGCGTGCGTGCGTGTGTGTGCGTGTGCGCGCGTGTGTGTGTGTGTGTGTGTGTGCAGACAACCTCGTGTTGCATGGCTGTCTTCTGCCCTCCTCCCCCCTATGCAACAAGGTTGTGTCATGAAACCATGTGACTCCCATTGGAAATGCATTGAGGCGGCCATGACACACAGAAGACACAGGTCACAAGTGTGTCTTGCGTGTGTCTTACGTGTGAGTGAGGCCTTATACAGCTGTGTGTGTGTGTGTGTGTGTGTGTGTGTGTGTGTGTGTGTGTGTGTGTGTGTGTGTGTGTGTGTGTGTGTGTGTGTGTGTGTGTGTGTGTGTGTGTGTGTGCGTGCGTGCGTGCAGACAACCTCGTGGAGGCCTTATTCAGCTATGAACCCAACCACAACGACGACCTGGGCTTCATGAAGGGAGACAAGCTGAAGATCCTTAACAAGTAAGGAGTCAATGTGAGATGAGAGAGAGAGAGAGAGAGAGAGAGAGAGAGAGAGAGAGAGAGAGAGAGAGAGAGAGAGAGAGAGAGAGAGAGAGAGAGAGGGTGAGAGAGAGAGAGAGAGAGAGAGGGTGAGAGAGAGAGAGAGAGAGAGAGAGAGAGAGAGAGAGGAAGCCACGCTGGCTGCATGTAGTAAACCCCTCTGACTTAAAGGAGAATTCCATACTAAAAGGCTTTCTTACCTTTCTTTGTAGTTGTTATGTCCCCACCAAAGAGGTCCAGGTGTTATTTTGTGCAAAAGCTCCTTATTGGCTATTTCCCCTACCATAAGCCCTAAATGAATTGCATTTAATGGAATGGGAATTGAATGGGGCTATGGGGTGTTGTGCTAATTCGCTTATTTCCATCGCTCAAAATATATATTTTTTGTATATATCCTCTCTTCATAATGTAAATAATATCCCAAGCGGCACACTTTACTACTTATTTCGATGGGAATAAGCGAATTAGCACAACACCCCATAGCCCCATTCAATTCCCATTCAATTCAATGCAATTCATTGAGGGCTTATGGTAGGAGAAATAGCCAATAAGGAGTTTTTGCACAAAAAAACACCTGGACCTCTTTGATGGGGACGTAACGAGTACGACTACAAAGAAAGGTAAGAAAGGTAAGAAAGCCTTCTAGCATGGAATTCTCCTTTAACACATTCTAAGACCCGATACCAGATTCTACAAAAATGTTGTCAGAAAAAAAACTAAACTATTTCATGTCAAGGACCCACACAATTATATGTATTTGGACGCAGACCTCCGTCTCCAGGTTCCCTCCAGAAGCAAATGTTTGAGTTAAAAACGTTCGCTGTGAATGAATATATATTGGAAGATTTGAACACGTTTTCATGTGCGTGCGTGTGTGTGTGTGCGTGCGTGTTTGCTACCAGGGATGATCCAGAGTGGTACATGGCAGAGTCGCTCATCACAGGCCAGAGGGGATTCGTTCCGTACAACTTCGTGGCGGCCATGAACACAAATGAGACAGAGCCGTGAGTCACACAGACAGGAAACACTGCTGCATATACTGTAGGCTCCAACGCCATCTCTCTGTTCCTCCGACCACAACACTGCTGCGTACAATATATATATACGACTCCCCTTCTCGGGGAGGGGATGTGGTTTAGAGATGTATAGTGTGCATGTGTGTGAAATCTTATCAAGGTTTATTATAGTTAACTACACAAAAAAAAGAGAACTTAAAATCTCAAATTATAGACACCATAGTTTTTGTTCTTGTCAATTAATTTATAAGGGATCTTTTTGGGATGATATGAAATCTTAATCTATTTATTAAGATCTCATCATGGATCTATATTGCAGTCCATGAGTCACTTCTTTACAATCTGACCTTTTCAGTCCTGCACCTGACAAATAACCGAAAGTGTAATAAAACTAAAATGAACACTAAAACTAATAAAAACTAACTAAAACTATTAGTATTAAAAAACATCTAACATCTAATTAAAACTAACTGAATTGGCTAAACTATAATGCAAAATCCTATTCCAGTATTCTAACCTTGCTTGTGTGTTTGTGTTCTATACCAGATGGTTCTTCAGTGGCCTGTCCAGAAACGATACCATGAGGCTGCTCCTGGCTCCCGGGAACACGCAGGGATCCTTCCTGCTCAGAGAGAGCGAGACGTCGCCAGGTGAACCTCCGGCTCTTTTTGCAACTCTTAACAACCCAAGGCCCATTATAACAAAATATAATGTCTCCTCCCATTTAGGCCTGAAGTAGATTCTACAAATCATGTTTTCTGAAAAACATGTTTTCTGAAAAACATATGTTTCTATGTCAGTGGTTCTCAATATTTCATGTCAAGGACCCCCAAGATTATATGTAATTGGCCGCCGACCCCCATCTTAAAATATGCTGTTCCAGGGACCACCCAGAAGCAAAGATTTGAGTTAAAAACATTAACGTTAAACGTTAAAAACTGAAAGAATATATATATTATTCAGACCTACAAGTTCATAGCGCGGCACTAGTTGCCGCGCTATATGAGCTTGTAGATCTGCTATTTTTCAACAGCTAAAGCATAACATAATGCTTAGCCCAAAATGGGTGTTAATAAGAACACGACAAGGTTTCTATTGCTCAGTGTGTTCACGTCTCTCGACTCAACGCCACTGCAATGTCTGACAACATTGCAACGCTATCATGGATATATGATATCCAACCGTACAGCGCCTGCATGTCTGAGGTATAAACCCACGCGTGGTTCTTCTCTCTCTCTCTCTCTCTCTCTTCCCGTCCTCTCCAGGGTCATTCTCCTTATCCGTGAGGGATCTGGACCACGACTCAGGAGAAACGGTCAAGCACTACAGAATACGCAACATGGACAGCGGAGGGTATTACATCACCGCCAAGATATCCTTCCTGTCCCTGAAGGAGCTGGTCCAGCATTACTCACGTAAGATGAACGTGTAGAGCAGTGGTTCCTACACTTTATTCATGTCAAGGACCCTCAAAATGATACTCATTTCATTTGAAATGGACCCCCATTTGAAAATATATACCAAGGAAACCCCATAAGAGAAGGTTTGCACGGCTCTGGCAGTGATTTTCACCGATTTTCATTTAAAGGACCCCCAGGTTTGACCTGAATTAGGCTACGGCCCCCCATTTAATGGCATTTCTATCTCTGGAACCCCAATGTATATTGTAAAAATCAATGTTAACTATGAGAGTGTACAAATGAGAGTGTACAAATGAGAACGATATGGACGCTAACGGGTCCATTTGTACACTCTCTGAGTTACAGACCCATAAGGGTCCATTTGGTTCCTAATTATCATTTAGCTGGACACACCAGCTACACACCAATGGTTTTTACATTTCAAGCTTCCCCCTTACTTCTGACAGTACACAAATGGAACCGAATGGTCCTGTGAGGGTCCATTTGGCTCTATGTGTACACTGTCAGAGTTACATACTTGCAAGGGTCCATTTAGACCACCTCAAAGAGTCCCTAAAATCCATTTTGAGAACCACTGCTCTACACACCAAATCACTTCGCCGAAAATAGCCAATCTACAAGGTCACAACGTGTAGATCTGCCATTTTCATCAAATGCTGACCTGTTTTTGTCAAATGTTTGCCTACTATGACATGGCCCCAGAACAGGGAAGCTAGGGTTCATGTTGCTTAACGACCCTATTTCGGCCACGCTTGTTTGTCTTTTCATGGCGCAGGCGAAGCGGAGGGGTTGTGCACGAGGCTGGCCAAGCCGTGCCAGTCGAAGGTTCCCCAGAAGCCCTGGTGGCAGGACGAATGGGAGATCCCCCGAGAGTCCCTCAAACTGGAACGCAGGCTCGGAGCGGGACAGTTTGGAGAGGTCTGGATGGGTGAGTGATGCAGACAGGCTCGGAGTGGGACAGTTTGGAGAGGTCTGGATGGGTGAGTGATGCAGACAGGCTCGGAGCGGGACAGTTTGGAGAGGTCTGGATGGGTGAGTGATGCAGACAGGCTCGGAGCGGGACAGTTTGGAGAGGTCTGGATGGGTGAGTGATGCAGACAGGCTCGGAGCGGGACAGTTTGGAGAGGTCTGGATGGGTGAGTGCTGCAGACAGTGGTGCCGTCGGGACATGAAAAGTTGGGGGGGACAATATTCGAGATCGAGAGTTGAGACTAGAGAGGAACTGCAGTTGCATGCATGTATAGGGTAGGCTGCTAGCTATATAGTACATGTATAGGGTAGGCTGCTAGCTATATAGTACATGTATAGGGTAGGCTGCTAGCTATATAGTACATGTATAGGGTAGGCTGCTAGCTATATAGCCAGAATGGTCATGTATAGGGTAGGCTGCTAGCTATATAGTACATGTATAGGGTAGGCTGCTATAGCTATATAGCCAGAATGGTCATGTATAGGGTAGGCTGCTAGCTATATAGCCAGAATGGTCATGTATAGGGTAGGCTGCTAGCTATATAGCCAGAATGGTCATGTATAGGGTAGGCTGCTAGCTATATAGCCAGAATGGTCATGTATAGGGTAGGCTGCTAGCTATATAGCCAGAATGGTCATTGCGGCGAGAGGCAAGAATGCAGTGGCAGCCAATACACAACAACGATTGGGCAACAAAATGGGAACGGTGCTAGAGAGACCACCAGCCAATGGGAACGGTACTAGAGAGACCACCAGCCAATGGGAACGGTGCTAGAGAGACCACCAGCCAATGGGAACGGTGCTAGAGAGACCACCAGCCAATGGGAACGGTGCTAGAGAGACCACCAGCGCCGGTCGGGGGAAAACATTCCCCAATAGTGCGGGGACATTCAGACCCAAACGACCCCCTCTCCGGTGCCTATGACTGCAGAGCAAGTCAATTAACTCATTAACTGCCCGAAGTATGTCTCTAGAACAGCCCTTGCCAGTGTTTTTGAGTGACAACCCTGGTGTATGTAAACTCTACTACCTTACAGTAAGTGTTGGCAGTGACATAAACCAATAAACATTGGGGTGAGTTGTCATAATGACGGTTGATGTACAAACGCATCATTCATCTGAACCTGAATCAGCCAATCAACCTGCGTGGGAACACTTTTTAACGCCTCCAGGCAGCAGCCAACGTTAATGTGTGGCATTGACAGATTATAGATATACTTTCGCTTGCACAGTTTGATCACATGCCCACAGTTGCTCAATCTGGCTTTGGGCCTTACTGACTGTGTGTGCTTTCCACTATTGTATGGCATTCCCTTAACGCAGCCACAACCACAGGGCTTGTTTGAGCTGGTTGGACCTATCCACTGATGTCACGTATTAACCTATTAACCACAGGGCTTGTTTGAGCTGGTTGGACCTATCCACTGATGTCACGTATTAACCTTAACACGGTAGCTTAACTCAGGGGTTCTCAACCCGTGGGTCGCGACCCCTCGGGGGGTCGCCAAATTATTTTAGGGGGTCCCCAAATTATTTTCAAAAAAAAAAAAAAAAAAAAATATTTTTATTTTCTTTTCACGATTTTTCAAAAATAGCAGACCTACAAGCTCGTAGCGCGCCACTCGGTGGCGCGCTATGAGCTTGTAGATCTGCTATTTTTAAATAGCTAAATTATAACAATGCTTAAAACACCAAAAGGGGTTCCCGCCCAAAATGATTTAAGGTTATTGTAGCAGTCAATTTATATTGGGGGTCGGGAGGGGGCGGGGCGGGGGTCCCGAGACATTGCCAAAGCATTTCCGGGGGTCCCCGGCCAAAAACGTTGAGAACCCCTGGCTTAACTCAAACAATTGTTACCCAGGAGAGTAGAATGCTCCTTATTAAACGGTAGCTTATCATAAAATCACATCGCATTAATCGTCCTTTTATTCATAAAGACCCATGGGTTTCGTGTTATATTGTCCATGTGACGTCTGTGGGTTTTAAAACTTTTCGTGTCCAAATCCCAACCCTGGCACACCCGTCCGTATCTATGCAACACAGCCTCTGGTCTACAACATGTGTTGTCACTCACCACCAGATGTTGGGCTGTTTTTGTCAATTATTATTTTTTATATTTTTACCATGTGGACATAGAAACTGAGCGGACAATAATAATAAGAAACGCATAAAGAGATAGCCGTGAATCAGGGGTGGGCAACTTTGACGATGGAGAAGGCCAATATGTTTTGAGCTTGTAGATCGGCTATTTTTGCTATATTCCAAATTAAATCTTGAATTAATTTTTGATATTTTTTAATTGGAATCCTGAAAATTAACATTTTTATGTAATTTCAAATGCCTTTAATTATACTTGTGTTGAGCATTGAGCTATACTAATTTAGACTGAAGTAATTAAAAGCGGGTCATGTTTGCATGTTGTGGAATTGTAACAGTTGAAACCAATGTTATATCAGTATTCTGACATTAACCTGAGGGCCGCATTAAGTGAAGGTGGGGGCCGCATGTGGCCCCCGGGGCGACCGTTGCCCACCCCTGCCCTGAATCATGACTATAGCAGGTCTGTAACTCTGAGTTATGGTGGTCCTCCTTGCAAATACAACGTTTGAGAACCAGGTGGACTCATAGTAGTGCCATAGTGCTGTAGTAAGAAAACCTGGAGACTTGACATTCAGTAATTGGGTATAATGATCAAAAAAAGAACATTATGAGGGTGTGTAAAGTCTTTGCCACAGACACATTTTGTCCGTGTACTGTACTGTAGGTATATTGATAAGCCCTGGTGAGTACAGTATCTGTCCATGTACTCTGTCTCTGCTGCAGTATATGATTTACAGTTAAGTAGCTATAAGCAATAATATGTCAAATAAGCAATAATTATGTCAAACTTTTAATTACTTTTTATTTATTTTATCTTTTTGTATTCAGACAGCCAGCAATGGGTAAAACGCTCCCAACTTTTTTTTGTCTCTGTGACACATCTAGGGGCCGCAATCTGTATTTCAAGATTTTCCTAGAAGCTTTGTCATTGGTCGAAAAATTCCCTGCAGAAATGACTAACCAATCAGGAAGTAGACAGGCAAATCAACCAATGACAAAGTTTCTAGGAAAACCTTTGAATGCAGATGTGTCACAGAAACGAAGTGTTTTTTGGGAGCGTTTTACCCATTTCTGGCTGTCTGAATACAAAAACAAAGAAGAAAAAGAAGGGTATGAAGTTTTAACATATTATTGCTTATAGCTACTTTAGTGGAGACTGGAGAGGTATTTACAGTCCACCATCACTCTTGGCAAACACAACAATACAACTTCCAAAACAACCGCTTGCATTAGAGTCCTAAAAATATCCTTCGGTGGAATGCGTCTTCGATGTACTGCACCTTCCCTGACGACTGCACCAGCAGCACGATGGCACTGTCATATCCATATCCCATGAAGTGTTCATACATGCGTGTCAGATTAGTTCGGCGCCGTGACGCAAGCACCGGAGCGCCACCAGATTAGAATACTTAATACAACGAACAACAAGCCCACAACGCATCACATTGTGCGATTGTAGATCTGCCATTTTTGGTGAATATCCCCAATATACCCCCCCCCCCCCCCCCAGAATAGGGATACTGGGGTTCAAGTGGTTAAAAGTCCAGTATAAAGTCATTTTCAAGCTGTATGGAAACGGATATTCTCCCAAATTGTCCTCGTGACATTATACTGTATCTTAGGGGGAAAGATTTACATATTTTCGTAGCGTACATAAATGTATAAGGTTCTATGAAGTAACTAACAGTGTAATTCAGGGGTGCCTTGGATGGAAAAAGTTATTTTCAGGGGTGACCTGCCTGAGCCAAAAAGGTTTGAGAACCACTGGATTAGATTACATGTATTAGAACATACAACAACTTGTTTTTGGTAAGCTGATTTGCAGATGAGAGAGAGAGAGAGAGAGAGAGAGAGAGAGAGAGAGAGAGAGAGAGAGAGAGATAGAGGAATGCTTATCATAATAAATGGGTTCCCACCATACTGAACTTCATGTATGGTGTATGGTGTATTCTGTGGATTAAAGCTGCAATCCAAGTTCAAATCCAGTTCAAATCCAGTTTTAAGACATATTCAAACCCAGAAACTTCTACCACTCTTCCGAGATGGAATGCCCGTGGCGTGCTTCAGGCGGTACTATACCTGTCAACCTTTCAGTGTCTTTTACCCGACAACAGAAAAGCATTACTAGGGAGACCCCAGACCCCTAGAACGGCTGGGAAACGGTGAAGCTGCCCTATACCCTACTGGCCAAAGCTGGAACTGCAGGCAGGCAAAATACACGCACAAGCAAAAGAGCACGCAATCTGGGGTTTAACACAGAGCACTCGTTCGTGAATCGATGTGAGGTGCGTTCATGAAGCTAGCTATAGCACTTCCGCATTTGGGCACCAATAACATTTGGTGCCCAAATCAAGAAAAAAAGGCAGAGCGTTCTTCCGGGTGCTTCAAACGCCACTAGAAATACTATAACTCTGTGGGGAGACCACCTCCAATCACTGAGCATGCATGCACATCATGTGACATGTACTAGTCAGTGTAACAGGTTAAGTGGGCACCTTAGACATAATGGGCACCTCAATGTAAAATTGCCTATTTTGTTCAAAGTTTTTAAAACGTAAGTAAAAGAAAGTACACATGATCATTACTTCCGAATTAATGTCTAATATTTCTAGAATTGCTACAAAACCTGTATATATCCAGTCATTTTGTGGCATAAACAAGTTAAGAATACAATTAAGTCTGATAATGATGAATTCTGTACTGGCCATATATGGAGCATGTCTTGAGTGTACAAGATTTGATGTGGTCAGATCAACATATGAAATGTCAGAACAGGTCAGCTCCATGTATGGAGATCTAAGGGTGGCGGCGGGGGCAGTATCTTGAGTGTACAGGGTTTGATGAGGGCCCAGGTAGGGCCGGGCCTCAATGTTCGGGCCTGATGAGAACTCTAGTGTGGCAGCGGGGGCAGTGTCTTGAGTGTACAGGGTTTGATGAGGGCCCAGGTAGGTCAGAGCCTAACATTTTCGGGCCTGTTGAGAACTCTAGTTTTCGTCCGGCTGCAGCTGCACTAATAACTTTGGGGCAGGCCTGTCTAGAGTTTAAATGGACAGGTATCAGTCAAAAGGGAGACATCGAAGAGGAAGGATGGATGGATGGGGAAGGATCAACATATGGAATGTCAGAAAAGGTCAGCTCCATATATGGAGATCTAAGGGGTTGAGGTCAGATGTAGAGTTGCTTGAACAACTGAGCTCTTCAGACACAGCGTCTTTGAGTAGAAAAGCACTGTATAAGGGTATGATTAAATACGTTCTGGAACGCAGCCTTAAAGGACAGTAAATTAGCTTTCCCTGATGGGTTAAACGTATGACTGCACATAATGTGCAACGAGGATGGTGTGTGTGTGTGTGTGTGTGTGTGTGTGTGTGTGTGTGGAGGGGAGAGGGGGATCATCAGGTCTCAGTTGAGTTTGACAACCAGCCCATGACATTACATCACCGATGACTAATCCTAGACACACACACACACAAACGCACCGTACGCGCGCACGCACTCACACACACACACACACACAATGGATTCTGTTACTGATGGCTATGCTAATGGCTATGCTAAATCAGTGGTTACTGGTTCCCAAATTGTTTCACGTCAAGGACCCCTAAAATGATACTCATTAGCCCGCAGACCCCCATTTGAAAATATATGCCAGGGACTGGCATATATTTGATTCTCAACCATGCAGTTTAATTTCAAAGACCCCCAGTTTGAGATGTATATTAGTCTACAGACCCCCATTTAAAGGCATTTCTATCTCTGACACCCCAATTTATATTGTGAAAGCAATGTTAATTTAACATCAATTAAATTGTTATAATTGTTGATATAATATTGTTGATAATATTGTTGATAATTTAGATAATTGACACTTGGGATAAAAATGATAGGAAAAAAGATTAAAAATAAATAAAAGATGAAAAATAAATGCATGTTGGTTGATGTACCGCAGGCGTGTACAACAACGACCGGAAGGTGGCCATCAAGAACCTGAAGATCGGCACCATGACGGTGGAGGCCTTCCTGGCCGAGGCCAACATGATGAAGACCCTGCAGCATCCTCGCCTGGTGCGTCTGTTCGCCGTGGTCACGCAGGAGCCCATCTTCATCATCACAGAGTACATGGAGAACGGTTAGTACTCATCTTCATCATCACAGAGTACATGGAGAACGGTTAGTACTCATCTTCATCATCACAGAGTACATGGAGAACGGTTAGTACTCATCTTCATCATCACAGAGTACATGGAGAACGGTTAGTACTCATCTTCATCATCACAGAGTACATGGAGAATGGTTAGTACTCATCTTCATCATCACAGAGTACATGGAGAACGGTTAGTATACTCATCTTCATCATCACACACACGGAGAAACGTGTGTGTGTATATCTTCTTCCCAAAAGGACTTTCAAACTAGGAAGGGTATGGCCTGGTCAGCCTGCAATAACATGCATAAGATCTGGTCATCCCAGCTTAGTAATATGTTAAAAGTAAAAATATTTAGGACGACCGTTGAGCCGATTCTACTCTATGGCTCCGAGACATGGACACTTTCAAAGAAACAAGAGAAACGGTTGGATGGCACTTACACCCGCCTTCTAATGAGAGTGCAAAATCTGTCTTGGAAAAGCCACCCATCGACTGATCTAATATACGGCAACCTTCCCCGTGTTTCTTCGCTAGTCCGATCCAGAAAAACACAGTTTTCCGGCCACTGCTACAGAGCTGACAATGAGGTTATATCTTCCCTTCTTCTCTGGAGTCCTGCCTCAAAGCAGACCGTAGGTAGAAAACTGTCGTTCCCTGATGTCATCGCTAGGGACACATGCATCAGTAAGCAGGAACTGGGGATGGTAATGAAGGACCGGGAAGTCTGGCGTGGCATTGTGAAATCCATGATCTCGACCGCGGTCGAAAAATGATGATGATGATATACTTAAAAGGCTCTTCACCAAATATAGCAAATATAGCTGATCTAGCTGATCTGATCTATAGCTGATCTTGTAGATCGGCTTTTTTGGTGGATGTTCCTCCCAGAATAGAGATGCTAGGGTTTAAGTGGTTAAACATATAAGTATAAAAGATATTTTCAATCTGTCCTATAATGGAAACGATGATATTCTCTCTACTGTATCTTCGGGGGAAAGATCAGATTTACATACAGTATTTCCGTATACCGTTAATATGAAGTAAAGACGTAATGCAGGCGGTGCCGTGGATGAAAATGTTATTTACAGTAAGTAAGTGACCTGAGCCAGAAATGTTTGAGAAGCACTGCTATACAGCCTCCAGTCAGCATTCTTATCTATTGTAACGATTTATATGGGCGACAGGTACAGTAACCCAAGTACAGAACAACTCATAAAGGCCGTGAAACCCTACAATGAAGGTGACATCCTATAGACGTCATCGAGAGGATCGGAGGTTTGTTTTTTTATTATTTTTCTCAATAGGCAAGGAATACGTGGCCCCTGGGGACTTCTGTCGTATGAATGATTACTCATACTTCGGCCGAGACTAAATCCAACTGTAGTCAAATTAAGCCTTTCCTTTGGCTGAATCATTACAAAAAATATGTCTGAGCGTGTCTGCAAGAGTGACTCTCTCACTGTATAAAGACTTGAAAACCAAAGACGGTGCAGGTCCAGGTAAGCTGTTGCACCTGGGGACGGCGCACATGCACACAGCCACACACACAAACACACACACACACACACACACACACACACACACACACACACACACACACACACACACACACACACACAGACACACACACACACACACACTCACACACAGACACACAGGCGCGCATGCACTACAGTCAGCCTGGTGTCATAGCCTTTCAGGATCTAACATGTTGACCTGTTATCAGAAAGCTGGATCTGGGGAGTGATTCTGAGACAAAAAGCGCAGGGTGTTTACCTGCTCGCCTGTGTGTGTGTTCTGCCTCTGGTCGTGACTCACACACGTCTCTTCACATGCAATCTATTCTCCACTCCACAACGACTCTGTACAAAATGAATCAAACACCTTTTGATCCTTAGACCTGCTTTGTATTCTAATGTTTGCCACACACAGGATAGACTGGAGGGATCGTGCTGTACGTGTTCATTATCTGCGATTATTTCGACAATGTGATTATTGTGTAAACAAACAGAACTAGGGAGCCGGTCTGGATGCTTGCCAGGGCCTCTCAAAACATGCCCTTCTGCTCCAGTCGCCTCCTCTATACACGAGAGAGGCTATTTTCAGCTTCGGCCTCTTGCACCCTGCGCTCAGAAGGGTTTCAAAGTAAACGTGAACTTTCGCTTGCTTTCCTCCAGACAGCTTTCTGACAGTGAGTCATGCACTGGAGGGGAAGTCTCCACCATTAGCAGCAGGGGTGTTAAAATAAGAGTGTGTTAATATCCAGGAAGGGAAGTCTCCACCATTAGCAGCATGGGGGGTGTTAAAATAAGAGTGTGTTAATATCCAGGAGGGGAAGTCTCCACCATTAGCAGCATGGGGGTGTTACAATAAGAGTGTGTTAATATCCAGGAAGGGAAGTCTCCACCATTAGCAGCATGGGGGTGTTAAAATAGGAGAGTGGTATCCAGCGACTCATTGTTCACTGAGACCGCCCGTCGAGCCCCGATGATGATGTGTGGCTCACTTACAGAGTCTGCACGACATCACGCACAGCACACGCGTACAGAGCTATACACATGCACGCTAAACAGGGTGCAATTTTGTGAAAGAAACACTGGAGCCCTACTTCGTACAACAAATATCAAATATCGACAGGACGCGCTTGGGAGCTTGTAGATACCGGAATTTTGGAATCAAAATGTTTAGTGATTTCCAAAGATATTAATGTCAATTATTTTAAGCCTATAGAATCAAGCCATCTAAAGCCCAAACCACACCAAAGGGTCGGGTTACCTTAAAAAACTTTTTGTCCCGACCAACCTCAAGGAGTTGCATTGGTGTGGTTTACCTTAAAAAACGTGTCCTCACCTGACCCTTTGGTGTGGTTTGGGCTTAAGAATCCTGGTGAATTATGACCAATAAACCTTTGATTTTGTGATAAAAGAAGCTAAACAAAGAGTATTTATTAAATATAGTATATCATATAATTAAATATTAAAAAACAACAACACAGAATCAGAGGTTTTATGGTCACTAATCATCTAGGCTTAAAAAAATATAAATACTATTGGAAATCTCTATTGGAAAATGAATGGCCGATTCCCGGGGTTTATGTATTAACTTACATTTTAAACGAAATAGTACTACTGTAGGCCTACATAATAGTCTACATTTCCCACCAAGAAAGTGAACACAGACACAGATCCCCCCCCCCCCCCCCCATCCGCCCCCCTTCTAGCCATCAGATGCAGCTTGGACGAGGCCATTCAGCACATTGTCGTTCCTCTCCTTTAACTGTATCTTTCAAAGGGTTGGAGGTCAGGTCACAAACAAGACCAATACAACGGGACAATTGCAACAGGTGCACACACATAATGTTAAATGGTAAATGGTGCATTTATATAGCGCCTTTATCCAAGGCGCTTTACATAGTGCATTACATTCACCCATTCACACACATTCATACACCAATTGCGGCGAAAGCCATGCAAGGTACCAACCAGCACATTGGGAGCAATTTGGGACACTTCAACATGTAGACAGGAGGAGCCGGGATTCGAACCGCCGACCCATGGATCATTGGACGACCTGCCCTACCTCCTGAGCCACAGTCGCCCCATATGTTGTCCCATTTAGTCACTCGTTCATCCTTCCCCTATACTGGCCTACTATACATCCATGCCGTATATATAAAAGGCATTCAAGGAACCATATGTCAACACACAATACTACGCTTATTCTATATCGATTTCAGATTAACCCCTCTTGGGGGGGTCACGTTTCCTTTACATTACAACAAGGAACAATTACAAAGTACACGGGGAGACGCTGCATGCGCGGCGACAGCACAGTGACTAGCCTGTGTTTGTATGGCCGTCTATGAGAGGCCAGTAAAAAACACCAGCGGCTTTTCCACATGAAGCCGTCCCTTTGTCCCTTTGTGTTCCCGGGATCCACGTGTGGACACCGGGGACACAATCGCGTCCTCTGTCTGTTGTCAGGAGGAGAAAGGATGGCTCGGAGGTTCCCATCATCTCCGTCTCTCCCCGTTTTTTTGTTTTTTATTTTTTTTATTACCGAAGACAATAAAGATGGAACATAACAGGCGTGGCATCCTGCCTTTTCCTCCCCTGACCTTGGCAAAGGCTTAATGTTGCTTTGACTCTCGACCACTTCAAACGAGAGCTTCCTGACTGAGTCAGAGGCAGAGAGACAGAGAGAGACAGAGACAGAGACAGAGGGAGAGAGAGACAGAGACAGAGGGAGAGAGAGAGAGAGAGAGAGAGAGAGAGAGAGAGAGACAGAGACAGAGACAGAGGGAGAGAGAGAGACAGAGACAGAGAGAGAGACAGAGAGAGAGAGAGAGACAGAGACAGAGGGAGAGAGAGAGGAGTAAATGCATGTCCTTCTGGCCTGCCTGCCACAGCCATTCGTCTTTTCCTAAAAAGCATTTCCTTGGGGCAGAGCGCGTGGGCCGTGCAGGGGTCTGGGGGTATTGTTCTGTCCTAATCAAAGTGTGACACAGAGCCTCCGGAACCCTGGCCCAGAGAGGCCTTGCCATCATCTTGACTGATGCTCACTCAGCAGCACACATCCTGTCAATGTTCCATCCTCCAAGGTTGAAACAGCTATTCTGGTCTATCGCCATCTATTTATGTGCAAGGGTGGGTTTTTTAATATGAGGAAATTATGATTAGGCTTCTGAACAAAGCGTGTTTTTTTTTATGCAGCATTATACATTTTTAATAGGATTCTCATGACTCACTGGCTACTATATTATCATTTAATAAAACGCTGTATTTGAGCACAAACAGCGCGCAGGGTGTCTGTGATCAAAATACCGCGAGTAGAAGAAAACGCCAGACATTAACGCGTTTAAAGTGCATTTCCTGCTGACACCGAGCTGTGATGGCACCACTGAAAGATTATTAATTCTCCAACCAAATACTGCATTGACTGTCCTGAAACCATGTGTACCCTCCTGGGTCCATTTGGTTTCATCATGTGTACAACTTCACTGTGCTTTAATCCAGAGGTGGGCAACTTTGAAGATAGAGTATATAGTTCCACACTCACTCCAGAGGGGCCACATTGCATATGCTGTCGTATCAAAAATAGCAGATCTACAAGCTCAAAACGCGCCGCACGTTGCATTTGAATTGAAATCCTGAATTATTATTTTTTGCATTTTTTTAATTTTTGTATTTAATTTCAAATGCATTTAGTTATACTTATGTTAATTAACTTTATGAACTCTATGAATACATTGGATATTAAAAAAAAGACAATATAATTGTAATACATTACGCTACGAATATAGACTGTTAGTAATGAACGTGGGTTATGTTTGCATGTTTGGAATTGTAACAGCTGAAATCAATAATATATATCAGTATTCTGACATTAACCTGCGGGCCGCATTATATGTACGCTTTAATCAGTCAGCACATCAAAGTACCGTGTCAGCCCGGCTTACAATAATACAAAGATATATTGTCTTGCAGGCAGCTTGGTGGACTTCCTGAAAACTACAGAGGGCGGCATGTTATCCATCAACACGCTTATAGACATGGCCTCGCAGGTACGTGATTCACTCTGTCTGTAGCCTCGGTCCCAGGCTTACTTATCTGCTCTGTCTGTATAGCCTCGGTCCCAGGCTTACTTATCTGCTCTGTCTGTATAGCCTCGGTCCCAGGCTTACTTATCTGCTCTGTCTGTATAGCCTCGGTCCCAGGCTTACTTATCTCTGTCTGTAGCCTCGGTCCCAGGCTTACTTATCTGCTCTGTCTGTATAGCCTCGGTCCCAGGCTTACTTATCTGCTGTCTGTATAGCCTCGGTCCCAGGCTTACTTATCTCTGTCTGTAGCCTCGGTCCCAGGCTTACTTATCTGCTGTCTGTATAGCCTCGGTCCCAGGCTTACTTATCTGCTCTGTCTGTATAGCCTCGGTCCCAGGCTTACTTATGTGCTCTGTCTGTAGCCTCGGTCCCAGGCTTACTTATCTGCTCTGTCTGTAGCCTCGGTCCCAGGCTTACTTATCTGCTCTGTCTGTAGCCTCGGTCCCAGGCTTACTGTCTGTATACTTCTATCTCTGTAGTCTGTACATCTTTCACCATATGCTGTACATCAGTACATTCAACCCTTTTTATATCAACAAGGTCCATTATTGTCTCCACCAGGCCGAAGGCGCACACGCACGCACGCACGCACGCACGCACGGGAAGGCGCGAAAACGTAATCTCCTCGTTTTTATGCTTTGGCTATTCAAAAATAGCAGATCTATACAAGCTCGTAGCGAGACACACATGTCTTCGTGGCATTACATAATTAACCTAATCGGATGTTGGCATAATATAATGAGATATTCCTGGTATAACAGATAATATCAGACTATTGCTGAACTTTGAGAACTTTCTTAACCCCATGTTCAGAAGAAACAATAAAAGCAATGTGATACAATTTCTTCAGGGATAGCCATGTCAAGCTGGCATGGATATTATAATTTATCCACTATCACAGGGGTTCTCAACGTTTTTGGCCGGGGACCCCCGGAAATGCTTTGGCAATGTCTCGGGACCCCCGCCCCGCCCCCTCCCGACCCCCAATATAAATTGACTGCTACAATAACCTTAAACCATTTTGGGCGGGAACCCCTTTTGGTGTTTTAAGCATTGTTATAATTTAGCTATTGAAAAATAGCAGATCTACAAGCTCATAGCGCGCCACCGAGTGGCGCGCTATGAACTTGTAGGTCTGCTATTTTTGAAAAATCGTGAAAAAAAATTTAAAAAATAAATCTTTTTTTTTTAAATAATTTGGGGACCCCCTAAAATAATTTGGCGACCCCCCGAGGGGTCGCGACCCACGGGTTGAGAACCCCTGCACTATCACGTGGTGTCCACGGGAAAAAGAAATGGCAAAACAAACACTACATTATTTTGTAAAACTGTCACTGTTAATGTTAAACACATTCAGGGCGCCGGATATTTTCAAAATAAAAGGTGCTAGAGTGCCCAGAAGATGAGGCAGAAAAGCGCCGCCTTCCATTTCCCCCACTCGTTTTCTCACTTCATCCTGATCTAGAACAGGAAGATTGGATGGCAACCACGTGTGTAACTACATCAAACCATTTATTTGGGTTGGTTTGGAGTGTATGTTTACACGTTGGTGTGTTGTGGCGTCAGCTAAGCCTTGTCAACATGTTCCGTGTTTTTTCCGTTGGTCTGGTGTTGTACGTTTCAACACTTTCATCTTGGCATCACTGTAAATCAATTCATCATGAGAGAATAGTACTGCCTGTAGCAGACAACCCGCAGCACTCCAGGTTCAAACAAAATCCTTATAGGTGCAAGGCTCGAAGATATAAGTAGAGATGAAGAATGCCAGCACTGAATCATTCATCATGACATCACCACAACCAAAAGTGTATTCCGTGCAGATGACGCCAGAAGTGTCGCAGGTGGAGCATTAACCTTTTATATCTGGAAGAACAGGACTTGTAGAAATATATTATTTTGTTCTAAATATCCACAATATGTGTTTTAAATTGTGCAGATATGTATAAAGAGACATTCTACCCAGAAATACCGCTCTACGTGCTTCATAACCTGCAACAATGGACCACTTAAAAGCTCATGTGATTATTTTTTTCTGCAAATATTAGAAATAGAAATTCGGTCGCATTGTGATTGTGAACTTGTAGATCGGCTATTTTTGATCATTCTGTGTGACACCGTTGTTTAGGATGAGCACACTTTCAGCGTTTCCACTGCCACAAATTCCGGGTCTAATCAGGTTAGAGGGCACTTGCTTACTGCCATTACTTTCAATGCTACGAATGTCCTTCTGACTGCTCCTTGTTTGCTTTCTACCAATATCTTTCCCGCTAACGTGTACGCAGCAGCCAGGCTTTGCACCGCGTCGTGAGCTTGTAGATCGGCTATTTTCACTATTTCTAAAACATTTGTTTTCTAGTTTATGACACTATAAAGCGGTGCCCGTTGGGCACTGGCCTACTTGGAACGATGCAAGTTGGAAATGCATGTCCCACCCAGTTATTATGTCTGTGTCCCTTTTTATGCCCATATATGGAGTTCTTTGTCAGGCATGCCCAAATGTGGAGTCTATGCAGATGTAAGAACGATGTCAGAACAGGCCAGCTCCATATATGGAGATATAGGGGTGATCAGGTGCAGAGCCCGGACAGAGGCCTTTTGTGGCGGTTCTGGACAACAACTGTGGGTCCGACCGACTTGACACCAGGCACTGCACTCCCTGTGGGGGTGTGGAACACGTGTGTCGAATCTGAAGTCGGTGGGGCGAACGGTTCTCGAGTTACGTGGATGTACTTGAGTGAAAGGACAAAAGTAAAGCCATCAAAATGTACTTAAAATATCAAAAGTAGAAAGTCCTCGTTACGCAAAATGTCCCATTTCAAGTTTTCAAATGTATAAAAATCTTTTGCAAATAGCTTATTTACAAGTTCACAATGCGTTGTGAGCTTGAAGTGTTTAATGCATGTTTCGTAATAATAATCAAAATAAAAAAGTAAAAGTACTGGAAATTGGAAGTACTCGAGTATAGTAAAAGATACCTCAAACGTGTACAGTACTTAAAGGTATATTCAGTGATTTCGCTTCATTCAAATATCACTTATTTTTTTGGATTTTTATTTGGATAATCCTCCCTACTATAGAGTGTGCTGACCATATAAGGAGTTCCTCCCTGTCCCCAGTGATCCCCTGGGGTCAAAAAACCCTAGTTTCAGTTTTGGTGGCGGGTGGCAAAGCCTTCATCCAATCAGGATGAGAGGGGCCTTCCTCCAATCATGTGTGGGGGCGGGCCTTGGTGCACATGCTGTTGCACTTCCCCCCACTGTAGAGCGTGTGCATGTGCACATTTTGTTACCGGGCGGACTGGGTGGTTTTCCAAATCACCCAAATCACTGAATGCTCCTTTAAGTAAATGTACTTAGTTACTTTCCACCACTGGTAGTCTGATGTGATCTGATCTGGACAAGAGGCGTTCCGTGAACGACTGCTCGTTATCTAAATCAGGGGTTCTCAACCCGTGGGTCGCGACCCCTCAGGGGGTCACCAAATTAGTTTGGGGGGTCCCCAAATTATTATTTTTTTTTTCACGATTTTTCAAAAATAGCAGATCTACAAGCTCATAGCGCGCCACTCGGTGGCGCGCTATGAGCTTGTAGATCTGCTATTTTTCAATAGCTAAATTATTATTATTATTATTATTATAACACCAAAAGGGGTTCCCGCCCAAAATGGGTTAAGGTTATTGTAGCAGTCAATTTATATTGGGGGTCGGGAGGGGGCGGGGCGGGGGCCAAAGCAGACATTGCCAAAGCATTTCCGGGGGTCCCCGGCCAAAAACGTTGAGAACCCCTGATCTAAATGATCAACTCCTGAGAATCACACATCATGCCACCAAAGCCACTGGCTCTTATTTCACCGGTTGCACAAGAAATGGAGTGAATTGTTCATGTGTGTTGTTAAGAATCTGCACCAGCATTGACCTTATAATCTCATTGAGTTGAGTGTGCCTCTACCATGCATAACTTTGAAGTGCTTGCACAATAAATGGAAGTATAAATGTACATGCCATGATGCCACAAAGAAGTAGCTGGCCCGTGTTAACCTAGCTGCTGCAAGCTGGTGTGCAGGAAAGCTTTTTTTGCGTGACGTGACGACACCTTTTGTGTTGCCTGGCAACAGTCCAGTACCAGTTGTGTTGTCAACAGGGAAATAGTTGATCAAATGTACAAACAAATCATATAATCGTCACTCAATAGTCGTCACTTCTTACTGTTGACTAACCAGTAAGACGCCCTGAATGCTGGCAAAAGGATTCAAGATAGATGAGGGTTTATTTGTCACTCACTTTGCCTGCCTGCCTGTTTTTTTTTTTAAATCATATCATAATTTGAGCGGCCCACCGGAAATATGACCGGTACGTCCTGTGGCCAGTCCACCCCTGGGGACCATTGGAGCACGTGTTTGTATGTCAGAAACTGAACAGTGTGGGATATGTGCATTTAATTTATTTCCGGTTATATTGTATGAATTGTGTAATTGTGATCTCCTTGATTATATTTTACATGGTTAAACTCTACCTCAACTAACAAAAGGTGTCCAAGTACATAGTGCTGTAAAAAAGTACACCATGTCTCTGTACGTCTGTCTGTCTGTACGTACGTGTGTACGGCTGTAATCCACGTAACTCGAGGACCATTCGCCCCACCGACTTCAAATTCGACACACACGTTCCACACCACCACAGGGAGTGCAGTGCCTGGTGTCAAGTCCGTCGGACACACAGTTGTCCAGAACCGCCATAAAAGGCCTCTGTCCGGGCTCTGCACCTGATCACCCCTATATCTCCATATATGGAGCTGGCCTGTTCTGACATCTGCATAGACTCCACATTTGGGCATGCCTGACAAAGAACTCCATATATGGGCATAAAAGGGACACAGACATAATAACTGGGTGGGACATGCATTTCCAACTTGCATCGTTCCAAGTAGGCCAGTGCCCAACAGGCACCGCTCTAGTGTCATAAACTAGAAAACAAATGAATGTGAAAATAGCCGATCTACAAGCTCACGACGCGGCGCAAAGCCTGGCTGCTGCGTACACATTAACGGGAAAGATATTCGTAGAAAGCAAACAAGGAGCAGTCAGAAGGACATCCGTAGCATTGAAAGTAATGGCAGTAAGCAAGTATAAATGCACGATTTACCATTTACTTATACAGAGACACTCTATATTGATCTGCAGTTACATATAGGAGAAAAGGAAATATGGCCTTCTCGTTTTGGTAGATGATCCTGTATCGGTACTAGTATCTATGATGAATTCCTGTTCTGTCTATAGAAGTGTCTATTTGTACGTCTCTAAATGTTTTGATGATTTGAACATGGTGGACCCTATTGGAAACAAGTGTAATGCTTAATTGGGTCGTCCACTCACAGTTAACAGCCTTTGTATTGAGTTTGTGCTTGAAATGTACTGTAATTCTGCAAACTGTTAATAAATTCTTCAATCAATCAATCAATCAATCTATGATACCGAACACCTCCTTTAGCAAACGTCAATGCAAGGTTCAGAGGTATTCAGGTTCCTGAGTGTTGTGTGACAGAAAGGGTTGAAGGTCATGCTAGCCACACACAAACACACACACACACACACACACACACACACACACACACACACACACACACACACACACACACACACACACGCACGGACGCACACCCGCAACACACAAAGGAGCGCACGTGCAGTCGTGCACGGGGCAAATCTCAGCCTTCTGCCCAAGGGCCCTGCATGTGCTCTGACGTCCATGCGAGAGATTCTTATGTCTGAAACATGCACTAGTGATCCAACAACACGCATAGATTCACACATACACACTACAGGACACGAGAGAAACCTGTGGGTTGAGCCAAATCGAGGGGCGGTGAGTTTCACACAAAAATGTCCTTTTACCTCACACATCCGGAGATTCACTGTAATTTCAGTTATTCGTTATCTCTCACAAGAGAAAAGAAAAACGCATGTCGGGGGGGGAGGGGGGGTTATGAGTTACGGCCGAGCTACACCAGGCTTTTATGCACTTAAACGCACACACAGCATGCACTTTTAGATCCGAGTCGTATTTTAACCCATTTTGGGGCGAGAACCCCTTTTGGTGTTAGCATTATGTTATGCTTTAGCTATTGAAAAATAGCAGATCTACAAGCTCATAGCGTGCCACCGAGTGGTGCGCTACGAGCTTGTAGGTCTGCTATTTTTGAAAAATCGAAGAACGACTGACATAGAAACATAGTTTTCTGAAAAAGCTGTCAGGATGTAGAAGACATTTTTTGAATCTGATCTCAGGTCAAAATGGGTTAAAGTCTGCGTATGCGGGGCTCGGCGTATCCGCGCAAACGCGCTTTGGTGTAGCAGCTCCGCTAGTCAAGTAGTCATTAAGTCAGAGCCAGGCAGTCAGTCTGAGGAATCATCCGCCAGCGTGGGGAGTCTGGTGGTTTAGCTAACGACAGCCTTCACAACTTTAGGCATGGATGACTTGTTTGACCTGGGTGGAGCAGAGAGGCTGGGGACCTGCATGGGGAAGTGAATGGGAACCACCCTGCGTCATTTCTCTGTCTGTCTGTCCAACACGCACGCACACGCACACACACACACACACACACAAAAACCCACACGTAAATCAATCATGCACAGCAAACAGATGTCACGCACACAGATTAGACACACACACATACAGGGCAGCGTATGCATACACTCGTATACGCACGCACGCATGCACGCACGCACGCACGCACGCACGCACGCACGCACGCACGCACGCACGCACGCACACGCACACGCACACACACAGGGATGACCAGGTAATGACTATTCAAACATTGTAATAGGCCACTTATGTGAAACAAACTCCCAGAAAACTGCACAGTCTGCCTCAGCCCAGTTCTTTTCAATCAACACTGAGGCCAGAGGCCTTTTATTGAGGTTTATGATTCATTTCCTACAGTATGTTTCACTGTAACTTCATTTTCATTCTTTATATCTGTTTCATTTTTTGTTCATTCTTCTTTACTATAAGCCATTTAGAGCGGCTGTCGCAGCCACGTATACGCTCGGCGCGGCGGTTCTTGTATTCTTTATTTTGTTTTACTGAGAATAAGGTTAGAAATACGTTTAGGGTTAGGCATAGTTTTACTGGGGTTAAGTTTAGGAATAGGGTTAGGTTTAGGCACAGTTTTACTGAGGTTAAGGTTAGGTTTAACCGTTTAAGCATAATTTACTTAGGTTACTTTAGGAATACCAGGCCGCGCAGTTCCGCCGGCTGTACGCCCGAGGCGAGTTTCGTAGTCCTTTAGGGAATGCGTGCACGTCTCCTTGTAGTTCTTGTAGTCCTTTAGGGAATGTGTGCACGTCTCCTTGTAGTTTTTGTAGTCTTTAGGGAATGCGTGCACGTCTCCTAGTAGTTTTCGTAGTCCTTTAGGGAATGCGTGCACGTCTCCTTGTAGTTTTCGTAGTCCTTTAGGGAATGCGTGCACATCTCCTTGTAGTTTTTGTAGTCCTTTAGCGAATGCATGCACGTCTCCTTGTAGTTTTTGTAGTCCTTTAGGGAATGCGTGCACGTCTCCTTGTAGTTTTTGTAGTCCTTTAGGGAATGCGTGCACGTCTCCTTGTAGTTTTCGTAGTCCTTTAGGGAATGCGTGCACGTCTCCTTGTAGTTTTTGTAGTCCTTTAGGGAATGCGTGCACGTCTCCTTGTAGTTTTCGTAGTCCTTTAGGGAATGCGTGCACGTCTCCTTGTAGCTTTTGTAGTCCTTTAGGGAATGCGTGCACGTCTCCTTGTAGTTTTTGTAGTCCTTTAGGGAATGCGTGCAGGTCTCCTTGTAGTTTTTGTAGTCCTTTAGGGAATGCGTGCACGTCTCCTTGTAGTTTTCGTAGTCCTTTAGGGAATGCGTGCACGTCTCCTTGTAGTTCTTGTAGTCCTTTAGGGAATGCGTGCACGTCTCCTTGTAGTTTTCGTAGTCCTTTAGGGAATGCGTGCACGTCTCCTTGTAGTTTTTGTAGTCCTTTAGGGAATGCGTGCACGTCTCCTTGTAGTTTTCGTAGTCCTTTAGGGAATGCGTGCACGTCTCCTTGTAGTTTTTGTAGTCCTTTAGGGAATGCGTGCACGTCTCCTTGTAGTTTTGGTAGTCCTTTAGGGAATGCGTGCAGGTCTCCTTGTAGTTTTTGTAGTCCTTTAGGGAATGCGTGCACGTCTCCTTGTAGTTTTGGTAGTCCTTTAGGGAATGCGTGCAGGTCTCCTTGTAGTTTTTGTAGTCCTTTAGGGAATGCGTGCACGTCTCCTTGTAGTTTTTGTAGTCCTTTAGGGAATGCGTGCAGGTCTCCTTGTAGTTTTTGTAGTCCTTTAGGGAATGCGTGCGGGCAGAGGTTCCCAACCACTGGCGGTACTTGAGCCCCCCTCTGGTGGTACACAGATGCAGGTGGCCGACAGGATGGCCTTCATTGAGAGCAAACATTACATTCACAGAGACCTTGCCTTGCAAATGGCCGACGGCATATGGCCTTCATCGAGAGCAAACATTACATTCACAGAGACCTTGCCTTGCCTTGCAGATGGCGGACGGCATGGCCTTCATCGAGAGCAAACATTACATTCACAGAGACCTTGCCTTGCCTTGCAGATGGCCGACGGCATATGGCCTTCATCGAGAGCAAACATTACATTCACAGAGACCTTGCCTTGCCTTGCAGATGGCGGACGGCATGGCCTTCATCGAGAGCAAACATTACATTCACAGAGACCTGCGCGCGGCCAACGTCCTGGTGAACAGTGAGCTCATCTGTAAGATCGCTGACTTTGGACTGGCGAGACTCATCGAGGACACCGAATACACCGCCCGAGAGGGTAAGAAGACCGGACAACTTTACCGCTAACTCTATATTTTCAACCTTTTTCATATCAAGGCCCATTACTTATTGAGCATTTGAGCCACGGAACCACCATTTGATGAGATTTAGCCTCTCAGACCCAAAACAAAAGAATATTTTGTTATCGTTTGATAAGATTTTGTCCATGCTGTATTGATGTTGGTACCATTATGGAGATAACAGGCAAACGATCAAAATAACAATTATTTTACATTCTCTAATTGTGTAGACTTATTGTAAATTAACTAAGTAATGCAGATGTTTAACAATAATTTACCTCTTGAGAGCATAACATTTTATTCTCTCAAGCAGGGAAGGCTCCAGGGGGGGGGGGGGGGTCAAGGGGGGGCTTTAGCCCCCTCTGGTGGAGGCTTAGCCCCCCTAAGCCCCCCCTCCAAACAAGCCAAATTGACTGACTTCTATGTAAACCAAGATTAATTAGCCCCCCCTCTAAATAGCCAGCCCCTCCATAGCACCCCCAGTCATAATGTTCTGGAGCCGTCGCTGCTCTCAAGAGTTAATGATCTAGAAGGGTCCATTTGGTTACCAACTTTCCATCGATTAATTTAGCTGGGGACCACCTGGAACCCCCTCAAGGACCACTGTAGCACAACCAAACAAAGTAACTTGTCTTTTAGTTCTACTGGATCTCTTTTTATTTATTGACGAAACTTGATTTAGTTTTCGTCAGTGAGAAAATGTTTATTTTAGTTTTTTGTCATAGTTTTAGTCAACGAAATTAACACTGTCTAGTGTCTACCAGGTTTGAAACCTCCACCGATGATGTCACTGGTAGACAGGCTCCTGAAATGCCCATGCCCAAAACAGGGATGCCAGGGTTCAAGTCACTATGAGCTTCAGGCAGGGTTACTTGTCACACCCTGTCCTACCCGGCAACAGGGTTTAAATTTCTCAATGGAAGTGCACAGGAGACAACCGCCAACCACTGCCGATGTGCTAGTTATATATTGTACTAACTGTACTAACATACTCTAAATTATTTATTCAAATACGTTCCTGATTGCCGCTTTAATAACATGTCTTCATATCCATAAAAGCAGGCCTTACTAAATGGTGTGTCTGTGCTTTATAATTCAGTCTTCAATTCTGTTAAGATTTCAGTAAGACAAAGCAAATTATATTATTTTCACATTATGTGACTCAAAAACATGGATGTTGTTGCATCAGATTAACTTTCAGTGCAATAGCCCCACCACATGTTAACTTCTTGTACTGCACAATTCAGGGGGCGTTGGGATTTAGCTGTGTACAAATGAATGAATGCAGTGGTCATCTTCGCTGTGCTGGCTTGTGGTGGACATTTTGGTCAAAAATCATTATTTTCCAGTGGACATACAAAATGAGTGGACAATAATATTTCCAGAAACAGAGAAGCAGAGCTAGCCACGAAAAATGGAGACTTGACATTCAGTAATCGAGTCCTTATGATCAAAATAAGAACAATATAATGGTGTGTGTAAAACAGAAAATCTAAAATGTGACCCCTGAATGAATGGCGTTTCCTGCTGTGTTCACAGGTGCCAAGTTCCCCATCAAATGGACGGCCCCGGAGGCCATTAACTACGGCACGTTCACCATAAAGTCAGACGTGTGGTCATTTGGAGTTCTGCTCACAGAAATAGTGACATATGGTCGCATACCTTACCCTGGTATGTACCCACACGCACACCACACCACGCACGCACGCACGCACGCACGCACGCACGCACGCACGCACGCACGCACGCACCCTGGTCTATACAACACCATTGAGAGACGATAATAATAACAACAACACAACATGTAATCTCTCACCTTGGCATTGAGCAGGCATGTCCAACCCAGAGGTCATCCAGCACCTGGAGGTGGGCTACAGGATGCCGCCGCCGGACCACTGTCCCGAGAGCCTCTACAACGTCATGTGTCAGTGCTGGAGGGAGAACCCCGACGACCGCCCCACCTTCGAGTACCTGAGGAGCGTGCTGGAGGACTTCTTCACGGCCACGGAGAGGCAATACCAGGAGCAGCCCTGACAGACAGACAGACAGACAGACAGACAGACAGACAGACAGACAGACAGACAGACAGACAGACAGACAGACAGACAGACAGACAGACAGACAGACAGACAGACAGACTTAAACCAATGATCAGGGGTGCCCTCCCACTTTTAAAATGACCAGCTCAACAAGATCTACCCACAAAAACAAAAGGTTACATATTAGACAAACGCACTTGGAATGGGAAATAGAATTGGTAAATGGAATTGGTAGGTTTTTTTTCCTTCTCTTTTGTATATAACTCTGTAATGCTAGTGACGTTTGTGCGCAACACTCTTGAAAACAAAGTATTGCATTGTGGGTTTGAGCTGACAGGCCTTTTTTGATGTCAATCAATACAGTCACCTTAATTCAACTTAAGTGGCAGGTGTGAAAAATATTCTTTTAATATAAATTATAAAAACATTTAAGGGCATGTCATGTGGTCTAGCTGCACAGCCTTTGTGGTCTACTGGTAGATCGCGATATATCTTTTGGGCACCCCCAAGAGGAAAAAAAGCTTGGTATGAAAGAGTTTTCTCTCTGTTGCTCCTGAACTCGATTCCATCATGGTATAACTACGTATTCAGAGGTAATCTGTTTGATTTACTCAAGGAAGGGATACATCATTACGCTGTGTGACACATGCACGTGCAGTGGTGGAAAAAAAGTACTCAAATGTTTTACTTAAGTAAAAGTATGAATACTGCAATGTAGGATGTACTCTGTTACAAGTAAAAGACCCGTATTCAAAATGCAGTTAATGCACTCAAGTAAAAGTGCAAAAGTATCGGCATCAAAATGTACTTAAAGTACTAGAAGTTAAAAGCACTCATAATGCAGATTGTCCCATTTCACAAGTTAAAAATGTGTACAAAATCTTTTGAAAATAGCCGATCTACAAGCTCACAATGCATCGCATCGTGACACATTGTGAGCTTGTTGATCGTCTATTTTCAAATGGTCCGAAATGTGTATAGGGTTGAAGTGGTTAATGTACTGTATGTTTTCTTACTAAAATGTATATCTCCAAAGTAACTAGTAGTAGTAGTAACTAAAGTTTTCAAATAATTGTAGCGGAGTAAAGGTAATCATTTTGGCTCTGTTAATGTACAGTATAGTGGAGTAGAAGTAAAAGTATTGGAAATTGGAAATACTCAAAGCAAAGTGCAAATACCTCAAAATTGTACTCAACCCATTCTGGGCGGGAACCCCTTTTGGTGTTAGCATTATGTTATGCTTTAGCTATTGAAAAATAGCAGATCTACAAGCTCATAGCGCGCCACCGAGTGGCGCGCTACGAGCTTGTAGGTCTGCTATTTTTGAACAATCGAAGAACGACTGACATAGAAACATAGCTTTTTCAGAAAACTGTCAGGATGTAGAAGACATTTTTAGAATCTGATCTCAGGTCAAAATGGGTTAAGTAGCCTACAGTACTTGAGTAAATGTACTTACTGTAGTTACTTTACACCACTGTGTGTGAGTGTGTCGCACGTGACACACTGCCGTATACTGTGAAGTACATAGAGTTATTGAGATCAGACAGAATATAACTGGACTGGCCTGCATGAGCCATGGCTCAATGGTCCAGGCACCTTGGCTGGTAATCCAGTCTGGCAGTGTGCCGTGGGTTCAACTCCCGATCCCGACGGCCTTTACTGCATGTCTTCCCCCCATCTCTCTCCCCATTTCCTGTCAGCCTACTGTCTGTCCCTCCATAAAAAAATATAAAATAAAGGCAAAAGCCAAAAAAAAAAAAAACATTAAAAAAAAAAAAGAATATAACTGGACTGTTCTGCTTGTATTATAAACGGTGCTCTGTATCAAAATGTAAATAAATAATACCCAACACTGCTTCCATCATACATTTCAATAAAGGTCTTCATTGCAATATCCATAAAGCCGACGTAGACCAGTGGTTTTCAACCTTTTTTCATAATATCAAGTGCCATTATTTATTTATTCAGCATTTGAGCCACCCACGCCACGACAGACCACCATTTGATGAGATCTAGGGCTCCATTTCCGTCACCGCTAAACCCCTTATCTTCTTTGCCTTTTTTTTTTTTTACTATTTTGAAAAACATTTTTGAATAGTTCGACTAGCCAATCTACATTGACACGTTGTGAGCTTGTAAACTGGCTATTTTAACTATTCAAAAATGTTTCGCAAAATAGTAAAGAAAAAGGCAAAGAAGTTTAGGGGGTTTAGCGGTGACGAAAATGGAGCCCCTAGCCTCTCAGACCCAAGACTATTTTTTTGTTGTCGTTGGATAAGATTTTGAACACAATTCCATGCTGTATTGACGTGGTACCATGAGGGGAGATAACAGATTTGATAAAAAAATAACAATTCTGCTATCTACATTCTCTAATTGTGTAGACTTGTAGATGTTTAACACTAATTTAACTCTTGAGAGCATAAAATTAAACCAAATGGACCCTTACATTTTATACCTGCATGTCCCGTCAGTCAGTTAGGTCACACCTTCATATATGGTCACACCTCATGACATCACACCTCCATATATGGTCATGCCTTGTGACATCACGCCTCCATGCCTCGTGACATCACGCCTCGTGGCACGTCACACCACCATATATGGCCGCCTCCATATATGAAGATCACGACACTGACCTCATCAAACCCTGGATAGCCATATATGAAGAAGACTGGATCATCACCTCGATCTGCATATATATAGCCGGCCAGCAATCTACATCTGACCTCAAACCTCAAACCCTTAGATCTCCATATGGAGCTGACCTGTTCTGACATTCCATATGTTGATCGTTCCCCACCCGTCCTTCCCAAGGGGCCAGTGAGGCGCTCCAACGTTGAAGCACTGGGCCCTAGTGGTAAGAGGAAGGACTGCAGGCGGACCCGTGCTTTAACACGTAGGACCATCACTCCCTACGTCACCCATACGTCACCCCGGACCTCAAATTTGAGGTCCGGAGGAGGTACTTCCGGCAGTCTTCCGGGTGCTTAAAATACTCTATGGTCCTTCCTCTTCGATATCATGTCTTCCTTTTGATACCTGTCCATACAACAGGCCAGAGAATTAAGGCCCGGCCCTACCTGGGCCCTCATCAAACCCTGGGGGCCTCATCAAACCCAAGACACTGCCCCCGCTGCCACCCTTATAGATCTCCATATATGGAGCTGACCTGTTCTGACATTCCATATGTTGATCTGACCTCATCAAACCCTGTACTGTACACTATCAAAGACACGCTCCATATATGGCCAGTACAGAATTCATTCCATATGTTGATCTGATCCCCCATGCCAAGACGCCAGCCCAGCGGCCCGTGGCCCGTCAACCAGGCAGCATGCGCGACCGGTCACTTCTCGCCCTCAGGGCGTATTACTGGTAATAAGTAATAAGATATAATTTAATACACTGGGCGAGTGGGCGTCCCCCCACCCACCCCCCCCCCCCCCCACACTAAACTCAATTGTAACACTTTTTAAACGTGTCACAGTGTTTAGTTTATAAACAGAAGAGCATGTTTAAATGCCATGATTGCAGCCTAGTCCTGTCCGCCTCGGCAGGTTCTGTGTTTCTCCAGCCGACCCTCACTTCACTGTACACAAGTGTGGGGACGGGGGACCCCACTCCCCAGTTCAAATAATGTTTTGTTTTTTGTTTGTTTTTTGGCGGGGGCGGGGTCGTCGCGTCACAGCCTGAACAATCTGAGAACCCATCGTCAAAAAATAAACAGCGCCTTCTTTTCCTTGAATTTGTTTTGACGTGAGTCAACAGTCTGTCTTGGGAGACTGGAGCCAGTGAAAAGATGGAGTAGTACCCCACCGTACCCCAAGCACATAATATACATACCGTACCTTTGTTTGTCGTTTGGACCGTGGTGGTAACGTGACACTTCACTCAGCACTGCAGTGAGTCTTGGATCAAGGCGCCGCGCTGCGCCCAGGCGCGCCACAAAGTATCAGGTTCCAGCGCTAGTTGGCGCGTCTCCTCTCCTCCAGACCCCCCCCCCCACACACACACACACACACACACGGCACACACGCCACACGCACGCACACAGAGGAACTAAAATGGCGCTGACTTCTGCTCAAGGAACAAAGAAAAAAGTTTGCTACTATTACGATGGTGAGTGCACGTTATTGTGTCCGCAGAGAAGCGGGACTCCCCGGACCCTCTCCGGGAATCCTTTCGCGGTTTTATTGACCCGCTGTGGGAGAAATGTCGCTGCATGCAGGTTTTCTGGGATGTGTGTGTGTGTGTGTGTGTGTGTGTTCCGTTCACTTCCCTCCTAGCCTCCAGTGAGCTAAAGCTATAGCAGACTGACTGACTGATCATCTCTCACCATCACACTGTCTGGATGGACGCAGGCTACCATGGATTCGATTGGAAGAAGAATCCATGATCCAGCGTTCATTTTTTTAGGATCATCTTTGGAGCTTTTCGTTTGCTCTTTTATTTTAATATGAAATATTTACTTATACAGATTCAGAATAACACATCGTTAACGTTTGAGGTAGTTTTGTTTTAATTAACCCCCCCACACAGAGGAGAGAGAGCTAACAAAGGAGACTGTGGGACAATTAACCTTATTGACACACACACACACACCGCAATTACCTACACAACACAACACGCGTACACATAGCCCCATATGTGCCCTCTCCCTACGCTCATTCTGTAGCTCCTACAGAATGAGCGTAGTGCTGAGGGAACATACTGGGTCTAGCGTACAAAGTATGCTTGGTTAAAAAGCTTCACTTGTGCGACAGCGGCGCTTGCCGACAAGCGGCTAGAGCAGCATTGATTGTTGCCTTGTGGAGATGATAGATCTGTTCCGTGTCTGTCTTGCAGCCCATTTATTGTCGCCACGCGACGCCTATTAATTGGGCTTTAAAATGTCCCTAAGCAAGGGATAGATATGTGTGCAGAATGCAGATCTCTTGTTGTTGCCATCAGGCACCGCCTGTCTGTCTGGTCCTGAGACCAGTGGTTGGTTCTTAAACCTTAATTGAGAGTCGAGACCCAAAAGAGAAATGAGATGTTTGCCTATCCCGGATAGCGAGTAAAGGAGAACTCCTCCTAGCCTTTGGTGTTTACATCCAAATAGCAGACCTTGTTGTAAACAGAACTAGCCCAAGATTTAGACTCTCGTAGAGGTTTTTCTCTCGTCAGAATCGAAAAAAACCTCTACGAGAGTCTAAATCTTGGGCTACAACAGAACAAGGTCTGTATTGAGATCAGACAGAATATAACTGTCAAAAGGTCATGGAATTCAAATGTTGTGACATCGTGCATAAAGTGATGTAGGCCTGTCTTAATACTGAACTTAGTCTTTTCACAATGTACTTTACAACTGTTGTATTATTTGAACTGTAGGACTTTCCTGTGCTGTTACAGTTACAGTATTCAATCATCCAACCAATCAGAATAGAAATGGAGTCAGGTTACAGGTACAGAATCAGTTGTCACATCACAGATTTACAGCCTAAAAGACTAGTGGGTGAAATTAGTTTTTAGCATAGTTTGTTAGTTCCCATCGTATCGTTTTCTTTCCATACAATTTACAATTTAGGCATTTAGCAGACGCTCTTAATCCAGAGCGATTTACATTAAGCAATAACAAAAGCATGGCATACATCACATATATAAAAATCACACCCGTGTGAACTGAGTGGTGTAAGGTCTTATATAGACTGATCAGCTGTGGTCTGACGTAATGTCTGACGTAACGAAATCACACCCGTGTGAACTGGGTGACCATAGAACTGGGTGACCATAGCAACCATGCTCGTTTTTTGGTACGAACAGACAGACAGACACGTAAACTAACAAAGCCAGTTGTAGGAGTGGTTTACACCACTCAAAAAGTAGTTATCATGAATCATGCGTAAACTAAGAACGTAACAGTGGAGTATCTGTGGTATATCCATAGAAAAGAACGTAACAGTGGAGTATCTGTGGTATATCCATAGAAAAGAAAGGGAAGAAGAAGGGGAAAGGAGAGCAAGAAAGAGATGGAAACAAAGTGAAAAAAGCGACATATCATTTTTTCCCACATAAACCTGAGATACAGTATAGAAGGGTGCGTGAGCAATGAGCATAGCAGCAGGTGTACTGTACACTGTAGAGTCGTGTACATTTATATCCTTATATGGACGTTAGTTGGTGCTAGAATTAAAATGAAAACACACAAAAAGTACCGAATACAAATTAGTCAGAAGATTGTTTGACTACTTTTATTAACATGATTATAAACGTTAAAGGAGGTACAGTCGAAGGTAATACTAAAAGGATAACATAAACCAGTAGATCACAAAGGCTGTGCAGGTAGACCGCATGTACATGCCCCTAAAAAAATAAATTAAAATGTAAAAACAAAACATTTATAAACAAAAATCACTGCTTCTAAATGTAGGCAAATAGCTTTGTTTTCCAGAGTTGGTATAGCATTACAAAGAACCAGAAAACCTACCACTTCCATACAGAATGGGAGGAAGTGGTATTTCACATTCACATTCCAACTTAAGTGTGTTTGTCTGTAACGCCAGCACGGTTATTTCAAAGCTCTCTCGGGTAATTGTTTTGATCGTGTTGAGCTGGTCATTTTAAAAGTAGCTCTCAAGTGAAAAAAGTGTGGGCACACCTGGGGCGCTTATCTCAATGTAATCTGGGCTGATCAGTTGCATAAATCTGATTGGGTAACTAAATGTCGTCACTCAGTTTCTATTGACTGCGATTCTTCTGCAACCAACTCTGGCCCTGGTTGGAATCCGAACCGAGGTGTTCAACGTTGTTCGTGTCTGTGTTTCAAGTTTTTAAATCCTTTGACGTTTTGGTATTTGCTTCTGTCTCAGGTGGTGTTGTTTGTTTGCGTGTTTCAGTTTTTAAATCCTTTTGACGTTTTGGTCTTTGCCTCTATCTTAGGTGATGTTGGGAATTATTACTACGGCCAGGGTCACCCCATGAAGCCCCATCGCATCCGCATGACCCACAACCTGCTGCTCAACTATGGCCTCTACAGAAAGATGGAGATCTATGTATGTATAACTCTGCTTTCATGCAGTGTTGATTTCATCGACTAATACTATGACGAAAAATGTTAGTCGTCGACTACCCTTTTTCACTGATGAAAACTACATGGAAACTACATGAAAACTAAGCTATGATGACTGAAACTAAGACTAAATATATTGACAATTTCATTAAGAAATAAACGCTAGACTAAAATGATTGCAAGGGACTAGTGGACAAAAGATCCAGTATAAATAAGACACAAGTCATTTTACACTTGGTTGTCAAACTGGGGTCCTTGACATGAAAAAGTTTGAGAACCACTGATTTTGCGTGTCTGTTGCAGCGACCCCACAAGGCTAACGGAGAGGAGATGACCAAATACCACAGTGACGACTACATCAAGTTCCTGCGTTCCATCCGGCCAGACAACATGTCCGAGTACAGCAAACAGATGCAGAGATGTAAGTTTGGCCAGAGGGAGACTGAGGCTGTGGTAATAGTGTGGTATGTTGATCATAGAGTTTGTCCACTAAAACTATGACGACAAAATCTTAAATAAAACCTAATTTCAAAAGTAAGCTATGATGACTAATACAAAATATATATATATATACTAATAATACTAATATTAATACTAATACTATAAAAAAAATATCAGACAACCAGGAGAGAATAGCTATTTATGAGCTTAATTTTTATAGTGTTCCAGTTCCAAATTTGTCTGCTAATTTCTTTCTGTCCTCACTTACACTTGTTTAATCTGTATTTTTTTTTAATCTCTATCCTAATTGGATAAAATTGGTATCCCAGTTTCGGTTTCGGTTTATGAGAATGCATTTTCTGTTGTAATAAAACGCTGGAGAGACATGGAGACTCCTGTTACTGCAACAAACACTATATAGCAAATAGCAATGAGTACTATCAAAATATAGAGCTTTTTAACACTTATTTTAACCTAAGAAAATCACTCTAAGTTCCCATTTGCATATCATCCGTTTCTCCACAGTTAACGTGGGGGAGGATTGTCCCGTGTTTGATGGCCTGTTCGAGTTCTGCCAGCTCTCGACCGGGGGCTCTGTGGGTGAGTTGTCTTCATGCGTTCTACCCAGTGTTGTTTTCGTCAACTAAAACTAAAACGAAAAATGTTCGTCGACTACCTTTTTTCACTGACGAAAACTAAATGGAAACTAAATGAAAACTCAGCTATGATGAGTAAAACTAAGACTAAATATACTGACAATTTCGTCAACAACTAAAAACTAGACTAAAATGTTAGGAAGGGACTAGTGGACAAGAGATCTAGTATAAGTCATTTTACAATTAGTTGCACAACGCTTGTGGATCGTCTATTTTCAGCAAGTGAAAAAAACAATCATTACGACGGCATCAAGGCCCGCCAAAATACATGTAAATCACATGTAGATTTAGTCGACTAAAATCTTATGATATTTAGTCCACTAAAAATAGACTAACACTAAAACATTCCAGGTGACTAAAATGTGACTAAAACTAAATGAAAACTATTCAAGAGACTACGACTAAAACTAAAATCAAAATGTGCTGCCAAAAACAACACTGGTTCTACCCTGACATACTGTATTTGCCTGGAAGAATCGTAATCAGAACATGGTATTTGTTTGCACCGCTCATCCCTGACACCCATCCATACGTCCCATGGTGCGAGCGGGTCGACAGTGACTGGCTTCAGTCAACCTGTCCTGTCCATAACCCACTCCGTGAATCGGTGACTGACTGGGGCAGCGGGTGTTTCGCTTGCTTGAAAAATCGGTCGCTTCGTCTGTATTTGTGTAGCGTTTCACAGCCTTGGGGTAGAGAGGGAGGGAGACCCGCACACTGTCACTTGCTGGTTCAAGAGCTTTTTATTTAATGTCAAATGCAACGTTTCGGTCTTTCGACCTTCCTCAGGCATCCCTTCAAACAGCCTTGGGTTCATTGTCAGTGGCATTTAATGTTTGTGTTAGGACACAAATCTACACTATAGCAATATATAGGAGGGGCTAGCGCCTCTCAAAAATATTGAACCAATGGAAAGTATAGATTTTAAAGATCAGGCATTCGTGGAATGGGCAACACAGCTAAACGTGTGGGTAGCGCCTACAAAAGATTTGCTTGCTTTGAGTTGCATAGTGGATCATCCAAAAAATTGGATGATTGCACTCTGCAGCTGCAACACTGGTCACCAAACCTAGCCACATTTTTCTGTGGGATGACATCCCATTCCTCAACCAGGTTTTGTTGCAAGTCATCCAACGTGGTTCTGTTGGTCAGTCTCTGGCATGTACAGCACGCCCAAGCTGATCCCACAAGTGTTCAAATGGGTTGAGGTCTGGACTCACGGCAGGCCATTCCATCGTCTCCACTCCAAAATGCTGGAGGTAGGCTACTCTGTGATGATCCTGGCTCTGGGGGGGCGAGCGTTGTCATCCTGGAGGATGGCGTTAGGTCCCAGATTCTGAAGATGTGGGATCGCCGCTGGCTCCAGAACCTCATCCCGATATCTCACTGTATTGATGTTGCCTTCAATGATGACAACTTCAAGTTCTGTCTTGCCTGTGAGAGAGATAGTGCCCCATACCATGCCAAGCTGTTGTGGCTGCGTATGGATCTTCCTCCCGCTACCGAGTTCCCTAACACTATGTGTAAAGTTAATAAAGTGTAAAAATGGCCAATATGTGTTTTTTCCCTTATTACTGTGGGAGAGTGCAATCATCCAATCACTAAGCAACTCATAGCAAAGGGTTGAATTCAAACCACTTGCCATTTTGGCAAATTGTTTGGAGGCGCTACCCACACTCTTAGCTGTGTTGCTCATTCCACGAACGCCCGATCCTTACAATCTATACATCATTGTAAAGATGATTAATCAACGATTAAAATTATATAAAATACAATACCAATTGGTATTATTAAAGTGGAGAAATAATGGACCAAAGTTAAGTTTCCGAACTTTTGTTGCTGAGTTTATATTCAAAGATGTGCAGTGTGCACACTTTCATGAAAACTTTCATGATTTCTCAAAAATAGCAGATCTACAAGCTCATAGCGTGGCACAAAGTGATGCGCTATGCGTGTCAAAAAATATTAGAAAACCACAAAAAAAGGGTATTTATTAAAAATGGTATATAATATAATTACAAATTGGTTCATTGTTTGGTCATCACTGTGTTCTAGCCGGCGCAGTTAAGCTCAACAAACAACAGACCGACATCGCCATCAACTGGGCCGGAGGACTGCATCACGCCAAGAAGTCTGAGGCCTCGGGTTTTTGCTACGTCAATGACATCGTCCTCGCTATTCTAGAGTTACTGAAGTGAGTATGAAAGATTGATCACAGCCACCCTGCTATGTTGTCAGTGCCTTGAATTGCATGGATGCTCTCTTGCCATTTCTCTCTACGTTGAGACTCGAGAGCGTGCGTGCGTGTGTGTGTGTGTGTGTGTGTGTGTGTGTGTGTGTGTGTGTGTGTGTGTGTGTGTGTGTGTGTGTGTGTGTGTGTGTGTGTGTGTGTGTGTGTGTGTGTGTGTGTGTGTGTGTGTGTGTGTGTGTGTGTGTGTGTGTGTGTGTGTGTGTGTGTGTGTGTGTGTGTGTGTGTGTGTGTGTGTGTGTGTGTGTGTACCGCGGCCATCTTGCCATCAGCGTTTGGAAGCTCTCGTTTTCAGTAAAGCAACGGCATGCTGCCTCCTGCATTATGTGCACATTCAAAAGAGGTGGTACACAGGGACGTTGAGTGATATAAAGAGGTGCTACACAGGGACGTTGAGTGATATAAAGAGGTGCTACACAGGGACGTTGAGTGATATAAAGAGGTGCTACACAGGGACGTTGAGTGATATATCCAACGAGCACTTCCAAACTAAAAATAGCCTCATGCCTCATAGCATGTCTACAGTGGATTTTCATGAAACAAACACTTTGCAGATAGAAAGAGGATAATTCAAGCTTTTCGTACAGCTGCAATGTTGGTGAGTTTGACGTTGTTTAAGCCATTTTGGGCGGGAACCCCTTTTGGTGTTAGCATTATGTTATGCTTTAGCTATTGAAAAATAGCAGATCTACAAGCTCATAGCGCGCCACCGAGTGGCGCGCTACGAGCTTGTAGGTCTGCTATTTTTGAAAAATCGAAGAACCACTGACATAGAAACATAGCTTTTTCAGAAAACTGTCAGGATGTAGAAGACATTTTTAGAATCTGATCTCAGGTCAAAATGGGTTAATACAATCAGATAGGACTTTTCTGTTTGGATGTACGGGCTGTCAATGGGAAATTGCACCTAGTTACCACCTTGCCATTAACGTATATGGCCGTGGTGTGCACTGTGCACAGTTGTTCTTGTGAAGCACTTTTCTGCTGGACACGCCAACAAGCAGCCAGCCTGTATAGTGAAGCCTCGCTGTGGAACACTGCATTGTGACGTGCGATTTGAGCTTTGTTCACTATTACTTCAGGGCTGCCAAGTCTCACGCTTTGAGAGTGAGAGTCACGCAATTTGACCTTTTACCACGCACCACGCCACACCTCTCATTTCTCACGCACGCACAATACGCACGCCGAGGGGGGCATAAAATGTGCCAAAAAAGCCAAGCCGGCTATCATAATAACAATTTTCTCCGCGGCTCAGCCGCGTAATAACGCGCGCCCATGTGTGCGTCCTCACAAACGGCAAAATAGCCGATCTGCAGGAGATCATGCAGCGCTGTTATATGCAGTAGAAGGGTAACCAGGCAGTGGACCACCAAATCGTCAGCAGGGTCCCTGACTGTGACGCATGGAAATGAGCCATGCAGAGTTTAACATCGCATCGAAATATTTTTCATGGAAGACAATATAGCCTCCACAAGTTACAACATTAAGTGAGTAAGTCACAAGTGACTATCTCTCTTCTATACTGGTGTGTGGCGTGACTGGTGGCGTCTCTTGCGTGATATGAGGAACGGTGCCAGTAGCCTACGCACATTATAGGGACAAAGTCGTGTGTGTGTGTGTGTGTGTGTGTGTGTGTGTGAAGGGGGAGGGGCCGCATCGCAACTTGTCGTTATAGTTCTGTTCAGAGAGGGGGGGGGGGGGGGGGGGGAGAGAGAGAGAGAGAGAGAGAGACCACAGATGTGTGGGCATGGGGAAATTAAAAATAAGGCATTTTCCCAAATTCCAGTTTTCTGACTTTTTATTTCACAACATATTCCCCAATTTCCACTGAGATTATGGGGTGAATGAATGTGGCCAGACCCATCTTCTCTTTCTGTCATAGTGACATTGTCCTGCATCAGATCATGTCCAAATCAGGTTCTCCAATCTCCAGTAGCCTCTTCAGTTTTTTGAAGATTTTTTGAGTGGTGCAACAAAACAAACAAAATGTGTGTGGCTGGCTGGGTCTGAGCACTATGTGTGTGGATTGCTGGCTGGGTCTGAGCACTATGTGTGTGGCTTGCTGGCTGGCTGGCTGGGTCTGAGCACTATGTGTGTGTGGATTGCTGGCTGGCTGGCTTTGAAGTAGGCGAACGGTGTTTGGTGTTACATGTATTACAGACGTACAGCTGTACAGACACAGAGACTTTGCATTTATAGTTAGATGATACATTGGCTACTATATGGACATTGAATATTCCCTCATTTAAAACCTTTGATTTTGACATGTTAACAAAATGAAATAAGAATGTTGACTCTGTCAATACAATATTCAATTGACAGTCATGCAAAATCAGGCATATTTTCCTATATAATGCCTAATTTGCATATTTAAATATACAATTTCAGAAAACTTGTAATACAATAAATCATTGTTTTCATGTAATTAATCAACTATAGGCCGTGTTGGGACCCCAGAAAAAGTGCCTAGAAAATGAATTTCGTTCCCGCGTCATGGGCACTACTCATTCAATGCATTTTTTCAAATCAACCTGGGGACCACTATTGTGTTGGGTGGGGATATGGGCTAAGATTAGTGCTTTTGTAACTTAACACTTGCTATGCATCCCATGTGTATACAACATCCCACTGTTTCTCAACCGTTGACTACTACTGGTAAAATGGCCTAATAATAATGACTCAACCAGACAATCCGGTGCACTTCCCCTTTCTTGAGATTCTAACTCCCTTTTTCTGTTGAATTTCTTGAACTCCAACTTGTCAGTAAATGACTACATGGATGGACTCATCATAGGTCACCAGGTCATTCAGTGCACTTCCCCTTTCTTGAGATTCTAACTCCCTTTTTCTGTTGAATTTCTTGAACTCCAACTTGTCAGTAAATGACATGGATGGACTCATCATAGGTCACCAGGTCATTCAGTTCACGGTTTCTCAACTAGTGGAAAGAACATTTAAAAAAATCAACAAATCCTACATTACTAAATGCATGGTCAGGGACCACATGCAATACCTCCACGGACCACCAGTGGTCCACGGACCACCTGTTGAAAACCCATGGTCTACTAGATGGACGTGTGTATGCACGTACAGAGATTTTGTGCATTCATTATTTAATACTCCTATCTGTATCAATATGAATGTGTATATTAGAGTGTTCTAGATAGATGTAATCATCATCAGAGCATTTCAATGTGGCCTACTAGGGAAGTTTCATGGTGATCACTAGTTCTTAAGTTTTTTCATCCTATTCACATGTATATAGGTGAAAATAACAAAATGTGTGATAAATATGAAAAAGCTGCTCCTGTGGAAGTGTTATCATATATTAATTTACTTATATTGACCTTCTAAACAATTTAATATAGGTATGGTTTTGCCCACTCATTTCGTAATGAAAACTTGTCTGGCTCATGGACTATATGTGTGTGGCTTGCTGGCTGGCTGGCTGGGTCTGAGCACTATGTGTGTGGCTGGCTGGCTGGCTGGGTCTGAGCACTATGTGTGTGGCTTGCTGGCTGGCTGGCTGGCTGGGTCTGAACACTATGTGTGTGGCTTGCTGGCTGGCTGGCTGGGTCTGAGCACTATGTGTGTGGCTTGCTGGCTGGCTGGCTGGCTGGGTCTGAGCACGAAAACAGCGTGGTGGTTTTTCACCACCTGTGCGCAACCAAACGCAAACACAAACACACATGCACATATTAACTGTATATATGATGATTTCGGGTGTGCCAGTACAGTACAGTACAGTACAGTACAGTACAGTACAGTACAGTAGTGGGTCATTTCTCTACCGTTTCGGACGCGGGGTCCCCCCGGGGACCCCCACACGGAGTTGCACCACTCTAGGGTGGGATGTCTGTATTCCTCTAAAATTGGCCTTTAACATTGATTTAGAGTCTAAATCAATGTTAAAAAAGGCCAAATCGACATTAAAAAAGGCCAATTTTTTTTCGCCGCCGCCCGGTGGGCGGCGTCGAACACATTAAGACACTAAGGTCTCACTCTTGGCATTTTCTGAAACTTGGCAGCCCTGATTACTTACTATTGAATGCTGAAGACTGGACATGGCGGGCGGCCAGCAGGACAGGGAGAACATGCCTGTAGGAGCCAAATGGGTATGAAATGTCAACTGGATTTACAGTATGCGACCACGGGGTGGCGCTGTTGGCTAGTATATACGTGTCAGGTTCACAGGTGACCACCAGAGGGTCTTTACATCGACATAGTGGTGGTAATAACAACAGTGTCTGTCGTGTCCCATGGCTCCAGATACCAGAGGGTCCTGTACATCGACATAGTAGTGGTAATATTAACGGGGTCTTGTCGTGTCCCATGGCTCCAGATACCACCAGAGGGTCCGGTACATCGACATAGTAGTGGTAATATTAACTGTCGTGTCCCATGGCTCCAGATACCACCAGAGGGTCCTGTACATCGACATAGTAGTGGTAATATTAACGGTGTCTTGTTGTGTCCCATGGCTCCAGGTACCACCAGAGGGTCCTGTACATCGACATAGACATCCACCACGGTGACGGTGTGGAGGAGGCCTTCTACACCACGGACCGCGTGATGACCGTGTCCTTCCACAAGTACGGAGAGTACTTCCCCGGCACGGGAGACCTGAGGGTAAGCCTCGTCTAGGAACCCTGTTATGACGGTGGTTCTCAACCGGTGGGGACCGGGGACTGGTTGTCCCAAAGAGCACCTTGTTGTAAACAGATGTGGTCCTTCCTTTTCCTGATAATTTAAGGAAGACTTGTAGATCTGCTATTTTCACAATACTTTGGAAACCGAGTTATACTAAATTGAATGCCTCAACTCCTACAATAAAAGTGCTGGTGGGGTTCCCCAGTTCAAATAATAATTATTTGCCTGAAAAGGTTGGGAACCTTATGGCGCACACACGCACGCACGCACGCACGCACGCACGCACGCACACACACACACGAATGTTGAGTTCCAGTAGTGTGCTGACACAGAGCTTGTCTCCTGCAGGACATCGGTGCAGGGAAGGGTAAATACTACGCCGTCAACTACCCGCTGAGAGACGGGATCGACGACGAGTCTTACGAAGCCATATTCAGGCCTGTGAGTACATCATGTAACACTGTGGTTCCAGAGGGGGGTCTGGGGACCCCTCGAGAGAGTTCCAGGGGGTCCCCAGCTAAATAATTAGGAACCAAATGGACCCGTATGGGTCTGTAACTCAGAGAGTGCAAAAAAACAAAAATGCATGCATTTGTACACTCTGAGTTAAATTAACATTGATTTTACAATATACATTGGGGTCCCAGAGATAGAAATGCCATTAAATGTGGGGCCGTAGCCTAATTCAGGTCAAACCTGGGATCCTTGAAATGAAAATGGTTAGCATAATAATATTTTCTAATGGGGGTCCGCGGGCTAATGAGTGTCAATTTGGATAACAATAACTTTTCTGGATCCACACGCATGCTAGACAAAATAACCCCTTTTAGGACGGGATTTATCTCCCAAACGACGTGTAAAACCTGATACATACTTTGTCGTACGGCAGCGGCACAGCCCGCCAATACATAGCCGATCTATAAGCTCACGGCTTATTAGGTTAGCTATTTTTGGCACATGAATGTAGGCATCAGATATACGAGTCCAAACATTGTGAACAGCCGTTGTGTTTGGTGTGGCTGTAGATCATGGCCAAGGTGATGGAGATGTACCAACCCAGCGCTGTGGTTCTCCAGTGTGGAGCCGACTCGTTGTCAGGAGACCGCCTGGGATGCTTCAACCTCACCATTAAAGGTACAGCTTTTCCCCGTCTATTGTGAGCTTGTAGATCGGCTATTTTTTTGGCAAACGTTCCCCCTCTGAGTAGGGATGCTGCGGTAAGGGTTCAGGTGGTGAACTTGTTATTATTAGTTGTATTGGGTTTTTTGAGTGGTGCAAACCACTCCAACAACCAGCTTTGTCTGTATCTATGTGTCTATGTATGTGTGTACCTGTACGTGGCCCCCAAAAAAATGAGCATGGTTACTATGGTCACTGACATTACGTCAGACCACAGCTGATCAGGCTATATAAGACCTTGCACCACTCAGTTCACACGGGTGTGATTTTTTATATATATTTTTGGGGGCTTTTTATTGATAGGTTGAAAGTAGACTGACAGGAAATAGGGAGAGAGATGGGGGGAGACACGCACGCGGCAAAGGCCGTTGGGATCGGGAGTCGAACCCGCGTCACGCCGCGGTCAGGCTAGCTCAGCAGCCTAGGTGCCCAGACGGTTGAGCTAACCATCCGGGCCATTAGTTGTATTGTTAATGGTTTTCACGTGTCTCCTGTCTATTTAGAAGGTGTAAAGAAGTGTCTTTACGACATGGACAGCCTGTGGCATTCTGGAGTATAACGGCATTGCAACTTCAAATGGCAAATGACGTTTTAAGAGGATAATATTTTGACCCACGGTTCTCAAAGGGGGCGCATAGCCAGGGGGTACGCAAAATAATTCCGATTATGTTTTTATCTTTTTTGTCTTTCTCATCATTACATCATTATAATTATGTTCAGCCTATCTAATTTAAAAGTGTGCTGTCGAGTTTTGCACACAAGCAATTAAAAAAAAACATTTGGCACGTGATTCATTTCATATTGTAGTAGTGTAGTAGTATAATGTCTATGAAATGGATCGGAATGATTTTGATTGAAAGGTTTTCAATACAAATAGTTGTACACATGTGGTTGTAAGTATAATGCTTATCGGTGTTTTGCGAGTATGAGGGGCGGGGACTTGGAAAGGTGGCTCCCCTCCAAGGGGTACCTGGAGTTTGAGAACCCCTGATTGGAACCCACTGGTCCCCGATGGACGGCTGAAGCCAGTGTTGTTTTTAGGGATGCACCGAAAGGGAAATTCTTGGCTGAATACCGAATATAGGAAACAGTTGGCCGAATACCGAATATCCGAATATGATTAATATTATATATCTTTTTTCCTACCATTGCTGTCATGGCCGTACCTTAAAGCTACCTGATTTATGGCAAAAGAAATGGTTATGGCAAAACTTAACTTCAATAATAATCACTATTATGGGTCCATAAAACATTTATTCAGCTCTTTTGAATGCATTCATTGCATACACTATTCGGTGATATATTTTCTGCCTATTCAGGCCGAAACCGAATAGGCCGAAAATGAATTTTTAGACATTTTCTGCCGCCGAATATTCGGTGCATCAATTCACTAGTTGATTTGCTCCACCCAGGTCATGCTAAGTGTGTGGAGTACATGAAGAGCTTCAACCTGCCTCTGTTGATGCTGGGTGGAGGAGGCTACACCATCCGCAACGTGGCTCGCTGCTGGACGTACGAGACGGCTGTAGCCCTGGACAGCTCCATCCCCAACGGTGAGTCCTCAGCGCAGGTTATTACTGTCACTTATTGATAATAATAACCCATTAAAGGCCTGGGCTGGGCTGGAGTGGCCCGGCCGAGCGGTCCAGGCACCTAGGCTGGTAATCCGGCCTGGCAGCGTGTCGTGGGTTCGAGTCCCGATCCCGGCGACCTTTGCTGCGTGTCATCCCCCCCCCCCTTTCCTGTCAAACTACTGTTAATCTGTCAATAAAGTCAAAAAGCCCCAAAAATATCTTAAAAAATAAATAAAAAATAACTGGGATATAAAAGCATCTGTGTCGTTTTAGATTTGAACCACTTTAACTGTTATTTTATACATTGGCAATTAAAAAATAGCAGAGCTATAAGCTTATATATCTAGTATATCATGGAAATTGTCGTGAATCTTATATATATATATTTCTTTTTTTTAAAGCGAACATTTTTAACTCAAATATTTGCTTCTGGGGGTTCCGGGAACAAAAAGTATTGAGATGAGGACCGGCGTCCAAATACATCACATCATTTTGGGAGTGTCCTTGACATGACGTAGTTTTGAGCACCACTGATATAGCAACATACGTTTGCTATATCAGCAGTAAACTGTAAAGACCTTTTGTAAGAGCCATGAATTGGTTTGGTTATGTTGATTATACATTGGTCAAGGAAATGAGTAGGCTGTCACTGGTGTTGATGTGGATGATTGACGGGCATAGGGGCGGACCCAAGGTTACCTTTAACATCACCTGTTCACCTGCTGTGGACACGGAGAGAGAGGGGGTGTGTGGGACGCCATACCTTTTGTTGACCGCTTTATTTTGCTTTCTTTTATTTACTTTATTTACGTTGATCGCTGTGGTTACTTGGTAACAAGACAACTCACCCCTTTTCTGTTTTCCTCCCGGAATTTTCCCCAGTGAGGGGTGGGAGAGGCTGGACAGCAGACGGCTGGACTTTGAATTTATCTAACTATAAACTTTCACGACAGCAGACAGCCTAAGTACAAATATAATTTATGAAAAGCTACTACAGTGAAGTCTGTTCACAGAAGTTGTTGTAGGCTATGTGGGGATTATCTGACGAGGTACCATTTGAGTGGGAAAAATCTTACATATACTAAATAATACTAAATTGTTTATAGGGTCAATATAAGTAAAATAATATAGCCTTTCCACAGGAGTATCTTTTTATATTTGTCCAAAAAGAATACAAACAGCCAATAGCATATTACAAAGTTATCCCCCTCACTGGGGAAAATTCCGGGAGGAAAAACGGGCAAGCACCGGGGTGAGTTGTCCAGTATTCGGTTACTTTACTTTATGTTTGAGCACCCTTTGAGTTACATTGCTTTAATAAAACCCCTTAAACGCATTGTTTTGGACCCAGCGAATTCCTTTTGTTTGTGGAGCGGAGCGCGTCTGACAACCTGGCCCATCCCATCGCCTCTCAGCGACTTTAAAGGACAACTTTAGTTTTTTTCAACCAAGGTTCATGTTTAAGGTTGTTATTAGAGAAAGTAAAAGGTGAGTGTATTTTTTTTTTCATTTGCTGCTTTCTTTCGTTTTAGGGATTTTAGCTGTTTTTTACAGGGGGCGGGGGCATTCGAGCATGGGGCTAAATATGTATTTCTTTATAAAATGTTATAGCAATTTATTTTTGTATTATTTACTATAGCCCTACTAGACCCCAATAAATCTGGCCACAAAAGATCACAGGATCTACTGAATGTGTCAAACTGACATATTGAGCCTATGACACACAGTGTGGCTTCCCCCCAGTAGGCTACCTTCACATTCAGTAGATCCTGTTATCTTCTGTGGCCAGATGTAATTTCCTGGGGTCTAGTAGGACTATGGTAAATAATAAAAAAAGAAATCGCTATAAAATTTGGTAAAGAAATACATATTTAGCCCCATGCTCGAATGCCCCCGCCCCCTGTCAAAAACAGCTAAAATCCCTAAAACGAAAGAAAGCAGCAAATGAAAAAAAATTAACACTCATCTTTTAGTTTCTCTAATAACAACCTTAAACATGAATCTTGGTTGAAAAAAAAAGTTGTCCTTTAAGGTCTTTTTCTCATGTAGTCGCTTTACAACCTTTTTAGAATGGGTCTCAGCCTCAGGCCTTAATGTGTTACATTATATCATTCAGTACAGTGAAGTCAACTGAATTTGACTGTGAAATCTGCAACGTGGCGGCGAAGCCATTCAAGTAATCGGTTTAGTAATGATATGCAATCATTTCTAATATAAGTTGTGTTATTTATAACTTGTAACATTATAAAAGGAAATGTGTTTTTGGACTGCTGGATCATTAAGAAATGGTTGGGGTCAGATATCTTGTGAGGAGCGTTTACCACCATTGGTAAATGGTAAATGGTAAATGGTGCATTTATATAGCGCCTTTATCCAAGGCGCTTTACATAGATTGTGCATTACATTCACCCATTCACACACTCATTCATACACCGATTGCGGCGGAAGCCATGCAAGGTACCAACCAGCACATCGAGAGCAATTTGGGATTCAGTGTCTTGCCCAAGGACACTTCGACATGTAGACAGGAGGAGCCGGGATTCGAACCGCCGACCCATGGATCATTGGACGACCTGCTCTACCTCTTGAGCCACAGTCGCCCCATTGCATTTTGTGCTTCTTTAACCATTATTGTCATAGTCTTATTAATCAGTTGATTTTTGATTGATCTGAGATTAATTTAGACCATAAATGATGGTAATGATGGTAAGGCAAGGTACAGTTATAGGCAAACTGCAAAGTGATAAGAGTATCCATTTTGTCCACCACTCCGCAGAGCTGCCGTACAACGATTACTTTGAGTACTTTGGGCCGGACTTCAAGCTTCACATCAGCCCGTCCAACATGACCAACCAGAACACCAACGACTACCTGGAGAAGATCAAGTGAGTCACTTTGCTCTTAAACTCAGTGCTGCTACTGTGCTTGTTGGGAAATACGACTAAATACGCCTAGAAAGATGCCTGTCAGTCGACAGGGTGAACCATATATATAAAAACCTATAGATGCCTCATTCGCCGTTGCAATTAATTGGAGAGACCTGTATCCACGTGAGGGATACAGGAAGTGCGCCGGACAACTAGAGTTGTCCCGATCCGATCATGTGATCGGAAATCGGGGCGATCATGTCATTTTCAAATGATCGGAATCGGATCGGGAGCAAAAAAACATGATCGGGACATATCCCTAGTATCAATATTATATCCAAATCATGTTGTGATTTTGGATATTGTTCTATTGTGATATTGTGATTGTGAAATATCGGATCAGGAAAAATTGGTATCGGCAGATACTCAAAATCAAATGATCGGATCGGCAGCAAAAACAAGTGATTGGCACAACCCTAGGTGCAACCCCGGCATCCAGTCACGTGACTCGCGGTCTCGCGTCCCTTCCTGTCGTTACTTTACTCTATGGCACCAACGCGGGAGGTTGCCCTCACTTGAGATACAGACACCCCAGAGCCGAAGGAGGCGTCTACCTTTCAGACACCCCAGAGCCGAAGGAGGCGTCTACCTGAGATACAGACACCCCAGAGCCGAAGAAGGCGTCTACCTTTCTATGTCTATGGTGTAAATCTAAGATGCCACTTCTCAAAGTCAAAGTCAAAGTCGTACGATTTGTCACAGACGTTACCGCAGTGAAATTTGTTCTCCGCATTTGACCCATCTCTTGGAGCGGTGAGCCGCAGCGTGCACGCTCGGGAATCATTTGATTAGTAGATTTGACCCCCAATCCAACCCTTTGATGCTGAGTGCCAAGCAGGGAGGCATTGGGTCCCATTTTTACAGTCTTTGGTATGACCCGGCCGGGGATTGAACCCCGACCTCCCAGTTTCAGGGCGGACACTCTAACCACAAGGCCACTGTCTGTCTCACATCACTCTGCGGTTGTTCTGTTCCCCTGTACCATGTTTATTTGTCCTTGTTATTGTATTGAATGTGTTTTTGCATGGATCATTTTATCATTTTTAAGAGCCTGCTCAGGGACTACAGATGGAAATTAGCTTCTGGCTAACCAAAACTGTGAAAACTGACGTGTTGATTAATGAGCATTGTCCCTGTCAAATAATAAAATGAATAAATGCGGGCGTCGTCACACACACAGGCAGCGTCTGTTTGAGAACCTGCGCATGCTTCCCCACGCCCCGGGGGTCCAGATGCAGGCCATCCCAGAGGACGCGGTGCGGGAGGACAGCGGCGACGAGGAGGAGGAGGACCCCAACAAACGCATCTCCAGTAAGACACCTACGTTTGTAGCTATTTTTGAAAACTCTTGAAAATGTGGCGGAAATCTTTCAGAGCGAACGTTTTTGACTCAAGTCTTTGCTTCTGGGGGGATCCCTGGAACAACATATTTTCAGATGGGGGTCGGCGGCCAATTACATATCATTTTTGGGGTCCTTGACATGAAATAGTTTGAAAACAACTGATATAGAAACATAGGTTTTTCTAAAACTGTCATGATTTAGAAGACATGTGTGCTAGATGGAGTGTAAAATGAAACCAAATGGACCCTTTCTAGCATGGAATTGTGGACAAAATCGTATCCAACGACAACAAAAAGGTCTTGGGTCTGAGAGGCTAAGGTGGTTTTTAGACGAGAACGGTGTTCATAAGAAACGGCAAAATAAAGTATCGTTTGCTGGGGTCCGTTTAGACGAGAAGGGTGTTCTCGTGGGAGGTGAAACCACCTCCCAGAGTGGAAATCTTTGAGAACGCCGTTTTATCCCTTCTCCGTGTAAACAGGCAAAACGGTGAATCCGCAAAACTTATGACATCATGGCTCACGTTGGCTCACAGCGCATATATTATTACATTGATGCAGAGCCATATAATTATGATATAATGGAGTTCCTGAACAAGCCTCCCTCCTTGCCTACAAAGCGCTGCTCATCAGCGATGGTGAATGTAAAACCATGATGTAAATAAAAGGCCTTAATTGTGATAGGTGGGAGCCGCGGCAGCAGCGTTTATGTAGCCTAATGTATTATAAAATATATAACCATCCCGTGGCGCGCTCTGCCTGCATGCTCTGGGCTGTCTGTCAGTCACCTCGATGTTATAGAAAGCAGGCAGCGAGCGACGGCCACAGCCACGTTGTGTTCTGATTTGTTATAGATTTGTAATGTTCTATTATTTTCTATAGGCTACTAACTATTCTCCAACACATTTCCCAATGGAAATGGAGACATATACGGTATTGTTTACTGTCGTGTCTCTTTAGTTTCTAGAGAGACACAGATCAATATTATTAAAATTAATTTTTTTAACATCCAATATTCAGCTATAATGTAACATTAATATTGAATAGCAAAACCCCGATAGGGTTGCGTGAAGGGGAGCTGTCTCTTCTTCTTGTACATAACGTGGGTGACTGGTCTATTTAGCAGCCCGTTACCGCCACCTAGCGATATTATAGCGTTTCCATAAAGTGTGCGTTCTCGTGTAAAGGGTCAATAAAAAATGAGAACGCAACGGGACTTTGCCGTTTTATCTGGAGATGGTCGCCGTGTAAAAGGAGTCTAAATCTCATCCAATGGTGGTCCGTGGCTCAAACGCTGAATAAGTAATGGACCTTGATATTATGAAAAGAGTCGAAAGCCACTGAATTAGACATTACACATCATCCACCCCTATCAAACGAATATGGCAGAGCAGATGGCATCATTCACCCCTGTCCCGTCCCGTCCTGTCCTGTCCTGTACAGTCCGTGCCCACGACAAGAGGATAGCGTGCGAAGAGGAGTTCTCCGACTCGGAAGACGAGGGGGAGGGAGGACGCAGGAACGCCGCCAGTTACAAGAAAGCCAAACGAACCAAGACGGAAGGAGAGAAGGAGGGAGAAGAGAAGGAGAAGAAAGTTCAGGAGGAGAAGAAAGGTACGGGACCATTCATTTAGTCTCTGTGATGTTGTAATTGTTTTAATCTTCAATTGGAATTATCATTAGTAAAAGGGGAAATGTGTCTAGCATAAATAACACGAGAAATGTTGTCAGGAAATGTTTCAAATTAATGTTTGAAATCATGTCCACACCACAAATAAATAATTGTATGCCCGATTTTTTGTTTTGCGGCAGTCAATCTGGGGGAATATTTTGGATTATAGATTTCTGATCGGAGCAAACATTGACGATATCTGGGTAGTATTTGGAGTTACATGTAACCTTTTACCGATATCTGGGTAGTATTTGGAGTTACATGTAACCTTTATATCTGGGTAGTATTTGGAGTTACATGTAACCTTTTCCTCCCCACCACAGAAGTGAAAGAAGAGGAGAAGGTACCTGAGGAAGAGAAAATGGACACAGCCAAGTAAGAACCTTACCTTACCTACCTTACCTTAACCTTACCTTACCTTAAATGGACACAGCCAAGTAAGAACCTTACCTTACCTACCTTACCTTAACCTTACCTTACCTTAAATGGACACAGCCAAATAAGAACCTTATTTATGGACACAGCCAAGTAAGAACCTTATTTATGAACACAGCCAAGTAAGAACCTTATTGGAGCGGAAATAGTTGATCTACAAGCTTACAACAGCAACATAATATATAGGAGTTTAGACATAAGGTGCATAAGGTTAACATAGGCTGTTGTGGATCTTCTAGGCCTAAAGAGGAGTCCAAGACGCCGTGAGGCCCCCCCTGCCCGGACCCCTTCATGACGCCCCCCCCCCTGCCCCGGACCCCTTCATGACGCCGTGAGGCCCCCCCTGCCCGGACCCCTTCATGACGCCCCCCCCTGCCCGGACCCCTTCATGACGCCGTGAGGCCCCCCCTGCCCGGACCCCTTCATGACGCCGTGAGGCCCCCCCCTGCCCCGGACCCCTTCATGACACCGTGAGGCCCCCCTGCCCGGACCCCTTCATGACGCCGTGAGGCCCCCCCTGCCCGGACCCCTTCATGACACCGTGAGGCCCCCCTGCCCGGACCCCTTCATGACGCCGTGAGGCCCCCCCTGCCCGGACCCCTTCATGACACCGTGAGGCCCCCCTGCCCGGACCCCTTCATGACGCCGTGAGGCCCCCCCTGCCCGGACCCCTTCATGACGCCCCCCCCCCCCCCCCTGCCCGGACCCCTTCATGACGCCGTGAGGCCCCCCCTGCCCGGACCCCTTCATGACGCCGTGAGGCCCCCCCTGCCCCGGACCCCTTCATGACGCCGTGAGGCCCCCCCTGCCCCGGACCCCTTCATGACGCCGTGAGGCCCCCCCTGCCCGGACCCATTCATGACGCCCCCCCCCCCCCTGCCCGGACCCCTTCATGACGCCGTGAGGCCCCCCCTGCCCCGGACCCCTTCATGACGCCCCCCCCCCCTGCCCGGACCCCTTCATGACGACGTGAGGCCCCCCCTGCCCGGACCCCTTCATGACGCCGTGAGGCCCCCCCTGCCCGGACCCCTTCATGACGCCGTGAGGCCCCCCCTGCCCGGACCCCTTCATGACGCCGTGAGGCCCCCCCTGCCCGGACCCCTTCATGACGCCGTGAGGCCCCCCCTGCCCGGACCCCTTCATGACGACGTGAGGCCCCCCCTGCCCCGGACCCCTTCATGACGCCCACCCCCCCCCTGCCCGGACCCCTTCATGACGCCGTGAGGCCCCCCCTGCCCCGGACCCCTTCATGACGCCCCCCCCTGCCCGGACCCCTTCATGACGCCGTGAGGCCCCCCCTGCCCCGGACCCCTTCATGACGCCCCCCCCCCCCTGCCCGGACCCCTTCATGACACCGTGAGGCCCCCCCTGCCCGGACCCCTTCATGACGCCCCCCTGCCCGGACCCCTTCATGACACCGTGAGGCCCCCCCTGCCCCGGACCCCTTCATGACGCCCCCCCCCCCCCCCCCCCTGCCCGGACCCCTTCATGACACCGTGAGGCCCCCCCTGCCCGGACCCCTTCATGACGCCGTGAGGCCCCCCCTGCCCGGACCCCTTCATGACGCCGTGAGGCCCCCCCCTGCCCCGGACCCCTTCATGACGCCGTGAGGCCCCCCCCTGCCTGGAGCACCACAGGCTCACAAAGGTCACTCATCTCTCTCTCCCAGGCTGGTTGCTGCGGTGAAAACCCTTGAAGGACTGTACATTTTAAATGACGGACTCGACCCTCCCTCCCACAGTGGACCCTCCCTCCCACAGTGGGAGACCCTCCCTCCCACAGTGGGAGGGACTCGACCCTCCCTCCCACAGTGGGAGGGAGAGACTCGACCCTCCCTCCCACAGTGGGAGGGAGGGTCGAGTCTCTCCCTCCCACAGTGGGAGGGACTCGACCCTCCCTCCCACAGTGGGAGGGACTCGACCCTCCCTCCCACAGTGGGAGGGACTCGACCCTCCCTCCCACAGTGGGAGCCACACCTATTTTCTAGGACGCCTTTCACAAATATTCCTGTCCATGAAAGTAAAATGGGATATTTTATGTATTTTTGTTTTTTGTATTCTTTTCCTAGACAAACAGTTTAGTAGTCTTTGGCCTCTATAGCATATTTTACGTTATCCTTTATACGTCTTTTAGATTTAATTTATTTAAATCATGGATTATTTTTGTTTATTATTTCAGTCCTGTGCCTTTTTTGGGAAAAACGTAATTGTAAAACATTAATTGTGTTTTTTTGCCATTGAACATTGGAACGTATGAATTGCACAGGTCAGATATGATTATTTGAATATACAAATAAATAATTGGCATATTTCATAATTTTATACTTTAATAAAAAAGTTAAATAGCGGAAATTTAGCTGCTCTACAAGCTTACACCATGTCACAAAGTGACATGTTGTAAAGCTTGAAATAGCAGATCTACAGATCTGCCATTTCTGCATCAATCTTTCAACATGGAAAACGGTTATGTAAAAAATAATTGTGATTATCTCAAAAGAATTGTGATTAGACTGTTTATGCAATCATTGTGACAGGCTTAGCCTTGGAACATCACAAAACACTTCCTGACTGACGTCAGTGGGAATTCTCTGCTACTGGGATTAGATTCCAATGCAGTCTGGACATAAAAGCTAGAGTCCATAAGTTTAACCACAGGAACCCCGAGTGTCCCCACACTCTGGGGGCAAACATTCTGCGAAAATAGCTGACCGGCGTTTTGAGCTTGTAGATTGGCTACTGCTCTGGCCAAGATGTGGTGGAGGGGTTAAGTTAACGGGACCGATGTTTCTCACTAGAAAGGTAGGACGCTCACCTCCAACCACTGAAGATGCATTATAGGTTCTATAGGCCTATCTCACAGCCCGCTTTCCACGCCCACTTCCGGTAAATAGTCATTTAACATTAGCATTTACACGTTTTTTTCTCTGGAGAATCTAAGTACATTTTCTAATGTAAAAATGTGACAATATTATTATGAAGCAAACAAGATGGTCAATCAGCTCGAACAGATAGAACAAACCTTACCTTGAGAAAACAAAAGTTGTAGACTTCTTAAATTACCTCTGTTAACATGTAGCGTCTATGGAGTGACGTCACGCTATCACCACTAACCCCGAAAGGGGGCGTATTAAGGGGGCGGGGAAATTCTGTGAGATAGGCTTATTAACATACTCTACCATACAGACGAGTTAAAACTAGGGTTGCTCCCAATCCGATTCCGATCATTTGATTTTGAGTATCTGCTGATACAGATTTTTCCCGATACGATATTTATATTAGAACACATTTACGCCATATCACAATATCCAAAATCACAGACAATATCCAGTCTAATATTAATATCGGGATGATATCGGACCCCCGATTTCCGGTCACGTGTTCGGATCGGGACAACCCTAGTTAAAACGTTTTTATTCACTGAAATAAGTCCCGGATTGTTGCTTGTAATGTTCAGTACATGTTGTCTTCCCCAGTAAAATGGGAAGTAGACAAAACTGCCACAATTCATTCAATGTTTGTACATATTGTTTTTATTCTGCAACTTGGAGGAAAGTTATTCCACCAGTGCTTGCAAATTTCATACAAACATGTGACATATCAGTCTGTATTGACCACACTTTTCAACCTCAAATAAAAAAAGAAACATTAAAAAAAAACAGCGACTTTTGTTCCCGCTTACTAGTCAAACATACAAGTACATTTAATTTAACACATTGAGAGCCCACGCAAAACTGCCCAAAAATCACTTTCACCTTGAAAATCTATTCACATTTTTTATAATTCAGCTGACACAGGAGACACATGCTGGAACTTTTTACTTTGAAATGTTTTATAGTTTGAGTTATTTAATTTAAACGCCAAATGCATTCTCAATGGCGAAAACACAAACGTTGGCACCACGTATTAAAAAAAAAAATCATTGTTTTGATTTTTTTTTAATAAAAATAAAATAAAAGAATATATATATATTTTTTTCAAAGACGTCCACAGACGTCTTGGGCTCTGCCCGTGCGGTAATACCAAAGACGTCCACAGACGTCTTGGGCTCTGCCCGTGCGGTAATACCAAAGACGTCCACAGACGTCTTGGGCACAAAATGTGAAGGAGAAGAGACTGGAGCAGCACGGACATTTAGAGCCTTTTATTAGGTGCTAAAGTATACAAAAGACTAACGTTTCGACCTTGCGGTCTTCATCAGAGTCAGAGTCATGATGACTCTGATGAAGACTGCAAGGAGTCATGATGACTCTGATGAAGACTGCAAGGAGTCATGATGACTCTGATGAAGCAAGGAGTCATGATGACTCTGATGAAGACTGCAAGGAGTCATGATGACTGATGAAGACTGCAAGGAGTCATGATGACTCTGATGAAGACTGCAAGGAGTCATGATGACTCTGATGAAGACTGCAAGGAGTCATGATGACTCTGATGAAGACTGCAAGGAGTCATGATGACTCTGATGAAGACTGCAAGGAGTCATGATGACTCTGATGAAGACTGCAAGGAGTCATGATGACTGATGAAGACTGCAAGGAGTCATGATGACTCTGATGAAGACTGCAAGGAGTCATGATGACTCTGATGAAGACTGCAAGGAGTCATGATGACTCTGATGAAGACTGCAAGGAGTCATGATGACTCTGATGAAGACTGCAAGGAGTCATGATGACTCTGATGAAGACCGCAAGGTCTTTTGTATACTTTAGCACCTAATAAAAGGCTCTTCTCCTTCTGCAACTCTTGTCCTTGTACCTGTGAAGCACCGGATCAGCCGTTTTAGGCTTGAGGCGCGTTGGTAGACTCCCTTTGTACATTTAAGTGTAATATTAGTCCATAGTCAAAAAGCCAGCTGAGCAGCCATCAGCTGGGCTGGTTCTCGGTTATGCTTTAAATGGAAAAGGAAAATGTTGATTCTCAGCAACATACTGTAGCTCCACCTAGACTTCCGTATCTGGACACATCAAGTGATACATGACGACAAGTACGATGTTTTGCAGTATTTTGGAAACAAAAACAGCATTTCAAGTTCTGACCTTTCCAAAGCTGCGATAACATAACTGCACAGTGTTTACGTTGCTTGTGTGAGGACATATTTGGTGGTTGCTTCTACTCCGCGGTACCTATGGTGCCCCTGAAGCATAGCCTGGCTCCAGCCCTGAATCGCTACCATTAAAACCCATTTTGGGCGGGAACCCCTTTTGGTGTTAGCATCATGTTGTGCTTTAGCTATTGAAAAATAGCAGATCTACAAGCTCATAGCGCGCCACCAAGTGGCTATTTTTGAAAAATCGAAGAACGACTGACATAGAAACCATAGCTTTTTCAGAAAACTGTCAGGATGTAGAAGACATTTTTAGAATCTGATCTCAGGTCAAAATGGGTTAAAAAAAAGAATGTCCTGGCGATTCAGAAGTGAAACGAAAAGTAAAGTGTCAGGCTAACTGGAGCAGGCACAACGCATACGATGTTAGGCTCCCCAGATAAACCGGGGGTTATGTACCGTCCGCAATATGAAGGAGCTGTTCATGCGCATGGAGTCACTCAAGGAGGAGAAAGACTTTGATATCTAGAGGTTTACAATTAGCTCATAATGTGCCAAAAGCTAGCTATATAACTGGAAAACTGTGTAAAAATATTTGTACACGGTGTAGAGTTGCAGACCCGTAACTGGCCTCCATTTGTTTCCAATTAAGCATTTAGCTGGGCACACCCTGGAACCCACTCAAGGACCAATGGGGGGGTCCCTGACCCACTCCCTTGACCCCATGTTGACATGACAAGGTATATATACTGCAATAATAATAGCTTGAATTAATATAGCGCCTTTCATGAACCCCAAAGGACGCCTTACATAAAACAAAAAACCAACAAACAAACAAACAATTAACACATTGAGAGCCCACGCAAAACTGCCCAAAAATCACTTTCACCTAGAAAATCCATTCACATTTTTTATAATTCAGCTGACTGTGGAGACACATGCTGGAACTTTTTACTTTGAAATGTTTTATAGTTTCTGAGTTATTTAATTTAAACGCCCAATGCATTCTCAATGGCGAAAACACAAACTTTGGCACCACGTATAAAGAAAAAAAATCATTGTTTTGATTTTTTTTTATAAAAAATAAAACCAAATAAAAATAAAATAAAAAGATATATATATTTTTTTGTTTTTTCAAAGACGTCCACAGACGTCTTGGGCTATGCCCGTGCGGTAATACCAAAGACGTCCACATTTTTGGGCACAAAATCAAATCAAACTAGTAGCCTGAGAGAATAGGTGTCTTAAAAGACTCCAGAGTCGAGCATGGAACGATACGTGGAACAGCAATTTCAGGCTTTTCGAATGTTTTACAAACGCTACTCTACTCAAACCACTGCACAGAAATATGCATTTTCTGTGGAAAGTGGTTACTAACGATTACAGGCATCCTGTAGAAAGAAGAAAGAAAGCCGTATAAATATGGGCAAGGCCTCCATTATATAATAATAATAAAATGGTTGCCCACTTGAGCTAGCGGAATTCAAGTACACACGCCACATCATACAAATCATGCGAAAGAAATACTAATTGACCCGTCATATACTGTACATCAGTCTGATCAACCACTTAAGCCCTAATTATATACACTTGGCCATACAAGGACACAGAAAAGAACAGACCTACAAGCCCACAAGGCTATGTCTGCCAATTGTCCGTATTTTTGAAAATGTATTATTTGGTTAAAATCAATGGTTATAATTGATGAATTCAATTAGTTCCAATAAGCGTTGCACCCCTAGAAGTGATTGTAATGGCCCAATACACTGCATCAACATCTGATCACAACACAAGGCCATGAAACGTCATAGTTGACTCAATATCTGTGTATAAGTACAGTAAAAAAACATTGCCTGGGACGTATCCTCATTGATGTATCCCAAGGTCATCAGGGTTTCGGGTATATTGAACATCATACCCCTCACTCAGGTGACCCAGCCGGGGTGATCAAGTCCCGACTTACGTCCCGGTAGCTACCCACGATCAGACCTCACTCTGTGGGTACAGTATGTCACTCTGTGGGATGCATATGTCCTTCTTCATGTTAGTGTTCAACTGGTAAAGGAGCATTCAGTGATTTGAGTGATTTGGAAAACCACCCAGTCCGCCCCGGTAACAAAATGTGCACATGCACGCTCTACAGTGGGGGGAAGTGCAACAGGCCAACAGCATGTGCACCAAGGCCCGCCCCCACTCGATCATGATTGGAGGAAGGCCCATCTCATCCTGATTGGATGACGGTTTTGCCACCCGCCACCAAAACTGAAACTAGGGTTTTTTGACCCCAGGGGCTCACTGGGGACAGGGAGGAACTCCTTATATGGTCAGCACACTCTATAGTAGGGAGGATTATCCAGAAAAAAAGAAAAAATAAGTGATATTTGAATGAAGTCAAATCACTGAATATACCTTTAAAATGCGCTATTGCTATCGAATTGATATAAAAGAATCCTGATATCTTGTGCCGATATGACACATGTATGTGCTCGTGAAAGTAGCAGTACATTTGAAATGCATTAGTAACATTGCAACGCACTGAGCGTGCCAAGTTGTTTGAAGTAATTTATACTCATCTCCTTCCAAGTAATGAAAGCAGACACTTTGGAAACAGAGTATAGTGTTCAGTAGGCCTAATAAAGATGTCGTATCTTTTGGGAAGTCTGCATCTGCACCCAGAATCACAGTTACCGTATAAGAGGTGTAAGGTAAGCGACCGATAAGACCAGAGGTTAAACCCGTGTGGTTCTATAGGTTCCAATACCTCTCTAAACCCATGTAACTGTAAAGTTCCAGTACTTTTTGAAATGTGGTTCCTCTGGGTTGCGCCGCCGGGTCAGAGCCAGTCACTGCGCTCTGACGTAGCGTTGCATTCCAGCAGCTCGTGCTGCTCTGTGGCCTCGGCGTCCGTCTCCGTCTCGGGTTCTGGTTCTGGTGGCGGAGTGGCCGGCGGTGGCGACGATGATGATGCCACTTCGTCATGTCTCTGGATACGCACCTGGTGGAGCAAACGCAGAAGGTATTGTAGATAATTATCGTCCGACACTAACGTATACCACTGGTCTAGCAGATGACAGACGTATTGCTTAACAACCATGCCAGTGTAAAAGGAAGCATAGACGAATGTGAGCAGACTTTACATTGTTTGAAAGGGACGCATTATTTTTACATTACATATTTTATTAATTATATTTTATGTGATCTGCAATCACATACAACAGTGGTTTACTTTTCAACAGTGGTCCTTGGAGGCTAAATTATGTAGAGTTGGTAACCAAGTGGTCCCTTGTAGATCTTTAACTCTTGAGAGCGTAAAATGAAACCAAATGGACCCATACGGGTCCAGTCTGTTTCATTTTATGCTCTCAAGAGTAAAATTATTGTTAAAAATCTGCATTATATTACTTCATTTACGTCTACACAATTAGAAAATGTAAAAGAATTGTTATTTTGGTCAACGTTTTCCAAAAGCATGGAATTGTAGACAAAATCTTATGCAACGACAACAAAATATGTTTTTTTGTCTGATAGGCTGAAGGTCATCAAATGGCGGTCCTTGGTGGCTCAAACGCCGAATAAATAATGGGCCTTGAAATGAAATTGGGTTGAAAACCAACTGACATGACAAGAACCCACGGACGATAACTCACTCGTCTAGCCTGGATGGGCCTCCTTCGTCTGCACATGCGCAGGAAGGAGGTGCAGGCTGCGAAGCAGCGGAAGGAGAACACCATCTCCACCACGGACATCACGATGAGAGGAACCCAGAGGATCACCGTGGTTCCCTGGCAGAGGCAAAGAGCAGAAAGATGTCACAAACAACAAATAAAAATACAGCAGCGTCCCAGTTCAACGTTCCAATGTTTCTGTCCATCGTGTACACAGAGTAAAATGACTGTTCTGGTTCCACAGACAATGTAACAGAATTAATAGGCTAATAACAATAATAAACATATATACGACTTGAAAAACGTGCTCCTCGGAGCACAGGTCTCTGCCAGGCCAGTAGAAGTCTACTTGTGAAGTCTTGATCACATGACTATAGAAATAATGTGCACCAATTTGCGTTATGTTTGGACGAAATCTGTAGGAGTCATTTAATAAATATGTTTTGCAAATAATGGCCTCCTGGTGGCAGTATAACAGCTAGATGAGAAAATGTTAGGGGAGAGGTCCTGCTCTGGTCTCCCAGGGAGTGTGTGTGCAGTTTCACGTTGATCGGTCAAAAACATAGGCTCGACCACGCCTTCCACCTGGTGGAGAGGAGACATCCAAGTAACAATAATTGTCGTCTGCACAAACATCCGCATGTTTGTTTGAGTTTGTTTAGCTCTGCTTTTTCCGTGGCATCGAGGGGGCCAGCACCTCGTTTACTACTTTATCAAATATACTACTTGGTTCCAGTGGTTCTAGCTGTACGTCCATCTTTATGTTACCGACTTGCGTATGTGTGTGTGTGCGGTCAAAGGGACAGTTTTTACGTTTCTGACTTACGTAGATGCGGGTGGGGTCAAAGGGACATTCGTTGGTGATGCTGGAAAAGGCATCGACAATGATGAGGGCGTCCAAATTCTTGCAGTGCGTCAGCAGGCTGCGTCCGCCGTGAATGATGGCTTTGACCATGGAGACCATCAGGCCCAAAGTGGAGGCAGCTGCCAGGAGACCGGCCACGAAGCTGAACACCAACAGAATCCACTTCTGCAAAGAGAACAGAAGCACAACACAGATGGCCTTAAAACAGGGGTGGGCAACTTTGACGATATTTCCTGAAAATTAACATTCTCATGTAATTTCAAATGCCTTTCAAAAGCTTTTAAGTATAGTTATGTTTACTTTATGAACTAAATACAAATATATTGGACATAAAAAAGACAATATTTAATACTAGTTATTAAGCTACTAATTTAGACTGAAGTAATTACAGCGGGTCATGTTTGCATGTTTGGAATTGTAACAACAACCATGTAGCACTCTGAGATTCGTGAGAATGTAAAGTGGTTTATACATAAAATGCATTATGATTATTATGTAGCTGGACCAACCCATGTTTTTAGTAGCCAAATCAAACGTTATTTCCTCAGCAAAAGGTATTATTTTTATTATCAGTGTGTGTGTGTGTGTGTGTGTGTGTGTGTGTGTGTGTGTGTGTGTGTGTGTGTGCGCTCAGATGCTTCCATATTTGAATACAGGATTCAAGTCGTCCTCTGTGTGACTTCAGTCGTCAGTTTGACTGCTCTCATATCAACACTCAGAAGTCAGAACAGGACTCAAGTTCATTTGAGAACTAAGCAGACGAATGAGTAACGGTACTTACCAGTCCCTTGTTTTTCTTGTTTTTTGACAAGACAATGGCAGTGATTCCACTTATTATGCCCTGGGAAAAAAACAATTAAAGTACACATTAAATCAATCAGATGGCACTGGTCAAAGTGTTTTTTAATAACACTGTGTCAATGGCCTTTGTTGAATCTTGTAAACATAATCCACTGCTAATGTTTTTCACTTCAGGTTCATTCTCTACATTGGGTGTGTATGTGTGTAGCAGTGCTACTTTTGTTGACCAAGACAAGGACTAATTTAGACATTTAGTCGACTAAAGCCCTATTCGCACGGGATTAGTATTACCCCAGGACCTCAGATAATATAGAATAATCACGGAGGACGTTTGTGTTTTTAATCCCGTGCGAATCGACCATGTCGGTGATTTGGGCTGTAATAATTACAGGCCAAATTACCTACCATAATTCAACAAACACCGGGGTCCCGGGGTAATACTAATCGCGTGTGAATCCACATCTCAGTAATTTGGGGTAGAATTGAGTCTAAATCAGAATTTGCTGTCAAAATGAACACCGATGCGTGTTGTGTGTAGCCCTCGTCAGTCGTCAGCCAGGGGGGGCGTGCCACTTACAAAAAGGCCAGCCACGATGGCGATGACGTTGGCGATGGCGTACACCATGGCCCGGGCCACGTCGTGGACGTTGATGTGCCTGAGGACGGCGCCGTGCACCAGGGCACCCAGCAGGAAGTTCACGTGTCCCACCAGAACCAGGCCCAGGCCCATCTTCATCAGGGCCTTGTTGTCCTTCAGGTTCACACAGCATAGTCCTACAGCAAGAACCCCCAAAATACATTAGACACATCATAGTCCTACAGCAAGCCCCCCAAAAATACATTAAACACATCATAGTCCTACAGCAAGCCCCCCAAAAATACATTAAACACAGCATAGTCTGTAAATGAGTCCGTTTGGATGAGGGCTAGGTGAACAGAAATGACACTCCAGAGATTTAGAAAATGTACTTTTATTCTTCTTTTGCAAGCTGTTCAAAAATAATGTTCAAAAATCATTCTTCCGAATAGGGTTTCACAAGAAAGGTAGTTCACGAAAAAGGAAACAAAAAACTTACAGACCTCTAATCAAGCCTAAGTTTAAAGCCGAACCTTTCACTGAGGGTGTGTTTAAAACAACACGACAGTCTAGCTACCCTCTATGCTACTGACTGTTCACTATAAGGGCAGAGCTATCCAGCATTGTGCCCTTCTCCTCCCTCTACTACCTGAAACTGGAATCCCTTCCCCACCCACAATCTGGGCCTTTCAATTGTTGGGTCAAACCAACAGTCTTGAGCTCTGGTTGAAGACTATAGTTTCACCAACCTCTCTAGCCAAAATAAACACAGAAAACATTTCCCAAACCTTACAGACATCATAATCCACAAGGTAACTATAATCATGTTTTTAGCAAACAACTCTTCATTCATAATTCATAATATAAAGATACAAATACACACCCACACACCCCATAAGTGGTAAGTCCCAATTAGGTCCCTCCACCAGCCTATAAAAGGATCCCCGGAATCAGCTGTGTTTATTTTGGCTAGAGAGGTTGGTGAAACTATAGTCTTCAACCAGAGCTCAAGACTGTTGGTTTGACCCAACAATTGAAAGGCCCAGATTGTGGGTGGGGAAGGGATTCCAGTTTCAGGTAGTAGAGGGAGGAGAAGGGCACAATGCTGGATAGCTCTGCCCTTATAGTGAACAGTCAGTAGCATAGAGGGTAGCTAGACTGTCGTGTTGTTTTAAACACACCCTCAGTGAAAGGTTCGGCTTTAAACTTAGGCTTGATTAGAGGTCTGTATGTTTTTTGTTTCCTTTTTCGTGAACTACCTTTCTTGTGAAACCCTATTCGGAAGAATGATTTTTGAACATTATTTTTGAACAGCTTGCAAAAGAAGAATAAAAGTACATTTTCTAAATCTCTGGAGTGTCATTTCTGTTCACCTAGCCCTCATTCAAACGGACTCATTTACATAGTCCTACAGCAAGAACCCCCCCAAAATACATTAGACACATCATAGTCCTACAGCAACCCCCCCCAAAATACATTAGACACAGCATAGTCCTACAGCAAGAACCCCCAAAATACATTAGACACAGCATAGTCCTACAGCAAGCCCCCCCAAAATACATTAGACACATCATAGTCCTACAGCAAGCCCCCCCAAAATACATTATACACAGCATAGTCCTACAGCAAGAACCCCCAAAATACATTAGACACAGCATAGTCCTACAGCAAGCCCCCCCAAAATACATTAGACACATCATAGTCCTACAGCAAGCCCCCCCAAAATACATTATACACATCATAGTCCTACAGCAAGCCCCCCCAAAATACATTAGACACAGCATAGTCCTACAGCAACCCCCCAAAATACATTAAACACAGCATAGTCCTACAGCAACCCCCCCAAAATATATTAGACACAGCATAGTCCTACAGCAACCCCCCCAAAATACATTAGACACAGCATAGTCCTACAGCAACCCCCCCAAAATACATTAGACACAGCATAGTCCTACAGCAAGAACCCCCCCAAAATACATCAGACACAGCATAGTTCTACCGCAAGCCCCCCAAAATACATTAGACACATCATAGTCCTACCGCAAGCCCCCCCAAAATACATTAGACACAGCATAGTCCTACAGCAAGACCCCCCAAAATACATTAGACAGACATATCATAGTCCTACAGCAAGACCGCCCAAAATACATTAGACACAGCATAGTCCTACAGCAAGCCCCCCCGAAATACATTAGACACATCATAGTCCTACAGCAAGAACCCCCCCAAAATACATTAGACACATCATAGTCCTACAGCAACCCCCCCAAAATACATTAGACACATCATAGTCCTACCGCAAGCCCCCCCAAAATACATTAGACACAGCCTAGTCCTACAGCAAGACCCCCCAAAATACATTAGACAGACATATCATAGTCCTACAGCAAGACCCCCCAAAATACATTAGACACAGCCTAGTCCTACAGCAAGACCCCCCAAAATACATTAGACAGACATATCATAGTCCTACAGCAAGACCCCCCAAAATACATTAGACACAGCATAGTCCTACAGCAAGCCCCCCCAAAATACATTAGACACAGCATAGTCCTACCGCAAGCCCCTAACAAAACACATTAGACACAGCATAGTCCTACAGCAAGAACCCCCCCAAAATACATTAGACACAGCATAGTCCTACCGCAAGCCCCTAACAAAACACATTAGACACAGCATAGTCCTACCGCAAGCCCCTAACAAAACACATTAGACACAGCATAGTTCTACCGCAAGCCCCTAACAAAACACATTAGACACAGCATAGTCCTACCGCAAGCCCCTAACAAAACACATTAGACACAGCATAGTCCTACCGCAAGCCCCTAACAAAACACATTAGACACAGCATAGTCCTACCGCAAGCCCCTAACAAAATACATTAGACACAGCATAGTCCTACCGCAAGCCCCCCCAAAACACATTAGACACAACATAGTCCTACTGGGTACAGTTCAAACGAAGGTCAATACAAAAACTGCTACGTAAAGTATGGTACAGTATGGGAAAGGTTGGGGGGAGGGGGGGCTGTGGGCTCAGCAGCAGCACAGCAAGGTAACCACACCGAGAGACAGCGCCTAATTAACAACTAGCTAATTAATCACAAATGTCATTGACCCAGCAGAGATGAGTGATGGACAGTGTTACAGCCAGGAGCATGCCGAGAATGGCTGCAGCGATGGGAGCATGAGAGCAGACAGGCACGGACTGGCACAGAAAGTCGGCCCTGGCATTTGCGGTCTTCACCGGCCCAAAGACGGCCCTACTATGTCTTTTTGATTGCTTTTTATTTTGGCTCAGCCCCGGCCCCATGACTGCCCAGCCCTGGCCCCATGACTGCCCAGCCCTGGCTTCTATTCTGCCAGAATCGCCAGACTGTCCAATCCGGGCCTGAGAGCAGAGCACCCAACAATACCATTACATCTCCCATGCCAAGGCAGTGTTTCTCTACACGTATGAAAAGGTACTTTTTGGCAAGAAAGGGATTTTTTTTCACCGGAGGAATTTCTCTATGAGGGTTCTCTCTTGGCAATATCGGTAGATAAAAGTAATTTTTTTCCCGGTGGAAAACAAATCCCTTTCTGGCCAAAAAGTACATTTTATACTTGTGGTGGGTGGGGGGCTCAGAGTGAGTCCACTAAGGAAAGTAGGCTTTCTAATGACACAACCCGCCTTTGTATTGGTGAGTAGGTGAAACGTTCTTTTTATTTTCGTAACAGAGGAGAGGTTGGTCCGCGTTTCATGCGAGCCAGGAAATAGAACGGTCGCATAGCCTCAATGCAACGGCAGTAAAGTGCAGGAGGCTATGGACCAGAGCTAGGACATATAAATGAGATCAGAGCACCCATTACATCTCCCACCCAACCAGCCAAGGCAGTGATTCTCAATCTGGGGTGTGGGAACCACTTGAGGGGCACAATTTTGTATGGGTCCCTTTATTTTGGTATCTCCTATACATTTTGTTTTTTAATTATTATATGATTTCAAAACATTTTCAGAAAAAGCAAAAATGAAACAAAATTCAATGATTACTTTTTCAGTGATTCCATGAATCTATAGATGTCTGCGTTGTGAGCTTGTATACAAGCTCACAACGCAGACATCTAATTTATTTTTTGGGTGATGACCTAAAAGGTTTGGGAACCTTCAACAACTGCATAGCCATAGCCATAGGCTATCTGACAAGTGTGTGTGTGTGTGTGTGTGTGTGTGTGTGTGTGTGTGTGTGTGTGTGTGTGCAGGTGGCTTAAGACCCACCTGAAAGGGAAGGGGACAAAGCTCAGGGTGGGGTCAGGGTGGGTATAGATGCTCAAACATTCAATGAATGCTGGCCTGAGGGCTCGTGTTTACAGAGTAAACTGACCCATACATTCAGTGGTGATTATGTCTGTTTGTAGTCCCAACATGCCGTTTATAACAGAGCTATGTTACAATAGAATACACCTACTACCTAGAACATCTGCAGTGGTTTGGTTTGGAGGTGGTCTTGCCTGCCTATATACACACTTCCATTGAGAAAGTCGGGTAGTTAGTAGACCAAGCTCTGCGCAAAGTAGCCTGCCTGGACGACTGTGGCAGAAGAAATAATAATCTCTCATGCGGGAGGGGTATACTGTATACTGTATAGTAGCAGGACATTTGCAATACAATTTAGGCATTTAGCAGACTTTATCCAGAGCGACTAAAGCAATAAGGAACACATGTTTAGTGTAACACGTGTAATAGTGCCTGTCTTCTGATTAATTGAAAATGAAGGACCCAGATGTAAACGAAAGTCTTAGTGCTTTTTCTGGTTTTGTGATTATCCTCGTAGCAGTTTTTGTATTGACCTGTACTTTCGTGTTAACTGTACCCATTCTACAAACTGCAAACAAATGTTATAACTTATAATCTGTAGGCCTACAATCAACAATTATTATATGTTAACCTCTGCATAAACTCATCCGAGCATGAACAAACATTTCACAATAAATTCAATAAAGATATTCTACTAGAATGCGACAACAGATGTGAATTACCGCCACAGGTTCAGTTATTAAGAACATAAAGGCTGTTGAAACAAGAAAGACCAGAAAGAAAGAAAGCATCATTCACGAGCAGCAGCCCCCGTTTTACCTGACAGTGTGGCCACACCTAAAAAAACGTATTTCTGGCTTCTTTGCATTCACTTCAGCTCAGTTTTAAAAACACACACACAGTCAATCACATTGTAAATATTATAACTTACCCAAGGATGACATGATGAACTTGTTCTTGTGATTATTATGAGTTGATCACATGCAGCCCAATAACAGTCGCGGTAATAAAGCCATTTCTATCTATTATTATAGATATTTGTTTTGTACACCTCTGTCTTTGTGTGTTGGTGTCTCTTCCTCCTTCCTTTCCCTCACTGCTCACCTGTGGATGGTCGTCGTCACGTAGTGGGAGGGACCAGATCTATTTGCCCCGCCCACAATCCCCCCTGAGGCTGCCTGACTGACAGACATTACTATTATTTACTACTGAGACGAATATTCACTTTGAGGGTTGCAGATCCGGTCTAAAGCGGACAGGGAAACGGTCTGCGTGCGTGCATGAATGTGTGCGTGTGGAGTGTGATACAGTGGACGGGCTCTAGGCCGGATGTGAGCCCCTGAGCAGCAAATTGTCTTTTACACATGGGTTGACCAGTGTTAAAGTTTCTAAAAGTTGAATCTGCAAATTCAATTATTATCAATTTATCATTAGGCCTGTGCTTGATTGCTTGAAAATGGTAGCCTATTAACAGCTTGTAGAATGGGTACATTTCAAAGAAAGTACAGGACAGGTCAATACAAAAACTGATAAAAACCAGAAAAAGCACTATGACTTCTTTACATCAGGGTCCTCCATTTTCAATTCATCAAGACATTTAAAGTGTGTGATACTGCCTGCTGATCTTGTTCTCCAAACTTGCTGCTTGCCAACTCATAGATGTAGGCATACACTATTTTAACTTAAGTTAATTGCCAGCACCTGTGCATGGGTGCCTCTTCAGCCCTTTAAAAAGCCAGGCCTCTTGGTCAAATGAAAGCCAGCCAACTCGATGAGCTTCACCATGGGGCCTCTGAAGCTGTTGAGACTGTGCTTTATTATTGCAACGTGTCCTCCTGCTGTAGCTGCTTTTCAGGAGCCGTTTGGAAAGTTCTCTGCTCGCCATTTCATCGAAGATGTTTACCGCTCTCCAGTTGGAAGTGACAGTAATGGTTTCCCATCTTTAAGTTCTTGGCAGATTGGCCCTGAATCTAACGCGCCTCCCACGGAAGTTCCAAGAATCCAGGTGTCCTGTACTGGATCTCGGCTCACTCTGCTGGTTGAGAAGAGATTCAATGGTGTCTTATTGAGTGGAGAGGATTTACAGCTTGGTGATGACTGCTTCCATAATGGAGATTCAAAGGAAAACTTTGTCTTCACTTATGACTTTGCTCGGTGTGGAACAAATCATGTGGTGGTGAGTATGTCAAATGGAATGCCACTGTATTTCCTGCAGTTTCTGTAATTTGGTGCCTCTCTGTAATTATTATCATTTATGTTCCACAGACTCAGAATGGCTTGGACGTGTTCTACAATTTGCTCCATTTCATCCCTAGAAGTCCTCTTACCTGGTGGCACGCACCATTCACTGTGCCGGTCTCCTGTGTCCCAAACAGGTAGGCCCCATGTCTTGACTTTAATATGGTTTCAACTACTTTTCTACTACTATCTGCAATCTCAGTCATGATGCTTTGAAGCTTGTAATCACTATCTTTGAAATGTGTAAATGAACGATTTTCAAATTTTGTAGTAGGAGATGCAAGTTCAAACTTTTTACATTTTCATGCGCAAAGGGGGGCCACAGACTTTTCCTTCTCCGTACCTCTTCCAAGCACGTCGAATGATTGGAGCTTTACCATAAATGCCATGAAATGTGAGTTAAAGATCTCTTCCTGTAAAGTAAGATTCTTCATGACTATAGATTGCAAACCTAAAGTGTAATATAATGTCTGCAGCATCCTGGACCAGCACGGCAGAGTCCAACCTCTATCAGAGAGGCCAGAGCATCCACCTGCAGGTGTTGGCTAAATGTGGAACTGAGCAGCGGCCTTTCATCCAGTCCTGCTGGCTGTCTAAATCCATTGCTCCTGAGACTCGACCTCGGCATGCAGTCATCTTGAATAAAGGGTAAGGTGCAGGTTTTGCAGCTTAAAGTCTATAATCTGCTGCCATGCCATGCCGGGCACTGTTGCATATTAAAGTAAGAAGTTTAAAAGAAAATGTCTAACATTAATATAACTAAAGTTGTGTAATTGTTACAATAGAACTTATACAATTGGGGTGGTATTTGGTCTCCCTTCTATCTCTCTTCTATTGAAACATTACATTTATATCATGTATATCCTATATGGCTACATACACTAGAGTACACAACAAGGGGATAGACTCGGCTGCCACTATTTAAAAGTGCTAAACAAACATTAAAGTCCATAGACTTGGCTGCCATATGATGCAATTTCAAAAGCAATGGCTACAGTGCCCAGTTCTGTACTGAACTATGGTTCAAAAACAAAACGACCAGGCAATTATCTACTAACTGTTCTGTCAGGTGCACAGTCCCTTCACGATCCAACCATGCCATTGCACAGTTTGTGCCTTCTGGGAGGAAGGATGCAATCAATTTAATTCTCGACACTTCACCGCTGAAATCTGGGGTGAGTTTATCTGCATGTACACTGACCAATGATTTGTTTACCTGCTGCATAAACTGACCAGTGAGTTTGTTATCGTCATTCATTGACCAGTGCGTTGTTAATGAAGGCTGCTAAACATGAACTGGATCTTATGTCTACAGATGTACATGCACTGTAGTGTGGTCATTTCAGACAAGGGCATCACTGTGGGCTCTAAGTCCTGCAACTACAATAAACTCCGGTCCAGGTATTTGCAGCTACGATCACAAATTATTCAATACATTTCTCTTTTTGACACTACTGATTTTAGTGGATTTTGTTTCAGATGGGAGGAGCTGACTGACAATGCAATGGTCTGCATCTGCTGTAGATCAAAGTGTAAAGATCACACTCGTGGGATTTCACACATTGGTCAGTGACAGTATTTTATTGATGATGCTATGTCGATAGTTTGAGTGTTTCCTCCTTGCAAGATTGTCCTTCTGATCACTTGATACAATACGACTCATTATGATGTCATTTTTTTTTCTTCCAGATGCCATGGCTTTAGTCAGTACTGGCCCCTTCATTGTAAATGGAGAACCTGTGAGATCTCGCCCACCAGCCTACATACCTCACAACCTACCTACCCCACAACCTAGGGTGCTGTCTAACCCTCCAGCCTCACAACCTAGGGTGATATCTCACCCTCCAGCCCCAGATGCTGGCCCCTTCATTGTAAATGGAGAACCTGTGAGATCTCGCCCACCAGCCTACATACCTCACAACCTACCTACCCCACAACCTAGGGTGATGTCTAACCCTCCAGCCTCACAACCTAAGGTGATATCGCACCCTCCAGCCCCACAACCTAGGGTGATATCTCACCCTCCAGCCCCAGATGCTGGCCCCTTCATTGTAAATGGAGAACCTGTGAGATCTCGCCCACCAGCCTACATACCTCACAACCTACCTACCCCACAACCTAGGGTGCTGTCTAACCCTCCAGCCTCACAACCTAAGGTGATATCGCACCCTCCAGCCCCAGATGCTGGCCCCTTCATTGTAAATGGAGAACCTGTGAGATCTCGCCCACCAGCCTACATACCTCACAACCTACCTACCCCACAACCTAGGGTGCTGTCTAACCCTCCAGCCTCACAACCTAGGGTGATATCTCACCCTCCAGCCCCAGATGCTGGCCCCTTCATTGTAAATGGAGAACCTGTGAGATCTCGCCCACCAGCCTACATACCTCACAACCTACCTACCCCACAACCTAGGGTGCTGTCTAACCCTCCAGCCTCACAACCTAAGGTGATATCGCACCCTCCAGCCCCACAACCTAGGGTGATATCTCACCCTCCAGCCCCAGATGCTGGCCCCTTCATTGTAAATGGAGAACCTGTGAGATCTCGCCCACCAGCCTACATACCTCACAACCTACCTACCCCACAACCTAGGGTGCTGTCTAACCCTCCAGCCTCACAACCTAAGGTGATATCGCACCCTCCAGCCCCACAACCTAGGGTGATATCTCACCCTCCAGCCCCAGATGCTGTCGACTATGTCTACTTCATGCAGTCTGATGAACCAGCTCCTGAAGTGAATAAATACGACGCATCAACCTCTCAATCTGCCTCTGGTGCTCAAGAAGGCACAATCTCATCTGAAAATGCAATCCCTGGATCCCACTGGCTTCCCGTGGCAGCTGGTGCATCGGTCTCGAGTCAGGAGGGCCCTGCAGCTATACTGACCCTGACTCTGCCTGGTCAGGTGCAGGTCACTAATAATAATGCGCCGAGCACTGGCAATGATGTCTCGATATGGAACCCTACAGCCACACACCACCCACTTCAAAGTCCTTTGAAAGGACTGAGTGGGAAGAGGTTCAATGCCATAGGAAGTGATTATGTAACAACTGGTGTTCCCTTAACGGCAGAGGGCTTCTTAATCCCTCTTCTAGATGGGTGGCCAATCCCCCCTCCTCCTATGCTGTACGGGTGGCCGATCCCTCCTCCATATCATGAAGTGGGGGCTCGGCGAGAAGAGGGTCTGAGGCGCAGAGAAGAGGCTCTGAGGGCAATCCGGGAAGAATCTCAAAGGAAACAGGCTCTGTGGGAGAGGGAAGCGTTTCTGAGGGAGGAAGCTATAAGAAATCGAGACTGGGGTGGACTATCAAGGATGCGTCGCGGCCAAACACTAAAAGAGCACAACGAGCCCTGGCCAGCTTTAGTCAGCCCCTACATTGTAAATGGAGAACCTGTGGGATCTCGCCCACCAGCCCCACAACCTAGGGTGCTGTCTCACCCTCCAGCCCCACAACCTAGGGTGATATATCACCCTTCAGCCCCAGATGCTGACTTCTATCTCGACTTCATGCAGTCTGATGAACCGGCTCCTGAAGTGAATAAATACGACACATCAACCTCTCAGTCTGCCTCTGGAGCGCAAGAAGGCACAATCTCATCTGAAAATGCAATCCCTGGATCCCACTGGCTTCCCGTGCCAGCTGGTGCATCGGTCTCAAGTCAGGAGGGCCCTGCAGCTATACTGACCCTGACGCTGCCTGGTCAGGTGCAGGTCACTAATGTGCCGAGCACCAATGATGTCACAAAATGGAACCCTACAGCCACACACCACCCACTTCAAAGTCCTTTGAAAGGACTGGGTGGGATGAGGTTCAATGCCATAGGAAGTGATGCTGTAACAACTGGTGTTCCCTTAATTCCCTTAATCCCTCTTCTAGATGGGTGGCCAATCCCCCCTCCTCCTATGCTGTACGGGTGGCCGATCCCTCCTCCATATCATGAAGTGGCAGCTCGACGAGAAGAGGGTCTGAGGCGCAGAGAAGAGGCTCTGAGGGCAATCCGGGAAGAATCTCAAAGGAAACAGGCTCTGCGGGAGAGAGAAGCGTTTCTGAGGGAAGAAGCTATAAGAAATCGAGAATGGGGTGGACTATCAAGGATGCGTCACGGCCAAGCACTAAACGAGCCCTGGCCAGCTTATGACTTGAACCAGCGTGGAAGTGGTCTTGACTTGAATATGGGCGGACAGCAGGCTGATAATGAAGCGGGAACAACTGCCGATGGCCAACCGATCCTCCGCTCAAGGCTGCAGTTTGAAACGGATGCAGATGGGTCTCAGACGCTGAGCTATGAGGAAGAGACTGTGAAGCCTGGTGACGGGAACAGGAGGACCAGAACACTGGGGAAGGATGAAGATTTTGTTGAGAAGAGAACTGCGACAGGGCAGAGGCGACTGCTTTCCACATTCCTGAAGTTGCTGAGGTAACATCTGTTGCAACTTTTTATTCTTAAAGATTGTTCATCATAATTTGGACTAAATACAAAACATGTTACTGTTGCATGTCGATTTTATAAAACTTTGTCTTTCTCTCCTCAGGAAACTGGACCAAAGAGAATAAATGGGATCACACTAAAAGAATACTTTTTTGAATGTTATTATTGTTATTGAATGTAAGTTTAAAATAAAGGATTTCATGCTTTTCAATTGGTTCTCCAATGTTTTCTTATAGTATAAATTGAATCTGATGGTTTGAGAGGTTCTCTGCATTTTCATGTCTACCTCAAATTGAAAATGTTTTCAGAATCAAGGACTGATACTTGATACACGTTGTGCAAGGGACCCCCATAGATAAAATATTGCATAGGTAGGGCTACAGACGATATGCAGTCTACACACGCACAACACTAACTAGATGGTGAATGACAATGATTATTTAGCACATTTCAATAAATGACATCAAATTGCTTGATGCAACAAATCAAGCATTTTCGGGGCACATCATTATTATTTACCAATACTTTACAGCAAAGCATGATGCCTTCATGAAAATCTATTTTTGGAAAATAAAGTTAATGATGACTAGTTTGAAATATGTCTTCCTACAAATGCATCTCAATGTGGGTCCTTCACATGAACCACAATATTACAAATTATGACTAGTGGTGGAAAAAGTAGGCTTGTAAGTATAAGTTTATGCAGAATGTCTCAAATCTTTTGAAAATGGCAGAACTACGCACGCTTGCGTGCTTGTAGATCAGCCATGGCTGAAATGTATAGGGCTTTGAAGTAGTTAACAGTTTTTTGTAATCAAAATTACAAACTCAAGTTTCAAATGTAGAGTAAAGTACAATATTTGGATCTGTGTATACACAAACATTGAAGACAAAGTCTGAAGACAAAAGTGAGGACAAAATTGTGATTGGCCGGAAATTAGATCATTTACATCTCATTCTGGCCAATCACAATTTGCGTCCTTAAGCCTGTTTTTTTTTTGTTTTTTTTATTGTTGCAGAATTACAGTACAATTCAAGCATAACTCAATACAAAGACTTAACTGTGTGGACGACCCAATACACCATTACATTTGTTTACAAGAGGGTTCACCTTGTTCACTGAGGCTACTATGAAGTATGATAAGGGCGCCCCTCACTTCACACAGGTGTGATTTATTGATTTTCATAGATATATCGCTACTGTAGCCTCCTACTGTCCCACCACCCAGATGTCGCTGTGGGGAGCTGGCCAGGGTAGTTGTGACGGTAATGTGCGCTCTCCCTTTTAAAACGGAACGCTCTGTGTGTGTGTGTGTGTGTGTGCGTGTGTTTTTCCTCTCCCCTACACCCAAGTTTGACCCTGCATGTGTTTCCTCTGCGCACCGCTCTCTCTCTCTCTCTCACTATAAAGTGCCCATGCCTTTCTCGCGCAGTCTCTTTCCCCGGTCACAAAACAACCGTGAGTGTCTTAACTCACCGTTCTTGAAAAACTTAAGAAAAAAAAAATCATAAAAAAATATAAAATCTCCAAAAAAACCTTCATAAAAATAAGTACCGTAATATTAAAAAATAAAATAAAAAAAATACAAATGTAAAAAAAATTGCAAAATCTAATTTTAAAACAAAAACAAGGAACAGGAGGCCTCGGGATTTTAACCGAAGTTAATTGGCGTCTACTACTCTACTTTATAAAGGCAAGAAACCCTTAAGCAAATACGCCAAATTATCCCGTAGCCTATATATTTTTTTCTCTCTCAGGCTTGTCATGTCTTTTCATTCTTAATTCAACAAAACGCGTGGAAAACCTCTACAGATCGGCGATCGGAATCGGATCCGTTCACCGTTTAGGACGGTCACACTTATTACGCACGGATTTTTTTTGGATTGTGGAATAATCACCGTTTCTCTGGCTGGATTTGTTTGTTTTTTTTGAGGGGAGGAGAGCGAGCGGCGCGTTTCTACTAAATAGTGAAGTCCCCGAGTTATGAACACGGCCACAGCGGGGAGTTATCCGATGGCTTCTCTATACGTTGGCGACCTGCACCCAGACATCACGGAGGCTATGCTGTATGAGAAATTCAGCCCAGCCGGACCGGTGCTGTCCATTCGAGTGTGTCGGGACATGATCACCCGGCGCTCTCTCGGATATGCTTATGTGAACTTCTCCCAGCCCGCTGACGGTAAGGAAGGAAGAACAAACACAGAACATGCACACATTGATAAATATTCAAGTATCTGTGTATGTAATGCAGCCTTATATGCAGTCAGTGGCACGGATTATATAGGCTATTAAACTGAACAGCAGCTGGAATACATGCAGCTGCTGCATTAAATGTTTTGGTTTGGCAGTTGGCACTGATTTGGCACACAGCATAATAGCCTGCTCACCTTGAGCAGAGTTGAAAATATGAAACATTATTGCCTCGTTAATTGTTAATGCAAATGAATGCTAATTTATGCAACGTTCAAATCAAGTGGCTGTGTGTGTGAGTGTGTGTGTGTGTGTGTGTGTGTGTGTGTGTGTGTCTCACGTACATGATTGGACGTGCATGTTCACTTCACTGTAAATGCCACTGATGTCACGTTAGAAAATGCATGGCGAAGGAAAGTCAATGTTTTGCCATTTAAAGTGCACTAAAGAGTTCTGCATTGTTTTACTATTTTACAAATATTGTTTTTACTTCTCTCGTTAAGCCACATTTGAGACTAGCTTTCTTTGAGACATGGAGGCATTATAGCCAGAGAATGAAGCATGACAATTGTCATTTTTTTTTAGAGTAACCATTTGACCCATATACAAGTGCATGTCCCAGTTCCTGCACGCTGCAGTATAATGCTAGGCTGATGAGCACACAGTACAGTTTAGTTTGTCATGTATGCTTGACATTGTGTTGAAAACCATGTCCTCTTAATATGTAGGCCTACCATGTTTTTCACCTCACAGTAACACTGCGGTTGTTGTGTGCAGTTCAACTTGTATAGCAGTTAGTTTCCTGTCAGCCTAACCCAAAATGACCCATTTCTGCTCCTATTTAAAGGGCCACTGAGGGATAATTCTGTAGTGAAATTAATTCCCCTTGCTGCTGTACAGTACAACTACAGGTACACACACAGTAACAGGCACAGCTGAACAATAGCGCTTGTGTTTGTCACCCTGGCATGACATAGCCTACTGTATGTGCGTGTCTAATGCAACGATAACATGCTTTGTTTAGTTAACTCTCAACCTTGCGTTTGAATCAGATCACAAAACTAAATGAACGTCATTATCGTTCAGTTTGTTTACAATGTACGTAATTACTTGTCTACTTGTTAATTACAGTACTACAGTACAGCTGACACAGGTCTTAACTGCCGTGGTATCCATCTATTCGCAGATGTGTGTGTAATGTTGATCAATTCAACATAACTTGTTGGTAGACGTCAATGAAATCCTGGGGGGGGGGGGGGGGGGGGGGGGGTCATGAACTATATACAAACAAAACAACGCACTAGGGCTGATATTATAACGCTGTTGTGATATGAGACTACGGGCTGTATTTTGCGTGTCTTAAGTACCAGGTCTTATGACTTAACTTAAGACCTGGAGGCGTGGTCAATGCTCTTTGGCCACTCAGAATAGCCAAATGGCATTGATCACGCCTCCAGGTCTTAAGTTAAGTAATAAGACCTGGTACTTAAGACACGCAAAATACAGCCCTACTAGTCACAAAGTCTGGGATTTTGCATATCGTAATATTGTGATATGACATAAGTATTGCCTCTTCATGGTGACGCTTGAAGCCCTATTTTTATACAGGTACTTCATTTTCAGAAATAACGAAAATAGCCGATCCACAATCCCACGACGCGGGGCATTGCGAGCGTGTAGATCTGCTATTCAATAAAAAAATGTAAGCAGTTTGAAAAAAAAAAAAAAAAAAAAAAAACCTGACTTAGTACAATATCGATATCAAGGTATTTGGTCGAGAAATATCGTGATATAATTTGATTCCATCCATATTGACCACTATAGCCCTACATTGCACTCGGAAGACGAATGGTTTGTTATTTCAGTGCTATTAGTAGAAGGTGTTTTCTCTGTTTTGGGGACCATCAAAGCATTGAGCAACAATGGGCGAGCGCCCTATCTGCGGAGTCACCCCCCCCCCCCCCCCCCCCCAAAAAACAAAAACAAAACTGTACACGGCGTGGGGTTTTGGAGCTGTTGTATCAACATTACACACCTGTCACATCTCATCTGTACTCGAGCCCGTTAGCAAAACCTGTGGCAATGACTGGGTTACAACTGACGTGCATTCATTCCAGGGTGAAGGTAATAAGAGACACAAGAGACCATTTGTTGGCAGTTTTTTAGAGGTACAGACATGGGGGGATGGAAACGATTGGGTGTTACATGAAGCTACATCGTGCTGTTATAGAGCAATGCTAAGCTGAAAACACGTATTTATAGTCTACAAGTCTATACAAACTATAGACGTGTAGATAGTTGGTGTATAAGTTGTATCTGTATTCCGCTAAAACTGATTTGTGTCTACTAGTTGATGTCAGGCCTCCAGATTTCATACCTATAGACAAGCGACTATAGTCCTAGCAGGTTTATCATTTATTTTGGATTCAAATGGTGCCATATGTGAGATGGTGATTCTTGTTGAATGTGTCTCTCCACTAGAATGCCCACAGCTCACAGTCCATGCCAGCACATACCTCTCACATGACAGGACCCCTCTCTAAATATAGATCCTCTTTCAGGCAGCCCAAAGTTTGCCTGTGCATTATTATAGTATCTAAACATTTGTCTTAATAAGACAAATTTATTAATAAGATAATAAAAGTCTAGATGACAGGCATGGTTTGGTTATCAGGGGGTTTGGCGTGCGGTTTGCTGTGATCCATGACTTGGTTCTAACTTCTAAATGATGAAGCAAAGAGTTTGACATGATATTATAACTCAAAACCGTCATCATTGTATTGCAGTTGAAGTCTGTCTGTGATCTTTGTTGTATTTTCTTAAATCAATCTTAAATCAAGAAGCCCTGTCAGAACCTTCCAGAGCCAGGCCCACATGCGTGTGATTGTCATCACACGCACCTTCTCTGGAGCACATGCGAAGTACAATTGCAGGGCAAACTGCTGATGCCAGCAGACACAAGGCAGCTCCGTTTTGTTTACCAGACATTTTTAGCTGGAAAGCCCTCTGTGTGTGTGTGTGTGTGTGTGTGTGTGTGTGTGTGTGTGTGTGTGTGTGTGTGTGTGTGTGTGTGTGTGTGTGTGTGTGTGTGTGTGTGTGTGTGTGTGTGTGTGTGTGTGTGTGTGTGTGTGTGTGTGTGTGTGTGTGTGTGTGTGTGTGTGTGTGTGTGTGTGTGTGTGTGTGTGTGTCACTGTGGAGTAATCGAACAAAAGGACGCTCACTAGTTGGCATTCGTGCCCAGTTGGACAGAGAGAGAGAGAGTGCGCCATACAGTGCATGGAGAGAGAGAGAGAGAGAGAGACACAAACAGAAGAATAGGAACTGATAAAGTAGTGTGTTGTTACAAATAATCACACTAAACTGGGCTTGGAAGAGAATTGCTAAGTTAGTACTATGGATCACTAGTATATCTTAGACAAAAGTTTACGATTATTTCTACATTATAATATAGTGTCAATTAATTCCATCTATCCAATGGACCAGTAGCCCGCCACATATCCCCAAAGCTTTGTCCAGCCTTTGTAAGGCCTGGCTGGGCAGCATACTGCAGCCCATCATGGGTGCCCTGAGTTGAGTGAGAGGACCATGTGCTCGCCCCCCGCGCAGCTGCCCCGACACTGACACAGCTGCTCCGTGCCGCATGGTCTACTACCATACCGCGTTTTACTATACCTCCCACGTGTCTCTCGATAAGGGCCAGAAATTGGGATTCACCGGCATGCCGACATCATGCAAGAGCACCGAATCTTTTGTGTGACATTCCACTGCAGCATTATCTTCTAAGATAGGCTGCAAGGAGGTCTAGTGACACTAGACACAGTCTAGTGTCATGGGCTTTACACTCCAGTTTGTGATGTTTTAGTTAAAAATCATAGAAGAGCTGTGGTATGATCACTGGTGACTAGTTTAACCACCTAAGGCAATTCTATTTTGGGCATGTCGAAAAGATTAAAATATAATAATTATATGTACTTTTTCTATTTCAAAAGTAGTTCACAAATTGTCAAGATGCGATGCGTTGTGAGATCTGTAGAAAAGAAGACATTTGGGCTTTAAAAACTGCCTGAAAAATCCATAACTTTCATATCCTATACCCGGGTTATACCGTGGGAAATTTCTACCTTTGAGCTAATAATACTCAAACAACATTTGGGCAGAAGAGGAATTGCATTTTGAGCAATAGGCTACATTGCTGTCGACCAGCAGTGGTCCTAGCCGACGACACAGGACACATATTTCTCAGAAGAGCAGGTCGATAGATCAGCACTACTACAACCACCTCCACTGCACAGTCAGTACTTGCATTGTACTGACTGTTGCGCCCTTTCTTGGTCCTTTTGTTGCGGTGGTCTCAAAAACATAAAGGAGAAATGGCAGAAAAAGACTCGCTCGCCGCATAAATGGTTTAAATAAGACTCCTTAGACAGAGACTTAAGAAAATAGAATTTCTTTGTATTGATCCTCAGCAGCTGAGCCTGATTCAGAGAAGATGAAGTTCGCCACACCGGTCTTGAGCTCCAAACTTTTATTTAAGGAAAAGAAAACAACGTTTCGACCCCTTCGGGTCTTCGTGTGATCCACCCATATAGCAGCACTGACGAAGGTCCCCAGGACCCAAACATTTGCTATAGTTTTAACCTCATTGAGCACGTTAGTACACACGTTAAGTTGTTAAGATGCAACTTATGTGTTGGTGGGTATAAAAGTGTGTTGCACAGCACAATGCATAGGCCATGAGTGTGCATATCACTGACAGAGATACTTAGTAACTAAGTATCTCTGACAGTGATATGCAACTAAGTCTTAGTTGACACCCTTCCTTACCTCTGTGACTGCCCCCCTCCCCCCCATTCCCAATACCCTACTTTTACATCTACTCCACTATACATATCTGATCCAAATATTGTACGTCTACTCCACTACATTACATTGTAGATTTTGATTATTATTACATAACATACATTTACCACTTCAGCCCTATATACATTTTGGACAGAGATTATTTTTATACATTTAAAAACTTGAAATGGGACATTCTGCACAATGAATACAATGAATTTTTTTTTTAAATGTTAGTTTTTTTGTGGCTTTCGCCTTTATTTTATATATTTTATGGAGGAACAGACAGTAGGCTGACAGGAAATGGGGAGAGAGTGGGGGAAGACATGAAGTAAAGGCCGTCGGGATCGGGAGTCGAACCCGCAGCACACTGCCAGACTGGGTTACCAGCCAAGGTGCCTGGACCACTGAGCCATGGCCCAGGCCCAATGAATACTTTTACTTTTGGTATTTAAAGTACATTTTGATGCCAGTACTTTGTACTTTTACTTGTGTACATTTCCAGACTTTTACTTAACGTAACTATTTTCTACATTGATTCTTTTACTTAATTAAAACATGTGAGTACTTTTTCCCAGCGGAGAGAGCCCTGGACACCATGAACTTTGACGTGGTGAAAGGGAAGCCGATCAGGATCATGTGGTCCCAGAGAGACCCCTCCCTCAGGAAGTCCGGGGTGGGAAACGTGTTCATCAAGAACCTGGACAAGTCCATCGACAACAAGGCTCTCTATGACACCTTCTCTGCCTTCGGGAACATCCTCTCCTGCAAGGTACGACCACCAAAACACACAACGTCACTGAAGGGCCATGAACACTACAGGTCCACAGGGTTTCTCAAAGTGGGTGCTGCTGTGGCACCCTAAGGGAGTGGTTCCCAAACCTTTTAATGTCAAGGACCCCCAAATTAAACAGAAAGGTAGGAGCGCACACCAAGAGTAGGGAGGTGCTGACCACGGGAGATAAACTTTAAAATAGAAAGGAGAGGTCGCACAACTCGTAGTCCCGATGCCAAAAAACGTTTTATTTACCAACGTTTCGACAAACAGGTTGCCTTCATACCCTGGAGAAGGCAACCTGTTTGTCGAAACGTTGGTAAATAAAACGTTTTTTGGCATCGGGACTACCAGTTGTGCGACCTCTCCTTTCTATTTTAAAGGACCCCCAAATTGACACTCATTAGCCCCCATTAGAAAATATATGGACCCCCATAAGAGAAGATTTTTACGGCTCTAGCATTCTCAACCAGTGTAATTTCACTGGTTGACCCTAACGGGTCCATTTGGTTCCATTTGTACACTCTCAGAGTTACAGACCCATAATGGTACATTTGGTTCCAAACTATCATTTAGCTGGGGACCCACTGGAACTCTCTCAAGGACCCCTGGGGGTCCCCGGACCCCACTTTGGGAACCATTGCTATAGAGGAGATTCCGTCATTGGCTCTTCGTGAAGGAACTACCGTATAAGGTAGTATGCTCCTCGTTATCCTGTTTGTTAGTGATGTCAGTCTCGTCCTCTCCGGTCCAGGTGGTCTGTGATGAAAATGGCTCCAAGGGCTACGCGTTTGTTCACTTTGAAACCCAGGACGCGGCTGACCGCGCCATCGAGAAGATGAACGGCATGCTTCTGAACGACCGCAAGGTGTGAGTATCCAATCATCCCTCACCGGGAGAGCAGTTTCGGGAGGAGGAGTGCACCTCGAACTCCATTGTTTTACTCTCCGTTTTAACCACTTAGACTCTCTAAACTTAGTAACACGGACCTCAGTTTGCACTGTAACCAGTGTGTTCTTCAAATCTCTCTGCCAAAATAATAAAAAGCTGATCTACAAGCACACGTTGTGTGTTTGTGGAATGGCTGTTTTTGCCGAATTGTTCCCCCCAGAATCTGGATGCTGGGGTTCAAGTGGTTAAAGTGTCATCCTTTGTTTCAGCGTCTGGTCCTAACTATCGCTGGTAAAAGAAAATGTAATAAACACATAAATAAATAAATAGATGAGAAAAACAAGGATTGGTGGAGTTTCCCTCAAGGTGCATAACCACATGACATGTCAATACATGGTCTCTAAGATATCAACTACAAAGACAACGCATGACCTTTAAATGATGCAATCATGCGAAGGCGTTGCTTGTCAACAATAACTAGTAATAACGCATGCAGAGCTTGAACATCAATTCCCTGTTGGCAGGTGACACCGTCGCACTACTTGTATTAGTAGTAAGTAGTAATGGAGTACAACTTTGGCTTTATGGCGAAGACGCCTGAACTGCCGTATGTGTTCCGTCAGACTGACATGAGATGTGGTTAGAAAGTGTCTATGTACTGTAACTTGTTCATCTGTTGTCATACCTTATTGTGAGTCTTGCATTGTTGTTGAATGATAAGGGTTTTTGTGTGTGTGTGTGTGAATAATACAACTAACCAGCAAGAGTTCTTACTTTGAGCAGCTTTGAAAAATAAAATAAAAGTTGAAACAAAGTTGAACGTGAACGTACATAACAACAAAAGAGCAGGGGTCATCAATATTGACGTCGTACACGGACAAATGTATCCGTGGCAAAGACTTGGCGTTGTCTGTGGCAAATTTTAGTTCTTATTTTTTACACACCATTATAATGTTCTTATCTTGATCATAATACCCAATTATTGAATGTCGAATATCCAGGTTTTCCACTAGTACTAGTGGTTCTCACTATGGAGGCACATTAGGAGTCCAGCAGTCCACTAGTACTAGTGGTTCTCACATTAGGAGTCCAGCAGTCCACTAGTACTAGTGGTTCTCACTATGGAGGCACATTAGGAGTCCAGCAGTCCACTAGTACTAGTGGTTCTCACTATGGAGGCACATTAGGAGTCCAGCAGTCCACTAGTACTAGTGGTTCTCACTATGGAGGCACATTAGGAGTCCAGCAGTCCACTAGTACTAGTGGTTCTCACATTAGGAGTCCAGCAGTCCACTAGTACTAGTGGTTCTCACTATGGAGGCACATTAGGAGTCCAGCAGTCCACTAGTACTAGTGGTTCTCACTATGGAGGCACATTAGGAGTCCAGCAGTCCACTAGTACTAGTGGTTCTCACTATGGAGGCACATTAGGAGTCCAGCAGTCCACTAGTACTAGTGGTTCTCACTATGGAGGCACATTAGGAGTCCAGCAGTCCACTAGTACTAGACCCCCTTAACTCTGAGGCCCCTTTTCCACCGGTTGGTTCCCAATGGGAACCGGTTCAGTTCTTTTTGGTTTTTAGTCCATGAGCCAGAGCTCCAAAATTGAAACGTTAATTATGAATTGAGTGGGCAAAACCATACCTATATTAGATTGTTATCACCATTAAACTTCCCCAATTGAGTACTTACACGAAGACAATGATTTATTGTATTACACATTTTACATTTTTAAATATGCAAATGAGGCATTATGTAGGAAAATATGCAAAATAATCGAAAATATGAAAATGCTACTACTGTGGAAGGCTTATCATGTATTAATTTACTTGTATTGATCCTATAAACAATTTAATATAGGGTGTAGTTTGCCCACCAATTTTGGAGCTCTGGCTCATGGACTAAAAACCAAAAAGAACTGAACCGGTTCCCATTGGGAACCAACCGGTGGAAAAGGGGTCTGAGAGCGTACCAATGGAACCAAATTGACCCGTCATTTGAACACTCTCAGAGTTTCAGATCTGTTATGGTCATTCAGGGCTATAGCTCTTTAGGTATGTATGTTTGTGGATTTCTTTTTATATAGTGACAAAAGTCTCCACCACAATCCAGCTTGGCGATGATGACCCCTGCAAAAGACAGTATCTTTTTTTCCCCTACCAGATGTGTTGTTTTTTGTGTGTGTCCATCTTTCCACCACCATGCCGGTTGGCCTGCCTCAGAGTGTGTGTGTGTGTGTGTATAACCAAGCTTGTGTGTTTTAGTGACAGATGGAAAGCAGGAATGCATACTGGATGGCGGAGTGGGAGAGGTCGTCGTAGCAAGGTATATAAAGACCATTTGGTCGTCCTCAGCTTTCCTTTGTCCTGCGGGCCTCTTTCCCTTCATCCCCTTCCCATCAACCTCCTCCTCACCAAGTCTTGGACCAGGAACTATAAGATGGTCGTCACTCACTGTGCTCTCTCTCTCTCTCTGTGTATAGCATGCCTACTTATTTGCCTGCCTCTGGTGATATTTATTGTTATTAACAACAGCTACGTGGTCGTTCATCGTTTTCTTTTATTTCTTTTATCCTGCAGTCTCGTACAGAGTTGTGGCTGTGAATGTCTCGTGAATGTTGTTTGTCCTTATATGTTTTTTATTTTTGCAACGGAATGGAAGCACATGTTGTAAGCGGTGTGGCGCGGTCAGGTCTCCCTCTGTGTCAGTGTGGTGAACACCTACCCGCCGCATCGGATGCCTGGTTTAAAGCCAGTCTCTTTAGATTGAAGATGGAAGTCAAGAGAGATGAGTTCTGGGTCATCTTGCTCTTGTTGTTGTGGTTGTTTTTTGTTGTTCCAGACTGTTTTTGTCTTTATAATTCTGTTTTTGTAAGAATGTGCGTTTGCCTCTCTGCCCTCGTCTTCAGGTTCGTGGGTCGTTTCAAATCTCGCAAGGAGCGCGAGGCGGAGCTGGGGGCGAAAGCCAAGGAGTACACCAACGTCTACATCAAGAACTTTGGTGATGACATGAACGACGAGAGGCTGAAGGAGCTCTTCGACAAATACGGTAAATTGAAGGAACATTTTGCACCCGCATTATTTTTCACCACCGCGTCATTCGCAGCACCGATACGGTTGCATACCAGTGTTGATTTCGTCGACTAATACTAAGACGAAAAATGTTTTTTTCACTGACAAAAACTAACTGGAAACTAAATGAAAACTAAGCCATGATGGTGACTAAAACTGAGACTAAATATATTGACAATTTCATCAACAAATAAAAACTAGACTAAAATGTAAGGAAGGGACTGGTGGACCATAGATCCAGTATAAGTCCAGGTCTTAACTTGGTTGCATGCTGAAAAATAGCAGTTGTGAGCTTGTAGATCGGCTATTTTCAGCAAGTGTAAAATCTGCCATTACGACGGCATCAATGCCATTTAGCCTGAGACCCCCTGGAACTCCCTCAAGGACCCCTGGGGACCCCACTTTGGGAACCACTGGTCTACTCTACACAGTACATGCTCTCTGTGGTCTAATACTGACACTTAGTGGACATTTTAAGCAGTGCGTTCTCCTTAAAGCCATGTAAGTGACATTGTTTTGTTAGAACGGAAAGTGCTATGTTCAAATTCTAATCATTGCTATGAGTTTATCCAATAGCAGGGGTCTCCCTCCCCGTCTCTACAGCTTTTGAAAGAGAAAATAAATGGGTTGCCAATTTGATCCAATCAAGAGAGATCAACCATTTGATCAGGTTCAACATTTGATCAGGTTCAAACTCCTGTTTTTTCTGCTCGTTTCTTTGTGTCATCACTTCCAATTTCACTTGTTTATCGATATAATCTGTAGTGTAATCAGAATCGGCCATAAAAATACCATATCGGTATCGGATTGTACAGATTATTTTCACTGATATTGATGACGCAATAATAATGTGACCGTCAATGGCTAAATTCTACAGTTAATTTGTATACTCATCTCATTCAGGAAAAAGAGTATATTTATCGATTGATTGAATACTTTTTTTTAACACTTTGGGCCAAACCCCTATAGGGCCTAGGCTTGTTTCCATTGTGGTCCTCTGTATAATATTCGAATCGGTCAGAATCGGCATCGGCAGATATGTCCCTGCATGCAAATGATTCATAATCGTGCACCCCTACTTGTTTATCCAGTAACCTGTATAAGTTCTCTCTCCTGATTGGATAAAAGTGGTATCCCGACTTGAAAATGCATTTTCTGTTGACTGTAAAGTGAACAAACACTGCAATGATCAGAATATTGAGAAACAAAAAAACATATTAGCAGTAATTATATCAGTTGGATTAGAGCTGTCTGCAAGTGAAGGAATGCCAGTTCTTTTTAACTACCAACTGTGTTGATTTTGACAGCATATTATAGTCAAAATCATAATCATAGTCTTTTGAATAGTTTGCATTTAGTTTTACACATTTTAGATTTGAGTCGACTAAATCTACAGTTGATTTAGTCGACTAAAATGTATTTTGGCAGGCCTTGATTTTACATTGTTGAAAATAGCCGATCTACATGCTCACAGCGCGTCGCAGCGCGACAGCTATTTTCATAACATGCCAACCAAGAGTAAAATTACTTATACTTACTAATACTAATACTGGATCTCTTGTCCACTAGTCCCTTCCTAACATTTTAGTCTAGTTTTTTATTTGTTGACGAAATTGTCAATATATTTAGTCTTAGTTTAGTCATCATAGGTTAGTTTTCATTTACGTTTCCATTTAGTTTTTGTCTGTGAAAAAACAACCTGTGTTGATGAAATCAATTAGCGCTAGCTGAAACGTTGTGAACCGCTGTTCCTCTGTGACGTCTGCAGGTAAAACCCTCAGCGTTAAGGTGATGACAGACCCCACTGGCAAATCCAGAGGCTTTGGATTTGTGAGTTACGAGAAACACGAAGACGCCAACAAGGTAATTAATGTGCAACAGCTGCAACGGAGTCATGCATATTAGTTTGTCTCCGTCAGGCCGAAGGCGTGGCTGAGACTATGGCCCAATCCCAATTGCCTCCCTCAAGCCCTGAGCCCTGAACCCTCATTGACTTTAGTGATGTCAGCTGTAAGTGCTTGAGGGTGAGAGGCTGCAAGGGCTCCAAATTGTTGTGAAAGAAATGGGACAGCACTTTGAAGATGAGTCCGCCATTCATGACACTTTGCATCACTTTATAAAAACTGCCCTTATTCACAGCCAGTGCCTACCTACATGCTTCGCCTATTTATACATGTCTATCACGTCTATTTTAGTATTTAAGCTGATCGTTTTATTATTAGTTTCATAAATACACTTTCCTGTGTGATAGGGGTTGTAATATTAATATATAATAATATGCATTATAAATTGCATTTCCATATTATTTTACTTTGCTCATCAGTCATTTCTCATCATGTTTCCCTTATTATTATTATTATTATTGTTATTAAATATATAGCCTATCCTTCCATTCCGTCTCCCTTTGAGAACAGTGAGAAAGCGCTATTGTGTTTGTTGACATTCCAACCGCGATGCATAACTCATTTGCATACTTAAATGATTGACGTTCGGAGGATCCCCCTCATTCCCCTGGTAACGCTATGAACTGTGGGTAATTTATTTGCCAAAGTCAGCTAAAGTCAGCATCGATGCTGACTTTGGCAAAGGGCACATAAAGGGGCGGAGCTGAGCCCTCACTGACTTACCGATTTCAAATGGGACATCCCTCAAGCCCTCGCAGACTTCACATGAACGCGCAGCTAAGTCAGTGAGGGCTCATTGAGTCAGCAAGGGAGCGGATTGGGATTGGGCCTATGTGTTCGGCTTTTCGCCCCCTTGTCTGTCGGTAGGTCCGATCGGCATGAAACTTTGCATGCATGCATACCCCTTGGATGCCAAGTAAAAACCTCTGCCCAAAATGTTTCACGTCGGCCCGTTAAATGTTTCTAATTAGCCCTTCGCTAAATCCCACCCTGTCAATGTTATTTTGCATGGCTGTGTTGTTGAACATATACACGGCTTAACGTCGAAAAGGTTACAGGACTCACCCACCCAGGTGATGGCAATAATACTAATGAGCGTAGTCTTACTGTGCAACATGAAAACTCCTGTCGGGTGGTCGTTAAAAGTTGATTTCTCCCTCTGTCATTTTCTCGTATTTCTAGTTAATTTAAATAATGTCATGCAAATGTGTCCAGTCAGTGCATAGCCTACTGCAGGCCTGGTTGACTAGATTTAGAAGACACTTTGATGCTCTTGCTACTGAAATGATTGATTATTTATATGGAGAAATCCCGTCATTTAACATGCATCTCAATGGGGGAGAAGGAGAGCTTGCCCTTGTCTCCTCACTGCTAACGTGCCTATTGGACAAGGGCGGGTTGGGGAGGGACTTGGCAAAGGGCTAATTCCAGCGTGTTGTTACAGTATGTTCACACGGGGTGCATACTTAGTTGAGTGCATACTTGTAGGACTGGTCTAACCAATGACTCGTCTAAACCAAAAACTGTCTAAACTAAAGTACTGCACCCGTTCACACCCACAGGCTGTGGAAGACATGCATGGCACGGAGCTCAACGGTAAGACCGTGTTCGTTGGCCGCGCTCAGAAGAAGATGGAACGCCAGGCGGAGCTGAAGAGAAAGTTTGAGCTTCTCAAACAGGAGAGAATCAGTCGCTACCAGGTCGGCAGACTGCAGGAATACATCGTTGTTTTTTGGTGTTTTTGAAACATGAGAGGTGTATTCAGTGCAAATCACGACCCATGTCTGGGTTTGTTTTCAGGGAGTTAATCTTTACATCAAGAACCTGGACGACACCATAGACGACGAGAAACTGCGCAAGGAGTTCTCTCCGTTTGGGTCCATTACAAGTGCTAAGGTGTGTGTAATGACATCATAACTCCAGCATGTCGCCATATCGGGCATTTTAGAAATCACAAGCCTTAGGCTACCTTAACCACAGTAATCCTGGTGCCAAGAAGAGCCTAAAGGCCTACATTCTCTAATTCAGTGGTTTCGAAACTGGGGGTCTAATATTACATAAACAATCACACCCGTGTGAAGTGAGGGGCACTCTTATCATCACTCGTCATCATACATCATTTAATTCTGGCCAATCACAATTTGCGTCCTCACTTTTGCCTTCAATGGTTTTGTTTACACAGACCCTCAAAGCTGGACATAGGAGGGGCTAGCGGCCCTCGAAAATAGGCAAACATATTAGCGAATACCCAATCTACAAGCTCACATTGAACTGTACTGTCTGTGCTTTTTTGGCAAACTGTTAATAAAGTATTCATTCAATCAATCAATCTATCTCTTCTAGGTGATGCTGGAGGAGGGTCGCTCCAAGGGCTTCGGCTTTGTGTGTTTCTCGTCCCCGGAGGAGGCCACCAAGGCGGTGACGGAGATGAACGGCCGCATCGTGGGCTCCAAGCCGCTCTACGTGGCGCTGGCGCAGCGCAAGGAGGAGCGCAAGGCCCACCTCACCAACCAGTACATGCAGCGCATCGCCGGCATGAGGGCCATGCCCGCCAACGCCATCATCAACCAGTTCCAGCCTGCCAGCGGCTACTTCATGCCCGCTGTGCCACAGGTGCGTGCGTGTGCGTGTTTGTGTTGTAAAATTATGTTGTTGTTGCTGCGAGAGTGAGGTCTAGCCAACACCAACTCAGGATTCCTGGATCGCTGCCCTCCACAAATTCCTATCCAACATCAGGTTCTTGAGCTCTGCAGTGTTGTCAGCCAAGCTGTCGCGCCGCAGCACGTCTACATAGGTCGTACGCTTCTTTCCCCTCCTGGCTTTGCCCTGGAGGGGCAACGCTGGAGGGGCAAAGGGTATTTTTTAAATTATAAAAATACATTTATATATATGTAAAATATTCCAGAGGAGAGAAATGGAAATATCATGATTTCTTTATTGTAATTCTCCAAATCAGGTGTAGTCTTTTAACAGGTTTAGTGCCCAAGACGTTCCCACACGACAGGGCAGTTGCTAGGGAACGCCTGGTGCAGCGCTCTTCGACATGTTTTGCCCATGCGCCGCGCAGCCTTGTTTACGGCACGACAAAACTGTCTATTCTCTCCAAATCTACGGCGCTCTGCATGGCTTTGATCAGGACGGCGATGTTCTGTCCTCATTTCTCATAACGGCGGCGGTGGCTCAGGGGTAGAGTTCCCGGATGGTAACCGCAAGGTCGCCAGTTCGAACCCGGGCTCCCCCAGAGTTAGTGTCGAAGTGTCCTTGAGCAAGACACTGAACCCCTAATTGCTCCTGATGTGCTGGTTGGTACTTTGCATGGTTTCTGCCGCCATTAGTGTGTGAATCTATGTAAAGCGCCTTGGATAAAGGCGCTATATAAATGCACCATTTATTTTTACCATTTATTTCTGACTCACCCAAGCATCTCGTTTGGAATATTAACGCTTCTAAAGAGAGATCAGATGACGTAGCGCGTGGTATTAATGGAACATTATAACCTCCCGCCCCTCTACTAGCATACGGTTATGCACAAGCACCACATTGTCCTGTCGGCTTTTAGTGAGAGACAATGAGACATAAAACAAGGCATTGAGAACAAGGCACAGATGCAAACCTGAGTGAGCAGCACCCTCTGGTGGGCAGACTGACAAAATGCAGTTTTTGATTGATTGAAATATTTATTAACAGTTTGCAGAATTACGGTACATTTCAAGCACAAACTCAATACCGTCAGCCTCATTACGATGGCTTTGCAGCTCAACTAAAAAAGATAACCTAGTAAGAAACAAAACACTGTCAGCAACAAACGGAAAGACATTGTTAAAGTGTGCGTGTGTGCGTGCGTGCGTGCGTGCGTGCGTGCGTGCATGCGTGCGTGTGTGCGTGCGTGTGTGTTTTAACCCATTCTGGACGGGAACCCGTTTTGGTGTTTTAACTAAGCATTATTTAGCTATTGAAAAATAGCAGATCTACAAGCTCATAACGAGCTTGTAGGTCTGCTATTTTTGAAAAATCGTGACAATGTGGCACAAATCTTTGAATATATATTCTTCCAGAGGACTTCGACGTCAGGCCTAAAAAAAAAGTTAAAAATATAAAGAGACAAAGCAGGTCTTGCATGGTGCTGAAATGAAAGTATGATTCTATAAAAATTACAATATATATATATATATGTTTTTGTCCCCCAGGCCCAGAACAGAACCACTTACTATGCACCCAATCAGATGGCCCAGATGAGGCCCAACCCTCGTTGGCAGCAGCAAGGTGGGAGGGGTCAAGGTCAGTGAGATCATGTGATTTCTTTAAATAATCTCTCTTTGACATAAACCATGTGTGATGTGTTCTAGAAACCAGTGGTTTTCAACCCTTTTCATATCAAGGTCCATTATTTATTCGGCGTTGGAGCCACGGAAACACCATTTGAAGAGATCTTAGCCTCTCCAGATCCACAACTACGAATATTTTGTTATCGTTGCATAAGATTTTGTCCACAATTTCATGCTGTATTGATGTTGGTACCATTAGGAGAGGTAACAGGGAAACGATCAAAATAACAATTCTTCCACAGTCTCTAATTGTGTAGACTTCTTGTAAATTAAGTAATGCAGACGTTTAACAATTTATACTCTTGAGAGCGTAAAATGAATGTGTCCATTGGTTTAATTTTACACTCGAGTCGAGTTAAAGATCTAATAAGGGTCCATTTGGTTACCAACTCTCCGTCATTTAGCTGGGGATCACCTGGAACCCCCTCAAGGACTACCGGTGGTCCCCGGACCACTGGTTGAGAACCACTGTCCTAAATAGTATAATGTTATGGTATTTTAATGCCCTCTGAAGCCCTATTTATACTTCATCATCGTGCAGAAATACTATAGCGTGTACAAAGCTCACAGCGCGTTGTTGTGCATGCGACACATGCGTTGTTCATGTGTGTTTTCATTTAGAGCATTTTATATACGTGTGCAACAATCCATTTATAAACCACATTCAACGTGGCATCCCTATTTTGAGAATGTCATTATAGGCGAACATTTTCAAACATTTTCTGTATTTGCCCTCAAATAAATAGTGAAATATTGATCTAGCTAGCCACGTGACACATTGAGAGCTTGCAGATCCACACGTTTTGCTCTTTTAGAAGTCTTATTGTATTATTGCTATTGTAACTTATTTATCTTTTGCCACACCCTATGTCTTTCTGAAATTACGCCGCTGCTCCAAAGGATTCCAGGGAATGGCCAACTCCTTACGCCAGCCAGGTCCACGCGCCAACATGAGACACATGGCTCCCAACAGCACAGCGCAGGGCCCAAGAGGTGTGTATCTGTACATCTGTAGCAGTTTCCAACTCCAATGCTGAATTCACACCAGCAGCAGTGTTGATCTCTACCGATCTGGTTTCCCTCTAAGGGCAGATTCACACTATGGTCCCGGTGAGCGCACTCGGGACCATCTGGTCCCGAGTGCGTTGGCAGATGTTGTGGTAGTGTGAATGCTGCGTACCGTTCACCCAACCGTTCGGGGCGACTGTGGCTCAAGAGGTAGAGCAGGTCGTCCAATGATCCATGGGTCGGCGGTTCGAATCCCGGCTCCTCCTGGCTACATGTCGAAGTGTCCTTGGGCAAGACACTGAACCCCAAATTGCTCCCGATGTGCTGGTTGGTACCTTGCATGGCTTCCGCCGCAATCGGTGTATGAATGTGTGTGTGAATGGGTGAATGTAATGCACAATCTATGTAAAGCGCCTTGGATAAAGGCGCTATATAAATGCACCATTTACCATTTACCATTTAACCGTTCTTGGGACCGCATAGAGGTAGTCTCGGGAGTCTCCACGGATTCGGAACGCCTCAATGTGAAAGCATTGAATACATTTGAATGAAGTGTACTCGGGTGGCTTCAAACCGATCTGTAGAAACCAATGAGGCTACAGTCTATCTATGGTGTTTACAAAACCTTTGAAACGCCCACCTTCGTGTGAACGCCTATTCCACGCTTTGTCGGTCCAGGCCACGCTTTGCTGGCTCCTGCTGCAGCAGAGAAAGCAGCGGTTGCTCCTCACCATAAACAACGCATGGAACCGCACCACTTTCTCTAAAACGTGGAAGTGGCATACCGCTGCCGGTGTGAATTTGGGTATCTGTGAGATTCAGCTACAATCTATAAATGTTGAAGTACTTTATGATGAAGTATACTTTTTCCTTCCAAGTTCATCCATTTGTCATACAAAGTTTATGCAAGTTTATGTTTTTTTTTTAATGGGATCGCATTGATTATCAGCTGCTTGATCTTAAGAATGAAGCCACCTGGTGGATGACCACATGTGCATCCATCGCCCACACAATCCCAATCCGGTTGGATTCAGGCTGGAGAGCATATCTCTTCACTGATTTAAATAAGCTACTCTACTACCTAAATATAAATCAAAGCAGAACTCAAGTGATTCAGGTAATACCATACAACCATGTGCTCCTTATCCCCTCCCGACCTCTAGGTGCTGGCCAGACCATGGGCCCGCGCCCCTCCATGGGGGTCCCTGGCCCCCGGGCCATGCCACCCTACAAGTATGCCACCAGCGTCCGTAACCCCAACCCCCAGGTGGTGCAACCTATTGCCTTGCAGCAGGTATGTACTTAACCCATTTTGGGCGGGAACCCCTTTTGGTGTTTTAAGCATTATGTTATACTTTAGCTATTGAAAAATAGCAGATCTACAAGCTCGTAGGTCGTACAAGCTTGTAGGTCTGCTATTTTTCAAAAATCGCAAAAATGTAGCGCAAATCTTTGAATATATATTCTTTCAGCGCAAACGTTTTCAACTCAAATCTTTGCTTCTGGGGGGTCCCTGAAACAACATATTTTCAGATGGGCGTCGGTAGCCAATTACATATAATTCTGGGGGTCCTTGACATGAAATAGTTTGAGAACCACTGATATAGAAACAGGTTTTTCAGAAATGGGTTAAAGCAGGGACTCCCAACCACACCCGTGTGAAGTGAGGGGCGCTCATCGTACAAATTTATGTCATATTTGGCGGACATTTTACCAGTACCTAATTTCTCCTTTCATCGTCAATGGCAAATACGAGACGTGAGGGGACAACATTTGCGTCATATTTGGCGGACATTTGGCGGACATTTACTCACCATGGGGTGAGTAATCGATAGGGGAAAAGAAAATCACACCCATGTGAAGTGAGGGGCGCTCTTATCATCGTACATCATCATACATCGTCTCATTCCGGCCAGTCACAATTTGCGTCCTCACTTTTGTCATTAATGTTTGTGTTACGCAATGTTTGTGTTTACACGAACACTCACAATTGTCCACTCATTGTCAATGGCGTTTAATGTTTGTGTAGGACAAAGTTTGTGTTTACTTACACACTAAAAGCTGGACATAGGAGGGGCTAGTGCTAGGGATGGAGCTTGTTACATTTTTGAGTGGTGTAAACCACTCCTACAACTGGCTTTGTTAGTTTACGTGTCTGTCTGTCTGTCTGTCTGTCTGTTCGTACCAAAAAATGAGCATGGTTGTTACGGTCACCCAGTTCACCCGGGTGTGATTTCATTACGTCAGACATTACGTCAGACCACAGCTGATCAGGCTATATAAGACCTTACACCACTCAGTTCACACGGGTGTGATTTTATTGATAACGAGCACCTTATTAATCAGGCTTATCGAGCCGGGTTCTTATCAAGCTTTTTCTGTTATTTTGCGGAAAGACAAGAGACAATAAATTCTGAACAGAACCAGTATCTTTTACCATCGGGCCTTCAAATACAAAACCTTTCTAACAGACGGAACCAAATGGACCTTTTTTTACCAGTAAAGTAATATTAAAGAAACTGTTAACTGGTGTGCCGTCACTTTAAATGCGGAATTTTGTTTACCCGGGCAGTGCTGGTTTGCAGGTATCAATACACTTTTAGAACAACATGTAGCATGGATGATTACATTTATTTCTTGATCGCCTCTTGCCTTGATTGTTTAAACATGACATCATGGGCCGCTATTCTCGATAACAGGCTTGATAAGCCCAAAGCTTATTGATAACGGGTACTCAATAAGCTTATCGATCAGTTATCGAGCTCCATCCCTAGCTAGCGCTCTCATTTTGGAGGTGAACTATCCCTTTTAAAGAACAGTCACATAATTAATTTCTTCCTCAATCAATATAAATCCTTTTCCTCATGGTTTTCCCTCCCCCTTCTCCTCGCCCTCCTCCTCCTCCTCCTCCCCCCTCCCCTCCTCCTCCTCCTCCCCCTCCTCCTCCTCCCCCCCTCCTCCTCCCCTCCCCCTCCTCGCCCTCCTCCTCCTCCTCCCCCCTCCCCTCCCCCTCCTCCTCCTCCCCCCTCCCCTCCCCCTCCTCGCCCTCCTCCTCCTCCTCCTCCCCTCCCCCTCCTCCTCCTCCTCCCCATCCTCCTCCTCCTCCTCCTCCTCCTCTGTGCGTTCCAGACTCAGCCAGCCGTGCACGTTCAAGGCCAGGAGCCTCTCACGGCCTCCATGCTGGCTGCCGCGCCTCCGCAGGAGCAGAAACAGATGCTGGGTAAGAGTTATACATAAGTAGAGTACATTACAGAGGAAGTACAGTATATTGCACTAGGGTAGTGGTGTTCAACCCTTTTCACATCAAGGTCCATTATTTATTTATGAGCCACGGGACACCATTTGATGAGATTTAGCTAGCCTCTCACTCAGACCCAAAACAAAATCATACATCATCATACATCGTCTCATTCCGGCCAGTCACAATTTGTGTCCTCACTTTTGTCATTAATGTTTGTGTTACGCAATGTTTGTGTTTACACGAACACTCACAATTGTCCACTCATTGTCAATGGCGTTTAATGTTTGTGTAGGACAAAGTTTGTGTTTACTTACACACTAAAAGCTGGACATAGGAGGGGCTAGTGCTAGGGATGGAGCTTGTTACATTTTTGAGTGGTGTAAACCACTCCTACAACTGGCTTTTGTGTGCAGAAAAAAATGAGCATGGTTGCTATGTTCAAAATAATTTCTGACGTAATTAAATCACACCCGGGTGAACTGGATGACCGTAGCAACCATGGTCATTTTCTCTGCACAGAAAAAGCCAGTTGTGAAATCACATCCGGGTGTGATTTCATTACGTCAGATCAGAGCTGATCAGGCTACATAATACCTTACCTTATTTCATTACGTCAGACATTACATCAGACCACAGCTGATCATGCTATATAAAACCTTACACCACTCAGTTCACACGGGTGTGATTTTTATTGATAACGAGCACCTTATTAACCCATAATGTTAGCATTATGTTATGCTTTAGCTATTGAAAAATAGCACATCTACAAGCTCGTAGCGCGCCACCGAGTGGCGCGCTACGAGCTTGTAGGTCTGCTATTTTTGAAAAATCGAAGAACGACTGACATAGAAACTTTTTAGCTTTTTCAGAAAACTGTCAGGATGTAGAAGACATTTTTCAAAATGTTGTCGTCGTTGGATAGGATTTGTGTTGATGTGGTGATGAGGTAGCCATAGGAGAGACACCAGGCAAACATTGATCAATTCTCTAATTGTGTGTAGACTTCTTGTAAATTGGATTGATGGAAATTAGCATGTTTTGCTAAATCTGGTATATTTACACTGCATTTTTAATGTAATATTCATCAATATACACTGTCCCGACCAAATAAACGAATAATAATGAAAAATTAAGTAATGCCAGATGTTTTACAGTTGATCTGGTAATGACTGATTTTATACTTGCTTCTTGGTTGCATGCATTACAGCACCCGAGCGCAACCAAACATAAAATGACTTTACTACTGGATCTCTTCTCCACTATAGTCCCTCCCTAACATTTACTGGATCTCTTCTCCACTATAGTCCCTCCCTAACATTTTAGTCTATTTGTCAACGTATTTAGTTTTAGTTTTAGTCATCATAGCTTAGTTTTTATTTAGTTTTCGTCAGTAAAAAAAAGGTACTGGACGAACATTTTTCGTCATAGCACAGGAATGTACAGTTCAATGCATGGTCTGCTAAGAGGATTTAAACCCCACGAAAGCCTATGACTTGTTTCCATTGGGGTCCTTCATATTCAATTCATAGGAAACAAAGTTAACAAAGATTTCAGTCATGAGATTATTATTTTTTTCCTGCTTTAATCCATGCGTGTGTCTCTTGGGTTTTGTGTGGCGTGCACAAACAGGCGAGCGTCTGTTTCCTCTGATCCAGTCGATGCACGCCAGCCTGGCGGGGAAGATCACCGGCATGCTGCTGGAGATCGACAACTCTGAGCTCCTGCACATGTTGGAGTCGCACGAGTCTCTGCGCTCAAAGGTAGGCTCACCTAGCCTGGCTAATAAACCAGACTAATATCACACAACACTGTCGCGGTGTATTAGTCTGGGCTGGCTCCACTTGGATTTCATTTCCCGGGGGGCGGGTTCATACAATGTCTCTTTGACGCAATTGGTCAGAGCTACTGTCAGTCAAAAGGTCTCAAGCATTGAACGTCACTGTACCAAAGCCCGCCCATATTGCATACCGTGTCCCGATTGGCCCGACCTGTTCTCGGTTGTAGGAAAGAGGCGTGCTACTGAGCCTCGCCAGACCGTAATCCGCTGGTAGGCAATTTTTTTTTGCCAACGGCTGATTCGGTCTGGTTTATTAACCAGGCTAAGGCTCACCATCACGAGTCTCTGCGCTCAAAGGCACGCTTTTGTTGTCGTTGGTTGAATACCATATTTGTCCACAATTCCATGCATGCTGTGTCGATCGATGTTGGTACCATAGCGGAGATAACAGGCAAACGTTAATCAAAATAACAATTCTTCTAGATTCTCTAATTGTGTAGACTTCTTGTACATTTTGTAACGAAGATGTCTAACAATGATTTAACTCTTCAGTTACTGGTCCATTTAGTTTCGTTTTACGCTCTCAAGAGTTAAAGATCTATGAGGGTCCATTTGGTTACCAATTCTCCGTCATTTAGCTGTGGGCCGCCTGGAACCTCCTGATTGAAAACCCCTGTGTTAATGGGTTGTGTTGTTGTGTAGGTGGAGGAGGCGGTTGCAGTGCTGCAGGCCCATCAGGCTAAGAAGGACGCCACGCAGAAGGTCAGCGGCGTCACCACAACCACGACTGCTGCTACCTCCTGATGTGCAAGGGTGGGTAACTTTGATGATGGAGAGACCCACTATATCTACACACTCACTCCAGAGGGCCACTATATCTACACACTCACTCCAGAGGCCCACTTTATCTACACACTCACTCCAGAGGCCCACTATATCTACACACCACTCCAGAGAGCCACTATATTTACACACTCACCCCAGAGAGCCACTATATTTACACACTCATTCCAGAGAGCCACTATATTTACACACTCACTCCAGAGGGCCACTATATTTACACACTCACTCCAGAGGGCCACTATATTTACACACTCACTCCAGAGAGCCACTATATTTACACACTCACTCCAGAGGGCCACTATATTTACACACTCACTCCAGAGGGCCACTATATTTACACACTCACTCCAGAGAGCCACTATATTTACACACTCACTCCAGAGGGCCACTATATTTACACACTCACTCCAGAGGGCCACTATATTTACACACTCACTCCAGAGAGCCACTATATTTACACACTCACTCCAGAGGGCCACTATATTTACACACTCACTCCAGAGGGCCACTATATTTACACACTCACTCCAGAGGGCCACATTGCATATATACATACTGTCGGGCAGAACTTTTTCCGTAATTAATGCCATACTTCGTCATTCTACGTCACACAAAAGTAGCAAAAATAGCCCATCTACAAGCTCAAAGCGCGTTTTGAGCTTGTAGTTATGCTATTTTAGCAATTTTGATAGAATTCGTTTTTGATAGAAAGTATTTTTAATTTAATTACAAATGCATTTAGTTGTACTTAATTACTTATGTTAACTTTTTGAACTTAAATACAAATACATTGGACATAAAAAAAAGACAATAAAAGTGTAATACTAGTCATTAAGCTACTAATATAGACTGAAGTAATTAAAGCATGTTTGCATGTTTTGAATTGTAACAGCTGAAATCAATAATACAGTATATGAGTTTTCCGATATTAACCCTCATTAGGTGAAGGTGAGGGCCGCCAGTTGTAACCTGACTCCGCCAGATGGGGCAGCAGAGAGTACACTGGGTTCCCCCCTCCGAGCAGGAGGGGGGAACCCAGTGTACTCTCTGCTGCCCCATCTGGCGGAGTCAGGTTACGCCAGTTGCCCAGGTATATGGAGTGATTTATTTAACCTGGAATCCAGGCTGACTCGATAGAGCAGGGATGTCAAACTCAAATACACAGTGGGCCAAAATAAAGAAATCGGTCGAGGTCGAGGGCCGGACTGTGTTTCAACACACGGGCACGGTCATGAGGACGTCCCAGGCAAACAGCAAAAAAGTAAATGCATTTAAAACTGAAAATGCATTATTATTAAGCTCAGTTTCCTGTTCTATGATCCTCACCAAGCACTGACTGGTATGTGATATGTGCCAATGCACTCGCAGTGAATTGTCGGACTTGTAGTATTATGGTGGTCCGTGCAATATACCAGAGGGCCAGTTCTAATACTAATTAAATATATCCCGCGGGCCAAAGATAATTCATCCACGGGCCTGATTTGGCCCCCGGGCCTTGAGTTTGACATATATGCGCTAGAGTCAACGCTTGGTCTATTCGCGTCGCTTCTCAGCCTGGGAAGCTTCCGCTTGAGCCCAATTTCCGAACGTCACCCGTTGCGTTTATAGGCACGTCATTTGCTGATTGCAGATCACAGCACCAATCAGAATCCTCCGTGCCGGTGTGATCGAAACCGCCCCTTTCAAATAGGAAGACTCCCAGACCGAGAGGCCAGGTGAAAAAAAGCAAAACGCTGAATGTAGCGAATCAGTCTAGATCCCTGGCCATCTCATCGACATGCTGGCTAGTGCTGGACATTTTAGTAAAAAGAATAGTTTTGGACATAAAATAAAATGAGCGGACACTAATATTACCAGAAACACAAAGAGCTAGCCCTGAATGACAAATGAAACCAAATTTGGTTCCATTTGTACACTCTCAGAGTTCTGGGAGTCAGTAAAGGTTTTGTTTGTTGTTTCAGGAGGCGAGGATAGGAGGACACTGCACTGTCCCCAGTCACCAGTCACCTCTATGGGGAGAGAAGGACACTGCACTGTCCCCAGTCACCAGTCACCTCTATGGGGAGAGAAGGACACTGCACTGTCCCCAGTCACCAGTCACCTCTATGGGGAGAGAAGGACACTGCACTGTCCCCAGTCACCAGTCACCTCTATGGGGAGAGAAGGACACTGCACTGGCCCCATAGTCACCAGACACTTCTCCAACAAAATACACACAAAAAAAGAAGAAAGAAAAAAACAATTAACCTGAACATTTTGAAAAATATTACAGTACTTAATTTTCTTAGTTCTGTAATAGTTTTAAACTGAATACCAAAAGCAATAATGCAAATTGAGGGGCTTCTCTCTCTCATTTTGTGGCTAAGGAAGGAGACCCTTTTTCTATCTGGAAAATGAGTTTCACTCTTATTTCTTTTGTTTGAAAGATTTTAGTTTGATTTGATTTTAATTGCTGGATTCCTCCACCCCATCATGTTATCATGGATGTGTGGTATTCTCAATAAATGGATGATCAAAGATAACCTGTTTGTTTTGTTTGTGTCCTTAGTTTTACATTTTCACATGGGTGGGCTGCGACGCCACATTTTTAGAGCATGGATTACCAGGATTACTGCATGTGTTTTGTGAGGGTACCTACCCTACACACAGACAGGCCCTTTCGCCAACCCCGCCTCGGGTATTAGCCCTGATGGAGGAGAGAACACGCCCCAGTGCCCACAGATTCCCCATCAGGAATTGACCCGGGACCTTCTAGCTGAGGCGACAGCACTACCGACTGTGCCACCGTGTCCCCACGTGCTTATTTCAATTATCAATATTGAAAGCGTTCCAGCTGCCACAGACGAAAAACAGTCTAAGTCCACACTATTGATCCATAATGTATAAATGATAAATAAGGGTTCAGGACAACGAGGCCTTTTCGTGGAGGGGTCAGAATGAAATTTGGACTTAGACTGTTTTTCGTCTGTGGTACTCTTATTGAACAAACATAGTATACTTGTCTTGACTTTAACACAGGGTTTGGCAAGCGTTTTTGGCATGAAGTGCCATGTTTTAATTTTCTTGATGGTATTTCCAACTGTTTTTGATTGTCCATGGGTTATAGGCCTACATAACATAATATAACATTTAGAAATATTTTTGCATTAGGATGTATGATCTGATAATTAGACTAGCAACAACCCACCTATGTCCCAGACTCCCCACTGTCCCCAGTCAGTGTTAGGATTTTGAAGTATAGAATTGTGTGCAGATATTTATCACGAAATTGACATTCTTGACAATAATTTCATACAGAATAAGTCAGCGGCAAAAGATCTGCGAAGATGCTTATCTATGAATCAGGAGAAGACCTAATCTGATCCTTTACCCTCATCTTCATCATGCTGTTTCTGGTCCTCTTCCTGCGTAGAAGTAGCCTCAAAGTCATGACAAGGAAGTGTGGCCATCCAGCTAACCATGGAGCCTTCTTGGCATTCAGTCTCCACAATGCTCGGATAGATGTGGTCCTCCTTGAAGGTCTTAATTGCCTCTTCCTCTTGGCTCCATTCGAGGCGCTCATGAAGGCCGTCCCCTCCAAAGCGTTGGTTGTACCTGTCAAAATGTACCTTTTCCAGAACCAGGCCCAACCCAGGAGCCTTGGGAACATCGACCTTATCCTCACCCCAGCTCCGCTCCATCACCTCCTCCTTTGCGTAGCCCTTGATCACGGCAATGATGAGGCCGATCATCTTGCGAATCTGATGCAGCATGAAGCTCTGGCCTCGTACCACGATCACACAGAATTCAGCACCGCTACGATTGAATGGCTGACCACAAGACATCTCAGTGATGTAACGGCGGGCACTGGGGTCTTTTGGTCCTTTCTGAGAGGTGAAATTGTGGAAGTTATGAGTGCCCTTGTAGAGTGCAAAGAGACGGTTAACCCTCTCAAGTGTCTCTGGTTCCACGCGGAAGGCAGCAGAATTTTGGACATCATAGTCCTTTGGGGCAAATGCTACCGTGGGGATTATGTACGAGTATGTGCGAGCATCACAATTGTTTTTGGAGTTGAAGCCCTGGGTCACTCGCTTAAATCCAAGGACTTGAATCTGTGGCGGCAGATTCTCATTGATCTTCTTAACAATGTCTTCAATCAACCACAGTTTGAGAGACACGACTTGGCCAGCTGCAGACACACCCTTATCTGTTCTGGCACATCTTTGGAAAGACATTTTCTTCATATCATCGCCATGATTGTCAGGAATGCAGCCCGACTTAATAAGGGCAGAGACCAGGTCATCTTCAATGGTTCTAAACTGTATGCTCCCAGTGTTTCTCTGCATTCCGTAGAAGCCCTTCCCAGAGTATGCCAAAAGGAGAACCACTTTCTTTTTGGGATATTTCTTCTCATCATCAGTGTTCTCCAATTCTGCCTTGCATCTTTTAGTGTAATGCTCATGCTCAGAAGAGTCCATACTTGTTTCATGGGCTCTTTGCGGTGCCTTCATGGTCTGCGTAATTCCAGACTCCTCACTCATCGTGTGTGCCACTCTGTGTCTCATGGCTCTATGCCAGTGTCTGTAACGTAGGGCCGGAGTGGCGAACTGAATCCTGCAAAGACTGCCTGTTGCAATGTTGCGAAGACCACAAATCAACACCTGTAATGGATGGAGAGACATCTATGTAACTGTGGAATGTTGTCTTGTTAAAATAGTCAGCTAACACTCCATAAATGCACCAAGTCTCTGTATGTCTGTCTGTGTATAATCCACGTAACTCGAGAACCGTTCGCCCCACCGACTTCAAATTCGACACACACGTTCCACACCACAGCAGAGGGTACAGTGCCCGGTGTCGAGTCGGTCGGACCCACGGTTGTCCAGAACCGCCCCAAAAAGGCCTCTGCCCGGGCTCTGGACCGGGCCCCTGTCCAGCGACCATATATGGAGCTGGCCTGTTCTGACCTCACAACACTCCATATTTGGGCATGCCTGACACAGAACTCCACAAGCTGGCTGCATATACTCCATATTTGGGTAAGCCTTACAAAGAACTCCATATATGGGCATAAAATGGAGACAGACATAATATCTGGGTGCAGGGGCGTGCATTTCAACCTTGCATCGTTCCAAGTAGGCCAGTGCCCAACGGGCACCGTTGTAGAGGCTCCAATGCATAATATCTGGGTGGGGCATGCATTTCCAACTTGCATCGTTCCAAGTAGGCCAGTGCGCAACGGGCACCGCTGTAGAGGCCCTGTGCGTGGGCACCGCTCTAGTATAGTGTAATAAACCTTGTTTCAGGTAAGAGAAATGTAAAGAGCCCGCTCTACAGAGTAGTTCTGCTGTGAGCATTAATAATGGAGGCAGAACATCCCATATACAATTTCACAGGACGGATACTTTATTATATTTCTCAATATGTAAAGGCAACAATACAATATAAGGATGCTTCCCACACGCACTACAATCCCGTTCAGCAATTCTACAAGCAGAGGCGTCCATGGGAAAAATGCGAGGCCTTGTGCGAACATTGATTAAATCATTAATGAATCCATTAATTCATCCATTAATTCATGTTCATTTTGTATTAACTAATTGAAATTAACACCCAGAAATGTAAGCGTGTATATATGTATATTTTATGTTTATACTATTGGTATTTCGCACAGGTGTGGCCAAATAACTAATTATCTTGCCAGTCAGTTGTGCATATGTCTGGGGGGGTCATATTGTTTTTTGAAGTCATATTTTGACAGCAGAAACTGCCTGTCATGGACAGCATTAGGATGTTGATTTTCATTTTGCATTCATCCTTAGGGCCACAAATCACACCTTAGAAAGCACAAGTGTCTATTTCAAACACTGTCTTTAATCATCCTTAGGGCCCCAAATCACACCTTAGAAAGCATGAGTGTCTATTTCAAACACAGTGTTGGGGGGGGGGTCATATTTTGACAGCAGAAACTGCCTGTCATAATTTCCCTATCTTGAGATTGGACAGGATGTTGATTTTCATTTTGTATTCATCTTTAGGGCCCAAAATCACTGCTCCCCAAAAAACTGCTATTTTTGGCGGAAGAAGGAGAGGAAGAAAAAGCGGACAGATACAATAAGGGACCAAGAGTCCTGAAATCAAGATTCTTTCTGGCCTCGACACGTCATAGCACACTTTCGTTCAAAGGAAGTAATTCAAACAAATTGGACTTTAAAAAATACACAAAAATGTAAATTGTCCCATTATATTGTTAGACCTGTATGACCTATGAATCATATAGGTAATAATGGTCATCATAGCATGATATGATCATAGGCTACCATAGGCTATGATGACCACGGATACTCTAAACGTATTTTTCATTTCCCTACGTCTTTAATAATTTTCCTTTCTTCCTGTAGCCTACTATGTACTATCAGTGCCAATGCGTGCGAGCGTGCGTGCGAGAGAATGGATTTTTGGATATTTTAGATTGAGGTTACAAATTGAGTTGGCTGCCACTTCAATGTCAGCCAACAGAGGGCACTGAAAGACCATTAATGTGGGGCCACATTAACCAAAGCAAAGCAAAGCAAAGTTACTATATTTACCCAGGGTAACTGGACTAAGCATCAGATACTTGTTTACAGCCAGGCCCTGCTCATAGAACATTTCATGGTAGTGGTTCAATGCCTTGCTCAAGGGCACTTCAGCGGTGGTAATTTTAACGTGCCGGTCCGGGGATACGAACTGGCGACCTTCCGGTATCAAGACCGCTCCGCAAACCGTTCGGCCACCGCTGCCAGAGAGGCACTAACTCCCCCAGAGTTGGTGTCGAAGTGTCCTTGAGCAAGACACTGAACCCCTAATTGCTCCTGATGTGCTGGTTGGTGCCTTGCATGGTTTCTGATGCCATTGGTGTATGAATGTGTGTGACTTTGTGTGACTGGGTGAATGTAATGCACAATCTATGTAAAAGTGCCTTGGATAAAGGCACTATATAAATGCACCATTTACAGTCAGCCAACACCAGTTGAAAAGCCAAAGTACAGTGACTTTTTTTTACAAGTTACACAGTTACATATAATGCAGGGGTGGGCACCTGTACAGACTACAGAACTAAAAGAAAACTATGCTTACCTTGTCCAAACACAAAACAAACACAGGTCTCTTACCTAACATCAACTAAAGAATCACAAAAGAAAGGACACCCACCTCCTACATTACCAAGACTTGTAACCCCTGTTAACAGTGAAACCTAGTCTAAAATACTGGCCTTCATGGGCTACATTTGTGCAAAATATGGCGCTTTTAGACGAATTAGCGCGAAATATCCCCCTAAGCTCCTCCACTATAACGGAGACTCTCCAGTGATTAATTCAGCCGAGAACCACTTTGTCCTTTTCATGATTACAACATCCTATTTGGCTCCAACAAAAGGAATGTCATACATAAATTCCCAATGCCACACAATCTTATCGCAGCGTGCCATGAAAACCATATTTCTGGGCTCTCTCTCTCTCTCTCTCTCTCTCTCAGAGCCACAGGAGCTTATAGGTAAACGGTGTTGCGGCTGTTGAACAATTAAATAATGCTATAAAGCAGTGGTTCCCAAAGTGGGATCCGTGGACCCCCAGCAGGGGTCCTTGAGGGAGTTCCAGGGGGTCCCCAGCTAAATGAGTTTAGAACCAAATGGGCCCTTATGGGTCTGTAACTCTAAGAGTGTCCATTTGGTTATACACTCTGAGTTAAATTTACATTGATTTTACAATATAAATCAATTGAGGGTCCCAGAGATAGAAATGCCATTAAATGGGGGGTCCGTAGACCAATCATGTCAAACTGGGGGTTGACAATCACTGCTAGAGCCGTAAAAATATTCTCTTATGGGGGTCCCTGGCATATGTTTTCAAATGGTGGTCTGCGGGCTGAATGAGTGTCAATTTGGGGGTCCTTGACATGAAAAAGTTTGGGAAGCACTGCTATAAAGAGCTTGCTCAACCGGGTTGAGCAAGCTCTTTATGGTAAATGGGGCATTTATATAGCGCCTTTATCCAAGGCGCTTTACATAGATTGTGCATTACATATTTACATTCACCCATTCACACACACATTCATACACCGATGGCAGCAGAAACCATGCAAGGCACCAACCAGCACATCAGGAGCAATTAGGGGTTCAGTGTCTTGCTCAAGGACACTTCGACACTAACTCTGGGGGAGCCCGGGTTCGAACTGGCAACCTTGTGGTTACCATCCAGCCACTCTACCCCTGAGTGGTTCCCAAACTTTTTCAGATTTTGAGAATGAGGGTTGAGTCAACCCTCATTCTCAAAATCTGAATATTTCAACCCCCGGCAGCACAGATATCGCACGGACTGTGTGATGATTTGATGGACTGATACACAAAGTACTATAAAAAAGAAACAAAGTCACGAGCTGTCGCTCATTTCGAGTTGGATGATAATACATCGAATGTTCTGAGATAAGGGCCAAGGACGACAGTCAATTTAAATGCATAAAAGATGCCTTCTATTAAGGCTAACTCAGCATTCCCTCAGTTTCCCCTCCAAATATCCTTAATTAACGTTTTCAGCAAGACATACAGTACAAATAGAAAACTCCTCACTTTTCTCTCCATGTTTGTAGATGAATCATAATCTGTCACAATATAAACAGTGCTGGTTTTACATTCTATCCTGAGTGTTTTATTTCACTTTCCAGTTCCTGTTTGACAGAGTTTAGCACTTGAAATTATAAAATTAACAGGTTTTTCTTAACTACTTGTCTGGACTAGGGTTAGGGTTAGGGTCATTGCACTGCAATAATAATCTACATCAAATTCAACTGTGTGATTGGTTCCATCTGAGATAATCTATAATCTGATCTATAATTTAGAGATTCTGTATGTGTGTAGGACATACATGGGCAACTGGTGGCCCAGGGGCCACATGCGGCCCTCACCATCACTTAATGCGGCCCGCAGGTCAATATCCGAACATTGATATAGTATTGATTTCAGCTAATTACTACTAGTATTAAAATGTTATTGTCTTTTTTTATGTCCAATGTATTTGTACTTAATTCATAAAGGTAACATAACTATAACTAAATGCATTTGAAATTAAATAAAAATGTAACTTTTTCAGGATTCCAATTCAAAAATAGCAAAGAATTATTCAGGTTTTCAATTCAAATATAGCAAAAAATAGCTGATCTACAAGCTCAAAACACGCCGCAGTGCGACGCGTTTTGAGCTTGTAGATCTGCTACTTTTGCTATGACAGTAATATGCACTGTGGCCCCTCTGGAGTGAGTGTGGAAATATAGTGGCCCTCTCCATCGTCAAAGTTGCCCTAGGTCATTCTCCACTTTCTCTTCGTGTTTAAGGACGGTAGGAAATACCCTGATCAAACACCCTTCCTTTTGGAAACAGAGATAGGGCAGAGAAATGGCCATTAAAAATGAATTATTTATCACCAAATATAAAATTGGCTTCAGAGGGTGTTTCATTCATGTGAACCACTGTGTGTGCACGTGAATGAAATGAAAAGAATAATGGCATCTACAACTGCTTCAAAAGATTAGAACTATGAATAATGAAAGCACATTTATATTATTTTGTCTTTCAAACAGTAATCAACAGAGTCGAGACCTCCATGAGGCGGTTTAGAGTCCCTGAATATAAGAAAAACAGGCTAAAGAATTATTTTGTACACCAGTCTGTTATGCTTTTAAACCAAAATCGGTAAACCAAGAGGATATGTTCTATTGTTCTTGTTCCTGTCTGCTTCTGTGATTTGTGTCCTGTAATGTATCTTTTGTAATGTATTGCGTATGTCTTGTCTGTATCTTGAACGGTGACGTCATGGACGCAAAACAAATGTCAGTGCAAGCTGACAATAAAGTTGTATCGTATCGTATCGTAAGTGCACATCAGTTTGTCCCTTACAGAATAACTCTGTTTTGCTTTGCTTTATACTGTAAAGGTAATTTATCCAAATGTTTTATGCATCAATATGTCATGTACTGTCGTCTTACTGAGAGAGACATTAACAGTGTGTGCTGATGACAGCTCAGAGAAGTTCATTATAGACAGATACAGATGTCATGGCCAGGGGTTCTCATTGAGAACCCCCTTGAGAACCTTTGGGCTCAGATCACCCCTGTAAATAACTGTTTAATCCACACGGCACCCCTGAATTATGTTTATGTTTATTTATTTGGCCATGACAATTACATTGCTCATTGCACAGTTGTACAATTTGTAGATGCATTGTTTGCAGTGTGTTAGCACATGTGCTAGTTTACACCACCTGTCCACAGGAGACTTTTATAAAACACTTTACTTGGGAATACATACTAATGATATTTACAACAAAATTACAATACCCATTACATTATCCTACAACAATACAAAAGTAAACATAATCATTCGGGTAACAAGTCATGACACTATACTGTACATGTGAGCACAGTTGATTTGACTTCAACCATAGTTTGAGTCCTCTGTAGAACACGTTACCGACCGTCCGTCTCTAGTTTTAGAACCGTAGGCAAGGAGTTCCAAAGGTTTGGCCCCTTTACTGAGAAGGCAGACTGTCTGAGTTGTTACACCTGGGAACAATAAAGTTACCACTTGTTGAGGCTCGGGTAGTTTGCTCTACCAGATCTCGGGGGTCTATGCAACCAGTCCAGAGAACAAAGGTGAAACATGTTACATTGTTACACCAAGATACAGTATCATCCATCCATCTTCAACCGCTTATCCGTAGTCGAGTCGCGGGGGCAACGCGGGGACCTCCCTAGGGAGACACCCGAGAGGCATGCCCGAACCACCTAAGCTGGCTCCTTTCCAGGCGAAGAAGCAGCGGCTCTACTCCGAGTCTCTCTCGTGTGACTGAACTTCTCACCCTATCTCTAAGAGAGATGCCAGCCACCAGCCAGTGGTGATCGAACCGCAGCCAAGGAGGGTTGAGCTGCAGCCGTGCCGCACTCGGGAATCATTTGATTAGTTGATTTGACCCCCCAATCAAACTCCTTTGATGCTGAGTGCCAAGCAGGGAGGCATTGGGGTCCCATTTTTACAGTCTTTGGTATGACCCGGCCGAGGGTCCAAACCCCTGTGGTTTTCAACCAGTGGTCCGGGGGACCACCAGTGGTTCTTGAGGAGGTTCCCAGTGGTCCCCAGCTAAATGATGGAATAGTTGGTAACCAAATGGACCCTTATAGATCTTTAACTCTTGAGAGCGTAACATGAAACCAAATGGACCTGTCACCTTGGTTCACCTTACGGGTTCATGTTATGCTCTCAAGAGTTAAAGCAATCTGCATTACTTAATTTACAAGAAGTCTACACAATTAGAGAAAGAAGAGAAGAATTGCCATTTTGATCAACGTTTGCCTGTTATCTCTCCTAATGGTACCAACCTCAATACAGCATGGGACAACATTGTATCCGACGACAACAAAATATTCTACATTTTGGGTCTGAAAGGCTAAATGTCATCAAGTGGTGGTTCCGTGGCTCAAATGACGAATAAATAATGGAGCTTGATGTGCAAATGGTTGAAAACCACTGGACTAACCCATTATTGCTCTTATCGCAGTGAACAGGTGGAAACAAATATACACTTATAGGATTAGGGCTGGGCCGTATATGGATAATGTATAATATTGTGATATGAGGCTATTACGGTAGGCCTATAGGCCTATATATATCATCTGATTGTTGGATATGGTGATATTGTGAATATCCTCCTATATGGCATAATTGTCGTCTTATCCTGGTTTTACTTTTAAACCGGTCACTGGCACAGTACTGGCGTAAGTGTGGATTAAAATAAACTATTTAAAAAAATGTCAAATAATTACATGTGTAGGATGTAAATGACATCCTGCACATAATTCTACATTAATTCAAACTCTGCCTGGGGAGTGAGTCTGGGAGGAGTGGGAGATAGATGGCTTAGGTTATATTCATGGACGATTTAAATGTATGTTGACAACATTCTAGATTCTGGAATATAAAAACATGGCACTTCATTTCAAAAAGGTTGCAGACACCTGCCCTGCATTACAGTAAGGGGTGTGTATTTAGCTGAACTCACTGAGTGACTGTTCTAGCTATAGTTCTATTGCTTTGTTTAAGCCAGTCATTATACAGTCACTACTGATGGTTATTTAATGTATAGCCTATTATTTAATTATAGATATATTTTCAGTATTTTGTGAAAGAACCAAAACAATAGTAACCTTCTTTATTTTTTATATATATATTTGTATTTCATTTTAAGATGAAAGGGACAGGTACAGGCATACACAAAAATGCACAGACAACTTAATTCAGATTCTTTGTCAACTACAATAAGTGGCTTTTCCCCTTCCCTCATTTTTAAAATTCTACCCCCAGACCAACCACCATTGACAAAAAAAGGGAAAAATATAGTAGGCCTAATAATAATTATAAGGGTAACAATTAAATACAACATAAAACTAGTTTTATTACAATTGTAAATAAAAAAAATAACAAGTAATAAACTAGTAGTAAGCCTAGTACATAGTAAATAGAAATAACAATAGTAACCTTCTCAATAAATCCACATGACATATTGAGGTATTAAAAAAATAATAAATAAAAAGAGAAAAAAAAGAAAAGGGTTTGAAAAAAAGAAAATACATCTCCCAGCCGGCAGAGATGCTCAAATGATCGTGTCGTGTTGAATGGAATGGTTTTGGTCTGTATACTAGTATAAGCACCGCCCGCCTGAGAGGACACACACTAGCTCTGCTGCGGGCTCGCGTGATCCCCTCACTAAAAAAACAACACGCACGCGTCAACGTTACATTATCCGGTTAATTTGCATAAATAACACCGCCCCAGAGGGGAGTCGGGGACGGACATGTTAATCCATCCATCGATCCAGAAGAGCCGTGTCTGTCTGTGTGCGGAGCCGAGGCGAGGGGGGAAACAAGTGGAAAAGTTTGGCGGCAGAGAGAGACGCAGACGGACGCTTGTCGGGGCTCCCTTGCCCCTCCGTTGTGGATTTAACGCCGCCGCCATGGACGCTTTAAAATCGGCTGGAAGGGCGATCATCCGGAGCCCCAGTATAGCCAAACAGTCGTGGGGTGTCGGCAGACATAAAAGTAAGTAGTAAGATCGATCGCTTGTTGTTGTCATGATAGTAAATACATTCTCCGTCGCGCGTAGACAGACAGGGCTGTCAGTGTCGGTTCGGTCGGTTGCCTGAAAAGAACTATCCACATCACATCAAGCCAACCATTAGCGACGGTTGTAAGGTTGGCTTGGGGATAGTTATTTTCGGCAAGCGACTACACTACACCACTATCGTACTACAGAATATGACAAGACAAGGTGCCGCTGCGTGCGTGCGTCGCTGCTGACGATCGCTTTAGCAGATGAGATCAGCTCTGGAGGACTGGACTGGTTACTTTGTTGCAAGTCGTGTTGTAGCTGCTGTCTGCCTGTCAACCTGACATAGAGCTGTGTGTGCATCTGGATACATTGTAGCTGCCTGTCAGAGAGGAAGCCATGCAGCGGTTGTTTGTAGTTTTGTAGATTGTTGTAGTTTTTGCGGGTCCAAAATGTGTTCTGTTGTTTTGCATGAGCATGGGTGAAATTGGATCAGCGCAGTTTGTTTGGCTGTTTGTTTATCATCCAAGTTCAACAGCAAAACACATTGGAGCTGCCTGCGCCACGCGCAGAGATCTACCACCACCACCACCACCAATGTGTTCAGAGTTCAGACAGAAATAAGATAGGCTAGTACCCTTATATTGTGCTATTTGTGGGGTCTGGTTTCAAATGGATATCATATTCCAATCCACTCGGATCGGAACTCCAGTTTTGATACAGGGCAGGCAGTGTTCCGTCCGATTAAAAGTTTTGATGACGGTCTCCTCAAATTCTCCTCGTATTCGTACTGTTACTGTATGTATGCCACGTCACTGTGTTCTTCTGATGAATGCAGAGATTATTTTGGGAAGTGCATGGAGAGAAATCTAACTATCTGGACTGGACTGGTGCTGCTGGAAACATTAAAGTATAAAAGAATGATGAACCACAGAACCAGCCCATGACAGCCTGATAACACGGTTCCATATCCCTAGCAACGCAGCTGTTGCTAGGCGATACATAATGGGGAGGGGGGGGGGGGGGGGGGGTGATAGTGAGGAATACATACATTATAATAATCGGGGTCTCTGGAGTTCAACCCACGGCTTTCTGCCCATATCAAACAGGACTTTTGTTACTCCTCAGAAATGTCAACTCTCCGTATTTGACAATTGGTTATTATTTATTTATTTACTATGAAGGACCTGCATTTTCCTTTCTTCAGCAGCCTGGTTGGGTGCACGTGAGGCGTGAGCTGCAGCACACTGTGCCAGCATGGCTTTGAATTAAAGCTGCTACTGGTGACCTTCCTTCATGTTTTGGTTTCACAATGGGACTGCCCCCCCCCCCTCATCTCTCCTCCCTCTCCTCTCCTCTCTTTGTAAGACAATACAACTGTTGGCAGCAACATGATGCCACTGTGCCACACGTGCCATGAGCCACTGAGCAGGCCGGGGGATCAATGCTTCTGCTCTGGCCTCGGTTGTGTTGTCCTCCAATCCCCCCCCTCGCGGCCATGATGTAGACCAGGGGTAGGCAACCGTGGCAGAGCCATAGAGTAAGACAGAGTTATGACATTGAGGGGGCAGAAAACTGCCCGGTCACGTGGTTCATGTAAACTCGTTTGTCACTATAAAGCCCATAGACTCCAATACATTCTGTCAACTTCCGGTTCAGGCCTTTTGTCACTATTCGCCAATAGAAGTCTATGCAGAAGAACCGCCATTGGATTGGCCCCATGAAGTGGGTGGAAAACTGCCAACATTATTTGGCACACGGGAGGGTTATCGTCACTGGTATAATCCTAATGAAAATCACACCCGTGTGAAGTGAGGGCCAAGCGCTCTTATCATCATTACGTCATCATACATCGTCTCATTTCGACCAACCACCCAATTTCACTTCTCCCATCATCTCATTCCGGCCAATCACAATTTGCATCCTCACCATCGTCTTCAATGTCTGTGTTTAGGCAATGTTTTTGTTTACACAAACACTCAAAGCTGGCCATTCATTGTCAATGGAATTCAATGTTTGTGTTTACACAAACCCTCAAAGCATCTGTATTCTTCTTTCTGTAATTCTACATTAATTCAAAGCATCTGTATTCTTCTTTCTGTAATTCTACATTAATTCAAAGCATCTGTATTCTTCTTTCTGTAATTCTACATTAATTCAAAGCATCTGTATTCTTCTTTCTGTAATTCTACATTAATTCAACCTCTGAACTCTGACTGGGGTGGGCTAGTGCTCTGAGTCTAATGATCATTATTGTTATTATTATTTATGTATTGATGTGAAAGAAACTATAACACAAAACGAAACAATTTAAAGGTTATGTACTTTATATTTGGACAATCGAAATCCTTTGGAAATGTATTATGTATTGATGTGAAAGAAACTATAACACAAAACGAAACAATTTAAAGGTTATGTACTTTATATTTGGACAATCGAAATCCTTTGGAAATGTATTATGTAATGTTGATGACGTGGTTTCGTAATTGAACTTAACATTGATGTGGCATGCCGACTATGAAGGTTGCCAAACCCTGGATGTAGACCCACGGCTTCCAGGCAGCATCAGATTGGGAGTTTTTCTGTGCAAAAATGCTCATTTTATTTGTTGGCAGTTTTAGTCTTATTATTCTTAATCTTGTGTTTATATAGGCTGTCTGTATAGTGTAAACCCCTCATTACCAACTTGTGCACATGTTGCCCAGCCCTTTACCAAACATAAACAGTAGTTTCCTGCCTGGTGTCTGTCTGGGTTACACCCCATCCACACAGCCAGCGATGCGATCCAACAATGAAATCTCATTTGAAGACATGTTTTTCAATGAGACTGTCCTGATGTACCGCGAGTCACAATGCGCCGTGCAGCCACGTCGTCCACCCCTCCTATATTCGCTTGCAGAGTCTTATTTGAGCGAGGTTTCGCGTCACACCATTTGGAAACCAAAGGGCATATTTACTGACGGTGGTCAGTGGATTGTCTGTGACTATACACCCCTTTAGTTAATTTGATTGGTTCGGGCTATGTCGGAATTAGGGATGTCCCGATACACTTTTTTCGTTTCCGATCCGATCCCGATACCACAATTTCTGTGTTGGCCGATACCGATACCAGAGAATAATATAATGATAACAAAAATAAATATCTTATTTTGTAGTCCACTGACCGGGAATAGTGTTTATTATAGTTATCTAGCTATATATCTCGTGTTGTGTTTATAGCAGACTCCTCACTCAAACGTGCAGTTGCAGTTTGGGCAACTCGAAAGCAAACTCCACATGCCCCAACATTTTATTTACCTGCCATAGTGTCAACCCCTTAACCCTGTGTTCGATCGGTGGTTAGACTGGCATATTTGTCGATACCGATATGACCAAATAAGTGCCGATACGATACTTTCCCAATAACGATACAGTATCGGGACATCTCTAGTCGGAATGCAGCGGCTGACGCTCCATATCAGGACAGTTTTTAGCGCGATATCGCCGGTCGGAATGCTGTTGTCCATTCGCTCCTTGCCTGTGCAGATGTTATACTGGCACTGTCATTGCCTGGTGAACCGAACTACTGTGTGCCAACCGTCTGAAACGGAAGGCATCTTGTTTCATCTCGCCTTAACAGGAACAGGAAGCACGCTATAGCAGGTGGATGGATGATGTACAGTGACTGTATCATACAGATGTCATTGTTGTGTTGTCGGTAGACCACAACAACGGCTGTTTCCGATTTGAAACATAAATGGCAATTGCTCACGTGTCTGTGCAACATCGCCACGTTTTGGCCACTCATGATACATATTATACTTACTATAGAAGGCAGATGGTAATGCTTATTCTGTTTTGCATAAAGACATTGCGTAGGCTTGTTGGCCTTGCAGCATATTCTATACCACTGCAATGCTTTTCTCCCACTGTTGCAGTGCTAGTGCAGGCAGCGTGGGATATATCCATCCACGTGTAGAGCGTGGCCAACGATACTTAAAATGTTAGTTCCATGACTTCCATGTAACGGTGCTCTGTGTTCTGTGAACAAAACCACATAGGGCTTCTTTGGCGTCTTGTGTCTCGACAGCCTCTCAGTCCGCCTCTGTGCACAACAGAACAGAACACGACACCCCCCCCACCCCCCCCCCCCCCCCCCTCCCCCCCTTGTGTCATTTCCTGGTGAGTTGAAGCGGCTGTGGTTTCTGCTTGGCAGCGATGCAGTGTATGCTGACTGTGTGACTCTTCTCTGCACTGACCTCTCGTTCAGCGTTGCCATGACCGCACATTATGAGCGACGTTGGGCTTATTGTTCTGGGAAGTTGCTTGTAAATATTGGTGGTTGCATTTTGTGTTTGTGTGTGTGTGTGTTCTTTAAACCAGTGGATCTCATCAACCATTTTCAAGCCAACAACGCCACATTGATGTATTTGTCCACTACACGGACCCCCATCTGGAAATGTATTGTGACAGGGACCCCCATTATACACGACTTGTGTTGTTAATGTTTAAAAAATATTCCACGTTTTTCAAATTTTCTTTTGAAAATGGCTGACCTACAAGCTAACAATGCATCATGCACTTTCAAATAGCCAGTGTTGTAGTATTGAAAGGGCTTCTTTTGGGATTGTTCTCATAGACCTGGGTTGCTTGTTTAATTCCCTCGCAAAACCTGGCAACACCGGCCTCCCGTTGCATTCAAATCACTCTCATGTGCAGAGAGGGTGGGAAAAAAATGATACTTAACATCAACCCTTTTGTTTTTTGAGGTCACAAACGCCTTCTTCTTCCATCACACTGAAAGAATGTGGGCGGCAGGAAATCCCTGTCTGCATTAAATGCAGTCATATCGGCCTCTCACAGCGGGTCAAAGATGTCTGTTTTCATCAGGGTTTACAGGCGGCAGAGCAGTACTGTTAACCACTTAAGCCCTATTTAATAAAATAAGCTAAATATAGCTGATTTACAAGCTCACACAATGCATCACTACCGCACGACACTTTGTGAGCTTGTAGATCTGGTATTCTGGCTTTAATGAGGACATTCCCAAAACATGGTTGAAAGTGCTTAAAGAGGCAGGTCAGTTGGCTTCACCAGTTGACTCATGCATGGACAGATGGTCAGTGGGGCAGTGACTGTGAACCTGAGACATTTGGCCTGCTTATAGGGGGCGGCCAATGGCTCAGAAGGTAGGATGGACGGCACTGGACACTCATCTGGGAACGGGAAGGTACCCTCTCTGGTTCGATCCCCGGGTCCTCCTCCGGATTTGTGTCACAAGTCTCCCCGATCAAGACACTTGACACACTGCACCAGATCAGTGCCAGATCTCTTGTGAGGGGCGCTCTTATCATCATACATCAGCACATTTCGGCCAATCACCATTGGCGTCCTGCAGTTACTGTCCTCACTTTTTATCCTCAATAATTATTCATTGACTGATTTTATTTCTGTTGCTGTTGGTAGGCATGGCTGCTAGTTCCCACCTGATGTTGTGTGGGAGTTCTGACTGCTCCAGACCGTACTACATTACTGCTAGCTTGCATAACGTCTTCATGCAAGGATTGAAGTCTAAGATGTACAGGTTATCACCTCCAGAGAGAACAACACGATCTCCCACGGTTGCAACAGCACATGGCATACATTGGACCTGGTTCTTCCCCCTTGGGCTCAACCTTCGTCCAGGAGAAGGTCTCTGGGTTGAATTTCCACACATCACTGGAGGTTTGGCTACAGTAGTTTCTACCACCAATTATGTACAGCTCTCCATTGTAGGCAAAGGCTGAATGAATCCAGGGCACGTCTGGAAGTTGCTGTACAGATGGTGCGCTCAGCCAGAGGTTGGTCTCTGTGTCAAACACTTTGAAGTGCCCGAGGTACCAGTTATAATGGTAGTATAAAGTATAAAAGTATAAAAGTACAAACATCTTTGTCCCGATGATTGTTGTGGTAGAAATACTTGAATGTAGTGATGGAGGAGTGCCTCTGGTGTTAATTAAAGACCAGACCATTGTGGTGGTGTCTAACTTGTAGACGTCATGAAACGATCCTCCAAAGATATGAATGACCTTCCCCAAGACGCAGTGGGAGGCGATCATCAACCCCTTTGGAACAGTCCCAGAAACCCTGGGTATGAACAATCTGCGGGTGTCGACATCAAATGCATAAAGAACTTGGTTGCCATTAGTCCCTCCCCAGATATAGATGATATATTCTATCAGCACAGCTCTTTGGCCTATGGGGGGAACCCATCGAAAGCGGTAAAATGAATGTTCTTCTCTTCCTGTTGTCATTGGGGTTAACTTACTCCAGCGCAAAGACACTGTGTTGAAAACGTAGACCTGGATAACCGTCTCATCAAAGAGCCCTGCAAAGGTGTACACCTCGTGTTCCACTGCAACGCTAGCATCACCTGTTGGCACTCCTTTCAGATGTATCGTCCATGACATTTCTCACACAGTAAACGAGGTTGGACTTGTAAAGCCTCGCTCTGAGAATCCTAATGTGTGCACATTACTTACATTGTTTCGGTGGCACAAATGACACGCAAAGTTTGGCCAATCCACAAAGCCATTCGGTTGGCTTGACCAATCAAGGAAGCGGATTCCTGTTGATCTCCCTAACATATATATATATATATATATATATGGGTCATTTACAGAACTTCCTTGACGGCAGAGTAATCATATTTGAGCTGGGTACCCCCCCAGTGGCCCCACCCTGTCCAGTAACTATACTTATATACTTACACTTAGTAATTGTAGAGGTTAAGGCAATACATTTAGTTTGACTCTGTTCCACAGATAAATATTGTGATTGTGAAACGCCTCACAACAAATCTTTGCATCTTTCCTATATAATGCTGGCTAGACTAGCAGGCGACTCATTTGCATTTGCTTCAATATTCATGCGGTGTCGTTCGTTGGAACGACTGTTCTCTCCTCCGGGGGGGGTGGGGTGGAGTGGGGGGTGGGTGGGTGATATTTAATAATACGTCTGTGTGGCTCTTCAGCCCAAATGACAGGATGGGAAAATGTCACACACTGATGGATCGCTCATGTTAGAAGAGACAAACGTGCGCCGGTCAGCTAGGTTATATAACACGTGTGACCTTGTAGCCATTATGGATCTCGCATCCGGCCACTTCCGAGTACCTATACATGCCACCTCTGGCCCTGGTCTGGTCGGCCTCATGTCCCCTAGCTCTGGCCCTGGTCTGGTCGGCCTCATGTCCCCCAGCTCTGGCCCTGGTCTGGTCGGCCTCGTGTCCCCTACCTAGCTCTGGCCCTGGTCTGGTCGGCCTCATGTCCCCTAGCTCTGGCCCTGGTCTGGTCTGGTCGGCCTCATGTCCCCTAGCTCTGGCCCTGGTCTGGTCGGCCTTGTGTCCCCTAGCTCTGGCCCTGGTCTGGTCGGCCTCATGTCCCCCAGCTCTGGCCCTGGTCTGGTCGGCCTCATGTCCCCTAGCTCTGGCCCTGGTCTGGTCGGCCTCATGTCCCCTAGCTCTGGCCCTGGTCTGGTCGGCCTCGTGTCCCCTAGCTCTGGCCCTGGTCTGGTCGGCCTCGTGTCCCCCAGCTCTGGCCCTGGTCTGGTCGGCCTCGTGTCCCCTAGCTCTGGTCCTGGTCTGGTCGGCCTCGTGTCCCCTAGCTCTGGTCCTGGTCTGGTCGGCCTCATGTCCCCTAGCTCTGGCCCTGGTCTGGTCGGCCTCATGTCCCCCAGCTCTGGCCCTGGTCTGGTCGGCCTCATGTCCCCCTAGCTCTGGCCCTGGTCTGGTCGGCCTCGTGTCCCCTAGCTCTGGCCCTGGTCTGGTCGGCCTCGTGTCCCCTAGCTCTGGCCCTGGTCTGGTCGGCCTCATGTCCCCCTAGCTCTGGCCCTGGTCTGGTCGGCCTCGTGTCCCCTAGCTCTGGCCCTGGTCTGGTCGGCCTCGTGTCCCCTAGCTCTGGCCCTGGTCTGGTCGGCCTCATGTCCCCTAGCTCTGGCCCTGGTCTGGTCGGCCTCGTGTCCCCTAGCTCTGGCCCTGGTCTGGTCGGCCTCATGTCCCCTAGCTCTGGCCCTGGTCTGGTCGGCCTCATGTCCCCTAGCTCTGGCCCTGGTCTGGTCGGCCTCATGTCCCCTAGCTCTGGCCCTGGTCTGGTCGGCCTCGTGTCCCCTAGCTCTGGCCCTGGTCTGGTCGGCCTCATGTCCCCTAGCTCTGGCCCTGGTCTGGTCGGCCTCATGTCCCCTAGCTCTGGCCCTGGTCTGGTCGGCCTCATGTCCCCCTAGCTCTGGCCCTGGTCTGGTCGGCCTCGTGTCCCCTAGCTCTGGCCCTGGTCTGGTCGGCCTCGTGTCCCCTAGCTCTGGCCCTGGTCTGGTCGGCCTCGTGTCCCCTAGCTCTGGCCCTGGTCTGGTCGGCCTCGTGTCCCCTAGCTCTGGCCCTGGTCTGGTCGGCCTCGTGTCCCCTAGTTCTGGCCCTGGTCTGGTCGGCCTCATGTCCCCTAGCTCTGGCCCTGGTCTGGTCGGCCTCATGTCCCCCAGCTCTGGCCCTGGTCTGGTCGGCCTCATGTCCCCCTAGCTCTGGCCCTGGTCTGGTCGGCCTCGTGTCCCCTAGCTCTGGCCCTGGTCTGGTCGGCCTCGTGTCCCCTAGCTCTGGCCCTGGTCTGGTCGGCCTCATGTCCCCTAGCTCTGGCCCTGGTCTGGTCGGCCTCGTGTCCCCTAGCTGTACAAAGTCATCCAAGCCAGGCCTGCCAGGATGTAATGGAGATTGGTTCCTGCCAGATTCTTTTATGGAGTTGTAAAGTCCCCATTGATTCATAGTCCTGTTAGATGGCCTGTATCTCTATTCTCTAGGCTGTGTGTGTGTGTGTGTGTGCGTGTGTGTGTGTGTGCTTGCGTGCGTACGTGTGTGGAGAGCTCTGCACACTCATGCATTGTCACTGTTGCACAGAGAGGGCATTTTCTAATCCTGAGGGCACAGGAAAGCCTTCGTTAGGGCCTGTAGCAACAGCAGCGGATATCCATCTAAATATGACAGTGATGGGCCTATCAAGGCCCTAGATAATTACCTTATACCACAGTGTAATGTATCTTTATGATGCTGATAATGGTATCTGTTTTGCACCATCTGTTCGGCCTGTGTTGCATTCCATCTCGCGGGAAACGGAAATCCACACACGTTGGTGAATCAATTAAAAGTTGGCATAGTCGATCTTTACTTCAAGGCCGCTATAGCACTTAATCTGGCCAACATTTTATTATGTAAATTCAACCAATTACAGTAAGCCCTATATATTTACGGCAAATGTAGATCGGCTATTTTCACATTTTTTGCCTGTTGCCAGGCTAAAAGTGGTGAATTCATTGTGTTAACCCATTTAGGCCTGACGTCTGAAAAACCTATGTTTCTATGTCAGTGGTGCTCAACCTTTTTCATGTCAAGGACCCCAAAAATGATATGTAATTGGCTGCCGACCCCCATTTGAAAATATGTTGTTCCAGTTCGCTCTGAAAGAATATTCTGTATATTCGAAGATTTGTGCCACATTTTCATGATTTATCAAAAATAGCAGATCTACAGCACCGCGCTACGAGCTTGTAGATCTGCTATTTTTCAATAGATAAATGCTTAAAACACCTGGGTTCCCGTCCAGAATTGGTTAATTTAACTCGCTTGCATGCGTGTTCGTCAACGGGGGAAAGTCTGTGTAAGACAACTATATGGCAGCGTGTGCAGCCAGAGAGCCATGTTCACACAGCAACGGGAATGATTGATTTTAATCCCCCCGTCTGCCATATGGCTTCACATATGGTCATCCTGGTTGCTCAAACACCTCTGCAGGCTTGTCGTGGTCGGTAGGAGGTGTTTGCTGACTCATAGACCACCCCATGAGGCTGTTCACCACAAACTGAAGGCTTTTACAGACTCCAATAAAGTAGGAGTGTGTTTTATATGCCCTGCTGGATCATAATCATCCATCTCAGCCATGTTATTAGTTGTTCCTATGAGCCTTATGTGTGTATATACAGTACGTGTATACACATAGTCACACACACATGCTCGTTGTAGTTGTGAGGACGTCAGAAACAAGTTAAACAACGTTTCTTTTCATTTAGAAAAATGCAATTTCCTTTACTTCCTAACATGCTGACCTAAACCTAACCCCAACCCCATAGAGGCCATTCCACCAGACTATGGAGCAGGTTTATAGTACCACCTGTCAGCAATCAGGCTTTCGAAGAAAACCTGAGCCCTGGAGCTATGTCAGACTTGACAAAGTCTGCTGCTACACACAGAATCTAGAGGGGTTTCACTCGCAGACTCCAACTCATTCAGGTACAAGCAGCAAGCGGAAGGTTGACCTTGAATACACTCCATGCTGCTATACTGTACTAGGGTTATCTCCATGCACAGCACACCGACATCTGCTGCTGCTAAATGTGTTGTCTCGTCTTGCACGAGAGTGATTCTACATCTGCTGCGATACTCTGCCTCGTTTATTTCTATTTTATATCTGACATTGTGTCTTGTTATCGGACTTTGTTGCCTTGGATTCTTTCTCTATTCCTATGGCTAGGAATTAGGAACTTGTGCCAAACATTACGAACTTGTACTAAGAATAATTTCACCCACTCTTTTACACGTGACAATATGCTTGTAGTTGAAGAATCCTAACCCTAAACCTTAACTCCTCACTTACTCCAAAATGCCTGATTTTAACCTCATTACTTGGATTGTTTTTCTTCATTTTAAGATGATTTCTATTCTTTCAAATAAGTCAGTCTAGACTAGAGACTACTGGTATACACAGTAGTAAGAGCTGTCATCGTGAATACACACACGTGCATGGCATGCACGTGCACACGCATGTATTACATCTCCTCCTCGTCCTTGTTGTGTTGGGGAGGTTGCGTCTGTGTGTGACCCGTCGTCATTGGACGGGCCTTAACGGTGTCTGTTGTCTTAACCCGTCACTCAGGACCATAATAAAAGGCAGAGGAATCTCTTCTCCTGGGTCTGTTTCTGGCAGGCTGACAGGCAGCTCGGCGTGTCACGTCGGCCTGCTGATGTGTGCAGATATGCGACGGCGCAGGACGAGCGTGTAATTCAGGTAGGACTCGCTCTCTGTCACGGCAGCGCGGCAGCCTCGCCGTCTGGGGGGGCCTGGTTCCTTCAAGAGCTTTGACAGCAGCTTGTAATCTCTTCCTCGCAGAGCCCAGATCCACGCACGTCATGCACTGATTGTTAACGAAATGTCTAGCTGCGTCCCAGGAGGACTGGGGCTGAGAAATGTTGCATTCTTCAACGTAATAAACGTTTTATAAGGGACAATGTGAAAAAATAAATGGAGGCTCCGCACACTCAAATCAAATCTGTGCACAATCAAATTGATGATTTATGAAATTGATTTGAGTTTGCGATTCCATTTATTTTCTTATTGCTATACCTTTGTGACTCCAGCACTTCACCTAAATCTTTCAGCAGGTTATTTTTTTGGTTATTTTTACATAAGGGACAATATGAAAGAAAAACTAAATTTGACATATAAAATTGCATTTAAAATGAAATGACCCCTTATCTAGCTTAAGGGGAAATTAGTTCATGTTGTTCAGATCACCCGGTTCAGATCACGTCTGATTTCATGAATTGCATAAAACATGCAGTTGGTAAAATGTGGTGCAAAAACAAGACAACTTTCAGACAAGTTTGGTCCATAAATATTGTGAACATGTAGGAGAGCGGTACGCAAAGTCTCACAGGACCAGACATAGTTGTGGCCCAGACATTGCAGGTATAATTGTCTGGTTACTGTGAGACTATGTGCAAAGCCTCTAGGAATGATCGAAAATCCTGTTGCTTTATTCTGCTGCTAAATCACTGGACAGCTCAAAGCTTGTGTGTGTGTGTGTGTGTGTGTGTGTGTGTGTGTGTGTGTGTGTGTGTGTGTGTGTGTGTGTGTGTGTGTGTGTGTGTGTGTGTGTGTGTGTGTGTGTGTGTGTGTGTGTGTGTGTGTGTGTGTGTGTGTGTGTGTGTGTGTGTGTGTGTGTGTGTGTGTGTGTGTGTGTGTGTGTGTGTGTGTGTGTGTGTGTGTGTGTGTGTGTCGTTTAACAGCCATTGGCCGGGTAGCTAGCATAATGTAGATGTCACCTGCTCTGTACTCTTTCGTCATTTGTATTCAAACTATCGAAAATCATGATGTTCGATGCTTTATTGTCTTACACAACCGTGATTTTATATTTCACAACAATTACGTAATGGCAAAACTTGGCAATTAATCTTATTTGGTGAGCTGTTGCACCTTGTCCTCTCATCTCCTCGCCATTAATAATAATAATAAACTTTATTTATATAGCATATTCATTACACAATGGTTAATAACCAGAACATTGTACTAGCCAAGCTCCCATCCATCAGCCACACAGAGACTCTAGAAAATCACATGGGTCGTTACGTAACATTTGACCCAGTGAGTGAACAAGATTTTCAGAAAATAACATATTTCTCCTCCAAAAATCACCATTACCAATACTTGTGATTTATATAAGGTATTAGAATAGATCTACAAGCTCACCACAACTCTCATTGTGGCGGATTGTGAACTTATAGATTTTTAAAATGTATTTGGTGGAATTCGTAGCCTATGCTCAAAGTAGGGACCACCAGGTTCTAAACCAGTGGTCCTTGAGTGGGTTCCAGGCAGCTTCCAGGACAGGTGGTCCCCAGCTAAATGATGGAGAGTTTGTAACCAAATGTACCCTTATTAGATCTTTAACTCTCGGGTAAAATGAAACGCTCTCAAGTTTGTTACATTTTTGTTACACAGGCCTACACAATAAAGGGAATGTAGAAGAATTGTTATATTGATCGTTTGCCTGTTCTTTAACATGGAATTGTGGACAAAATGTCTTGGCTTTGAGAGGCTACATGTCGTCACATGGTGGTGCCGAATACAATAATGGACCTTGATATGAAAAGGGTTGAAAACCACTGTTCCAAGTGGTTAAAGGAGAATTCCATGCTAAAAGGCTTTCTTACCTTTCTTTGTAGTTGTTACGTCCCCACCAAAGAGGTCCAGGTGTTATTTTGTGCAAAAGCTCCTTATTGGCTATTTCCCTTACCATAAACCCTAAATGAATTGCATTGAATTGAATGGGGCTATGGGGTGTTGTGCTAATTCGCTTATTTCCATCGCTCAAAATTATATATTTTTTGTATATATCCTCTCTTCATAATGTAAATAATATCCCAAGCGGCACAGTTTACTACTTATTTCGATGGAAATAAGCGAATTAGCACAACACCCCATAGCCCCATTCAATTCCCATTCAATGCAATTCATTGAGCGCTTATGGTAGGGGAAATAGCCAATAAGGAGCTTTTGCACAATAAAACACCTGGACCTCTTTGGTGGGGACGTAACAACTACAAAGAAAGGTAAGAAAGCATTCTAGCATGGAATTCTCCTTTAAGTAAAATACCGGTAATCATAATCTTAGCCATAATCATGCAGCCCCAATTCAAACCAGTCAGTTGGTTTGAAGTGTTTTAAGTGTCCCTGAGCAGAAACACTTAACCCCCCACATGCTCCCTTAGTGTGTTGTATGAATAATGCCCGGTGTCGCCTACTGTTAGTAAATGCGGAGTTCATATTTCACATTAAACACCCCCCTTCACCCCAACACCAACAACAAAAACAAAAAAAAACTGAAGCTACCCTGTCCTCCCATGCGTGGACAGTGGTGGAAAATGTACTCCATTGTTTTACTTAAGTAAAAGTACCAATACTGCAATATAGAACTATACTCTGTTACAAGTAAAAGTCTGGAATTCAAAATGTACTTGACTAAAAGTACAAAAGTATTGGCATAAAAATGTACTTGACTAAAAGTACAAAAGTATTGGCATAAAAATGTACTTGAACTTTAAGTATTTGTGTGTGTGCTCATGCTTCGGACAAGTGACTTTTGTGCCCGGACAAGTGTGGGAAATGTACGACAAGTGCCTCAAAAAGGTTAATGTCAAGCCCTGCTCAAAGTACCAAAAGTAGAAAGTACTCACTATGCAGAATGTCCCATTTCAAGTTTTCAAATGTATACAAATATTTTGAAAATAGCAGATCTACAAGCTCACAATGTGTCGCTTGTAGATCTGCTATTTTCAAATGGCTGAAATGTTTATAGGGCTGAAGTGGTGTTTTTTTTAAAATAATTATCAAAGTAACTAGTAACCAAAGTTTTCAAATACTGTAGATGTACTGTAGTGGCGCAAAAGTACAATATTTGCCTCTGAAATGTAGTGGAGTAGAAGTAAAAGTATTGGAAATACTCAAGTAAAGTACAAATACCTCAAAATTGTATTTAAGTACAGTACTTGAGTTTAATACTACTTAGTTACTTCCCACCACTGCCCGTGGGTCTGTGAATGTGAGTCTTTCTTATTGAGAGGGAAGGCTGCGTTCCAACGGCAGCATGCTCTGCTGTTCTTATTGAGAGGGAAGGCTGCGTTCCAACGGCAGCATGCTCTGCTGTTGGCTCTCTAATGTGAGTCTTTCTGATTGAGAGGGAAGGCTGCGTTCCAACGGCAGCATGCTCTGCTGTTGGCTCTCTAATCCCTCCACTGTTGTGGCATTCTTCTTCCTTTGAGTGGATTTGACCAGACCCCGCCCGAACGGCACATGCCCCAATATAATCAGGAGTTGGAAAACGCAAATGAGATTCTTATCTTCTGCAAGTCCTCCCCCCCCCCCCCCCCCCCCCCCCCCCCCCCCGGCAGGGAATTCATTTTTTGTACACTCACCAAAACGAAATGCTGATGCCATTGCCAACGCACAGTTATGCAATCGGCGCTTCCTTTACGACCCCTAGGCTGCATGCTGGTATGTGGATATACATGACTATGAGCTTCTGACACGTTGCTGTTGGAAGATGAGCTCACCAAGTGTCACCCACAGCACACACTGTTGTGAGTTCATATATGATGATGTTCGCCACACGACACCATCATACGACGAGTACATATCGGGCTTTTGTTCAGGGATACTTAAAAGTATGTACTGTAGACCAACTGGTTTGAATTGGGGCTGCATGATTATGGCTATGATTATTTTTGCTTAACCACTTAGAACAGGCCCATTATGTGTTCGGCATTTGACCACCATTTGACGAGATGTAGCCTCTCAAATCCAAGACTTTGAATATTTTGTTGTCGTTGGATAATATTTTGTTCACAATTCCATGCAGTATTGATGTGGAACCATAGGAGAGATAACAGGCAAACGATCAATATAACAATTCTTCTACATTCCCTTGTTATAATAAGTATAAATCGCGCTTAAAGGCAGAACAACAGAATAGATAATGGACAACCTTTTTTTTCAATATATATATATATATATATATATATATATATAGGTACAATATTGACATTCATTCTAAACTAGCTCTATTTGAAATGCTCTGGAAGCATTCTTAATATGAAATGAATACAGAGCTTGCACGAGATTGATTCTACATCTTCTGTGATACTCTGCCTCGTTTATTTCTATTTTAGACCATACACCTTATGTATGTCTGACATCGTGTCTTGTTATCGGACTTTGTTTCCTTGGTTTCTTTATCTATTCTTATTATCTTATTCCTATTTTTTGAGTGGTGCAAACCACTCCAACAACTGGCTTTGTACCCGTGTTTGTTCGTACCAAAAAACGAGCATGGTTGCTATGGTTCATTGGTTAGTGTGTGACGTCACTGACATAGCTGATCAGACTATATAAGACCTTGCACCACTCAGTTCACGGGGGTGTGATTTTTTTTAAACCTCCAAGCATTGGGACCTTGGCTTGTACTAACAATAATGTCACTACATACAGAGCTTTGGCGAGTTTACAGGCTTGGCATCACAGCCTCTAGTATTATGTTGCACAGTTGCGGCAGGTCAGATTTTAACTGTTCAAACAAACAGATTTCCGGAATGTGTTTATACACATTTATCATTTATGAGCAAGCCAAAATGATGATGACATGCTAAACATCGTTACAGCTGCTTCACATTATTTAAATTTCCTGTGTTTATTTTAAGTTATCTGTTGCCCTGTCTTTTGTTTTTTGACTCAAAGTTTATTGCTTTTTCCCCCTCCAAATTAAGCACAAAGGAGATGCATGAGAATGTAAATAAAATAATCAACAAATTAAACTAAACAAGACAAAAAGTAAACACAATACAATACCAATCTCTGCAGAAATACAATACAATAAAATACAATACAATAAAAAAGAGCCATTTGGACCTGGGTAATGCTAATTTTCACTGTATCCAAGGAAAAACACACAGCCTCTGTTGCCCTGTCTTTAAGGACAGGGAAGGGCAACCAGGACGTTGACCGTGGAGCACAGAGCACCAGCGCGGAGACCATTAATCTCACTTTGTATCGACTGCTCCATTAGTGTGCTGTGCTGTAGTAGTAGGTACACTGGTCCAGTATCTCTGTTTTATGTATGGAAGCTTTATGCACTGATGGTGGTTTCAGAGGGGCCGTAAAGAGCGCCTGTATCAGTGCTCCTCACACATGTTCATGTCAAGGACCTGCCAGATTGATACTGTATGTACTTCTTCGCTGTGTGGACCCCCGTTTTGAATATATGTCGTGCCAGGGAAAGCCCCGTAAGAGATTTGTCGTCGTAGTTTTTTTGGAATAGCTGAATAATAAAAAATGGTGCTCCAATGTTTTGCAAAGACCTCTAGGGGGGTCCCTGGCTGTGACCCCCCCCCAGTTTAAGAACCAGTGTGCTGTAGCTGCTTGACCCGACAGCGACGGAACTGGATGGGTTCCAGTGCCCGCGAGGAACCCTGTGGGGGACAGGGCACTTAACAGAGTCACACCACTTGTAGTGGCTTGTGTTCCTCTGTCTCTCCCACTCGCATGCTCTCTGTATACCCCCCGCCCCCCCTCTCTCTCTCCCCCTCTCTCTCCCCCTTCTTAACAATGCTGTCTCTCTCTCTCTCTCTCTCTCTCTGTACCTTCCTAACAATGCTCTCCTCTCAGGCCTGCCTCCCATTATAACTGTGCTTGTTGTCAGTCGCCGCTGGCTCTGGTGGTACTGTACCAAGCAGAGTGAGGTTGAAATGCCTCACGTGGTGATGTCAGAGTACAGCATGCATGGATAAATCCGTACTGTAGTGATGTTGTTAATCCCCCAAGAGGCTCTGTACTGTACTTGGTCAGCTCCCCCCCCCCCCCCCCCTGTGCTTACACCAAATGTATCTTGGGCGAAAATAGCTGACCTACAAGCTCACAACGAGCTTGTAGATTGGGTGTTCGCCCCCCCCCTCCCTCCCCACAGATTAAGGACGGACCGACGCTAGAGTTCAAGTTTAAGTAACTCGCTAATGATGATGGCTGCCTTACAATGGCCAGCTTAAGGTTTAGCTACATAGAAGTTGAAATGGAGTCCTTCTAATCTTGTGCTACGGCTCGAGGGGCCTTCTGAGCCGACTGGGCCTCGCCTCGGAACAACGAGCGTGGTATAATCCCTCCAGACGGGCACATTCATCTGAGTTGGCAGGTTCCTAAACGCTCTGATTGGAATCTAATAATGCTTCTATGGGTCTTTTCCCTCCCTCCCCCTCACACTCTCTCTCTCTAACTCCTGGCTGTGTGATGCGAGAGAGGAGATGGATAGGTCAGCTGAGGCCCTCATGGATCTGCCCACGTCTTCACCGTACGTCCTTCTATCCAACACAAAACAAAACAAACATTGCTAGCGCATCGTTTTTATATCACCAGAATTGCCTGCCGTCGATCGATTCAGTCCAATGTTGTGATTTGTCTCACCAGTCTGCTCCTGTACGGCAGTGGTTCCCAAAGTGGGGTCAGGGGACCCCCAGGGGTCTGTGAGGGAGTTCCAGCCGGGTCCCCAGCTAAATGATAGTTTGGAGCCAAATGGACCCTTATCGGTCTGTAACTCAGAGTGTACACATTTGTACACTCTCAGAGTTAAATTAACATTGATTGAAAGTTTGGGAACCACTGCTGCATGCACACAAACAAACAAACAACCAACCAAACAAACAAACAAACAATTCTGTCCCCTAGATCCTCTCTCTTGTTTGGGTTCTGAGTCTTATGCACACAGCCACACAGTATCATATGGTATTTCTAGTGGCACGTAGACAAGAAAAACATACCCACCCCAATGGAATACGAGTGTTAAATCGGCCCGTGTTTAAACATCAAATGTTGATTGGACCAAAGGGTCACCGAAAAGACAGACGGGGAACCACACAGCTGGTCCTTGTGTGTCCCCCCCCCCCCCCCCCCCCCCCCCCCCATCATCATGTGCTCGAGGGAAACCAAAGCCCAGACAGAGGTAGGTGATCTGCTCTTTAAATGTGGGAGGTATGCAGGTGGGCAGAGTGTCCGGGCCAACAGGGAACAATGCACCATTCATAGTGTGACATTCTACCGGGGATCAAGAGTGTCCGGAGCGACGCACCGGGGGTTGACTTTGTTTCCGCCCCCTGCTGCCATTCACTCTTTCATTATCTGACGGCACAACACTTTGCACCGGAGCTGTGCGTCGGAGCCTCTTTTCAGTCCCCCACAAAGGACAAACTGTTGATACAGCAGGCCTGGCTCACTGTGGAGAGGTGTGTGGCTTTACTAATTGAGCTAAAGGTCTTGTTTGTGTTTGTGTTCGAACCAAGCCAACCCCCCCCCCCCCCCCCCATCTAAAGGCAAGGCTACAATGACTGACTGACTGAATGACTCAAGCCAGGATTCCAAAAGAATGGCTCATTCAGGTATTCTGTGACTTTGCTGGCTTAGGTATATAATGGTATCTTTCACTGGAATGACGTCGGAATGAGAGGGAGTTTCACAGATACTGGATGAGCCACCGCTCGTAGCGTGATGTCATGCCAGTGTGTTTGTTGTTAACCCTCATGCGGGCGACACCCTTGACCACACGCCCACACATACACACCCATACCTGTAACCTGAGATGCCTTGTTGCCGTTCAACTGCTCTTGGGCCGCGAGGAGAGTGTCTCATTGACAAAGAGAGGACATGTATATATATTTTATTCATGTTTTGTTCGTCCCAGACTATTTTCCGTTCATACTACAGACGGCGAATAATTTGTCAGCAGTACTTTCCATTGTCTGGAGCACAAATTGACAGAAGCGATATAGAGACTAGTGGGCTGTCGAGGACGGCGGGGCTGTGATTTGTGTTTTCACCGTCTGTTGTGTCGCTGCATGCAGACGGAGCGGAGGCTATCTCACTTACTCACTCACTGACTCGGAGAATCTTAACCTTCCCCTCCGTGCCTCGGCGCACTTAGCCGCCGAGTGCCGAGCCACGCCATTGAAGGCCGCCGCACGTCCCATCTGCCACGACTTCGCCCGGTAGATGTCTCCCTGTGCGTGAGGCGCGAGCGTGCATCTCTGCTGGAAGGTTTGCCTTCAGTTCAGTTCTCTACTTGAAGATAATTTGTTATAGATTGTACACTTTATGCTCAAAGGGTCAAATTTGAATGCCGGCTGTTGATGGGAAGAGAATGACGTTGGCCGTGTCTAACTCTAAATCCCTAAAGTCTAATTTCCTCCAGACGTCTTCTGTTGCATCGGAGGAGGTCAGGAGAAGTCCTGTGCTTAATGCCAAGGCTTTAATTACCAGATCTTAATGACAGGACCTTTTCAGTTAGTTCTCTGGCATCAGATTATTGCAGAATTTCGGAAGGAGTCGGATTGCCTCGTTGACCAGCCGCTGACCTCCGAGGCCCCATTGAACCCGTCTGTCTGAATGCTGTGTAAATTGTCGGTCGGTGGCATTACAGCCGCGTTGTTGACTTTGGCATCTGTGCTCCAATTTATAATTTCCACATCAAAGAAATGACCGGGTGAAACGAACCCAGCTGTGATTGATGTAGCAGTGTGACTGTGTGACAGAGAACTTGCAGCCAGTGTGTAAATAGTATTTCATAACCTGCAAGGTTTCTGGACCCAACCTTTTTGTTTGTTCTTGTTAGTGATGGGAGATTAAAGGTATATTCAGTGATTTGACTTAATTCAAATATCACTTATTTTTTCTTTTTTTCTGGATAATCCTCCCTACTATAGAGTGTGCTGACCATATAAGGAGTTCCTCCCTGTCCCCAGTGAGCCCCTGGGGTCAAAAAACCCTAGTTTCAGTTTTGGTGGCGGGTGGCAAAGCCTTCATCCAATCAGGATGAGAGGGGCCTTCCTCCAATCATGATCGAGTGGGGGCGGGCCTGGGTGCACATGCTGTTGGCCTGTTGCACTTCCCCCCACTGTAGAGCGTGCATGTGCACATTTTGTTACCGGGTGGACTGGGTGGTTTTTCAAATCACCCAAATCACTGAATGCTCCTTTAATCGGTCCTAACAGCTTGAAGAGATCTTCAAGCTCACAATATTAAATATATATAAAGTATTAAAGTTCAATCTGACTTGCCTAAGCCTGCAGTGCAGATACCCTGTTGCATGTATTTTTCCCAGAATGGACAACATTGTATCGGTAATTGGCCATAACGGCAATTAATTATATCGTATATCGATCATATCGTGCAAAATGTCTTATCGGCACATCCCTAGTTCTTGTAGTGAGATTTGTAGTGATCTATTAGCTTTGAGGAAAAAATGGTGTCATTTTCAGGTGAGATGTGTTTAAAATCATGCACCCGTGCTTTGTTGAACAAAATGTTAATTGCATTCAGAAATACTTCCATGAATACGATATTGTTCTGCCCCGTAATGTCATCTAATTAATGCAAATGTTTTTTAGAATGTATTGTGATGTTGTTTCTGTCCTCGGAGTGCGGTGTAGTCATCAGCCATGTCGGTTATTATTTTATTGTTTTTGTCTTTTTCTTTGACGGTTATGTTTTGTCTCTTTTTATTGTAAGTCTTGTTTTGTTTGTTTGTTTGTTTCTGCTATTTTTTTGACCAATCTGTAACTTGCTGTTTAAATATTACTGAAATGAAAAATTCATAATAAACAGATGTTTAAAAAAAAGAAATACTTCCAAACCATGGGTTTAACGTTTTGTGTTTCAACTTCCATTCTGACTATTGGCATTGGGAGAGCGGCGAGGTCGTTTGAGGCGTGTTCAGACATTGAACTTTAGGCCTTTAGGCTGCACTGATGTTTCATGCCTCTTTGTTCCTCCGCTCAGTGTTGCCAGATTGTGTCAGAGAAACAAGCGACCAGGTCTATGAAAACAAGCCCAAAAGAAGCCACTACTACTAGGCTATTTGAAAATAGCAGATCACAAGCTTGTAGATCTGCTATTTTCCTAAAACTAAATCTTGGAATAAAAGTGACAAATGTGGAATATGTTTTGTATGGAGGGTCTCGCTGGCACATATCTTTAGATGTAGGCCAGGGTCTTTGGACAAATACATTAATCTGGGTATCCTTGACATGGAGATATGTGAGAATCGATGGTTTAACCGACATTAGGAAACGAGCCTAAATAAGCAAATTCTACTCTTTAGAAACAAGGCCCCAAAAACAGCAATCCACAACTACAAATATTTAATTTTAATTTTTATTTAAGGAACTTTACAGAAACTTTACAGAAAAAGAAGCCCAAAGTCGCTTATAATAAGCCAACATGGCAACACTGCCTCCGCTTTTCTCCGGGATTATGCAGAATGGTGTGTTGAGACTTGTTTGACCCCGGAGCCAAGAGGATGGGAGGGTGAGCTGCATACTACTGGCTGCCGGATCATTGGCAGAGTGGACTTCTTCACTTATGGCATGATTACAAGCCTTGACGCACGCACGCACACACGCACGCACGCGCATTTTAATCATTTATTTATGTCCACATAAGAGATACAATACAAGGACACAAATATTTACAAGGTGCTGTTGCTGTACAGAATGCAATCAGCAAATACCCACACACCCGTTTCAGGGGTACAAGTCACAGCGTCTTCGCCATATTTGGCGGCTACCGAGAGTAGAAGAGATTGCACAGAATTGTGCAAGCCGTTTAGCTGCTTTTTTTAACCATCCCAAGTTGTTGGAAGCCTCTTACAGTTACAACCAACCTATGTACATGTCCTATAGGCTGCCAAATATAAACACAAGTAGATTGCACCTATAGCCTAGCTCCATGATGGTCTGGAGGAGCAGCTGGTATTGAATGACTTCTTCTAAGTTAGAATCAAAGATGCAGGACACTTCAAGAATGGAAACTGATCTGTTCTCTTCATTGACAATGACAACAACAACATCTGGTGTGTTGGCAGACACACACACACACAGACACACACAGAGACACACAGACGGACGGACGCTGGGGGAATAGCCTAGCACCTCGGATAACGTGAAACAAATCAGTGATGGTGTACGTGCCACTACGGTTTAGAGGTGGAGCACTGCTGCTCGCCTCCATTGAATCACAAGCTAAACAGCGTGGATTTAATTAGCTCTATATTGAGGTGTCTTGTTAGGACCTGTCTGTCTGTGGAAGGGTTATTCTAGGTTGGTGAATAGTTCAACAACCCGCGGTGCACACACAGCCTGAGACCGCTCCTAGTTGTCTGTACAGTATACAGACCTAGTATAGATGGATAGAGATTGACAAGGAGTAAGTGTTTGTAAAGCAAGAGAATATCTTTGTACACCACCTTGCGTGCAACAGGTTTCTCCTAAGAGAGATGCAATATTTATGCTTGTGCATATTAATGTGTGGTTCGCACATATCAGAATAAAATTTATGATGCTAGTTTTCTAGAATAAAATCAAGACTATTAAATGTCAGTTGGTTCAGGAAGTATCTCTTCGCATAATAAAAGCTTTGAGTGATAATCATGCGTGAAACCTAGGTTTCCAGTTTTAGACTGGAAAGCTTTAAGAATGGATTTTCTTGTCAGTCCTTTTGTTGGCATTCTATCGTAGGCATTAATGTTCAAATTATTACAATGTGAATATCTGATTTAATGCTCCAAAGAAGCTGCCAAATTCTTTATTCATGAGAACCCGGGAGAGATTCCCTTGCTTTATTCCACCAACTCACAGATTGAAGGTTGGCAAGCCGTTAAGAGTACCTTGGCTTCCTGTTGTCATGATCTGACAGCTGTCAACTGTTTCCATGTTTCACGTGTGCGCGTGTGCGTGTGGCGTGTGCGTGTGGCGTGTGCGTGTGGCGTGTGCGTGTGATAAACAAACGCATTAAAGGTCCTTGCAGTCCTTGCAGTCTGAGTGCGGTTTTTTTTTACGATAAAAAATCTGAAAAACGCATCAGTGCGCCGGGACCTTTACTCTGGTGTTAAAATAGCACATCTACAACCTCTCAAAGCATTGAGAGATGTGAGCTCGTTGTAAGTTTGTAGATCGGCTCTATTTTTTGCAACAAACTAGGGCTTCAGTGTTGTAGCATTGCACCAGACGTTTAAAGGGATACTTCACCCTTTTTGCAAAAATAAATAAATGTTAATGACGTTTAGAAGATTTAGAACGTGTGGTTTTAGTCTAGATATTTTAGATAAACGTTATCAACCACATAAAGACCACCTGGAAAGTAGAACAAGGCAGGCAGCCTCATTTCCCATGCTTCCGTTTGAAGATCACAAACCGCACGGTCTAACCCCATGCCCCACCCCCCCCACACACACGCACACACACACTACTGATGTAGGCACAGCTGTGGCTCTCGCCCCCCACCCTCTCCCCCAATGCACCTCACACCCCATCCACCCCACCCCCCGTTTGATCTATCCCGCTCCGTGCATTGTACCCCGGCCCTCTGGTGCTCCTTGATGGGCAACGGGTCAGGCGAAAGCGATCGAGTCGGCAGTCACTCTGACCAACCAGGGGCTCCGGGGGGGGGGGGCACAGCCTCAGGGCCCTTTTTTGAAGTTTGAAGCACTAACCACCACCACCACCACCACCACCGCTGCTGCTGCAGACCAGGGGTGGGGGGGATGAATATAAATGTGTCCAATATGGAAATGCATTATTATCCACACACAAAAGCAGCCGCACTCCAATTGGTGAATGGGCAGGCCTATTCTAAAAATAGTCCGGGTTTATGAGTTTCTCCCTTTTTTTCCCACCTCCGATATGGCAGGGAAATGAAATTGTCTTATTTCTGCTCCTTGGAACTGCTACATGGGCACCGGCACGTGCTACTTTATGTGTTGTTTTTAACGTTTGTTCAGTTCATAGTAGGCTGACCTTAGTAGACCTTCTGTCTCTTGCTGTCTTCTCAGTAGCGTGGGTTGGGAGGTTGGAGGGTTTGGTCCAAAGACCGTGTATTTTGGGGTGAATTTGTGGTCATCGCCCGGGCCAGAGGCGGTCTCCAGTCGGCTATAGAGCCGGCATTAGTATGGACAGATGAAAGAGAGAGGGGAAGAGAGAGGGGTTAGCCCCAGAGATGCGCTCACAGGCGTGGCGCTGCAGCTGTGTCTGGAGGGAGCTGGTTTGTATAAATACGGTGTGTGAATGTCTTAAAGCCTCGGTTAACACAGATCATGCTTTTCAAAGCGTGGTTTAGTTAACTTTGTTCCCGGAGTCTCGATGGTGCAGAATTGACAGGAAAGCAACACTCCAGGCTCCAGGCTTTGGAGCAACACTCCAGGCTCCAGGCTTTGGAGCACACCGCAAGACTCGTGCTGTTTGCCAAGATCACGGTCTCCGTCAGTGTTGCCACGTCTGCTTATTATGAGCGAATTTGGGCTAGTTTTTCGGTAGAGGTGCTTATAAATATCTGGTGGTTGGCTGACTTGGCTCGTTTCTAAAGTGTAGTGGCTTATTTTTGGGCTTGCTTCCTAAATGTCGTTCAAACCAGTGGTTCTCAAACATTGTCATGCCAGGTTTGTCCATGGACCTCCCCATTCCCTGGCCATCCAAACATATTTCCCCCACTTTTTGAGGGGCGCTACAATAATTTGATTGGCTGAGCACGGAATGTGATGTATGATGATGTAAGACGATAAGCGCCCCTCACTTCACACAAGTGTGATTTTTTTTCTTTCTTTTTTTTTTGACAATGGAAGATGTACAAGCTTACAGCGCGTTGCATTGCGAGACGTGAGCTTTGTAGATCGGCTATTTTCAAATATCCGATGCATATATAGGTTTAAAGTGCTCATGTGGCATAGTCGCTTCTTTTGGCCTTGTTTTCATAGACCTGGTCGCTTATTTCTCTCGCGAAATCTGGTAACACTGGCGTCTGATCAGTGCTCTGATCAGTTTTGTGAATTTTGCCAGCCTTGTTGTGAAGTCACAAACGGCTAATGTAGCCCAGCTTGAAGCGAGCTTATAATCATGTTTATGTAACACATTTATGTCTGTGTTCTTAGCATACGGTTCATAATTAATTTATTGTTCACTTACTAGCTAATGTTCTTTCTGTTGACTAGATTACAGTAAGAGGGCTATAACTTCATTGAAGCAACCATGTTCTCTACGTGCTCGGCACAGGAGGGCAGCCATTACCACCCTGACAAGTTCTACGCCCGTGACCTCAGTCCTGGGCCCGTGACCTCAGTCCTGGGCCCGTGACCTCAGTCCTGGGCCCGTGACCTCAGTCCTGGGCCCGTGACCTCAGTCCTGGGCCCGTGACCTCAGTCCTGGGCCCGTGACCTCAGTCCTGGGCCCGTGTCCTCAGTCCTGGGCGTTCCCCCGTCCGACACTACCATTAGCCGAGCATGGGTTCAGTCAGGGCCACATTTAGACCATTAAAAACATTCTCCATCGTTCACTTCACTTAGAGTGGCTTGGGCAGGAGGAAAAAAATGCATTTTCCTCAAGACTATTTGCCGCTGAGCCAAATGACAGTTTCCACAAGAAGTAAATGCCTCCTTGAAACTCTAGGACTGCATTTACTGGAGGGAGGAATGATGGCCAAAGATACACAATGGGGGGGGGGGGGGGGGGGAAATTACTGGTTTCTCTTCTAGAGCTATACTGTAGTTCAGAGTCAGACTGACATTAATTTATACAATATTTATGAATATGTTGTAGAGTTGAAAGTGTGAGAGAGATCTTCCCTACTAAAATTCCACCTCCTATAGGCTATAAGGTCACAACTTGTAGATCAGCTACTGTCAATAAAATAGGGCAATCAATTACTTTAAAAACATGAAAAGATGGTGAAATATGGTGATACCAGGTGTCTGCCAGACGGGGATGATATCAGAGATGCTAGCAATACAGGCAACACTACAGTAAAACCTCCTAAAACCTCATTAATATTTAATTCCTATGACCGTAGTTGGGGAAAAGGCCAAATGGCCTCTCCCCTAAAATGATGAAATTCCAGGCCTGTTGTACACGGTTGAATCAATACGTCTGACTCTGAACTTGAACAACCTTAAAACAAAATGTGAAAACTAAACCAGTTCCCATTTGTGTGTCTTGACTCCTGGGCCCAAACCCAAGGAGCAGTATCTCTAATAACAGTGAATTTTGAGACTGCATTTTTGGACAGAATGTTTTATTTTAGTTGGTTATGAGACAATGTCCTTGCAGCCCAATAAAATCACATTGACACTGACTGTTTATTACATCCTGTTATTTAGAGACGGCGGCAAAGAGCTTTGGAGAAGACACTGAATGAACATCCAATATAATTATACGCACTTACCAAAACAAATTTATTTTCTTAGAACTTTGAAAAATCCTACAAATCCTAAAAAATAAGAGTCTGTAGTGCTGTCACCTCATAGCTAGAAGGTCCTGGGTTCGATTCCCGCTGGGGACGCTGTGTTCTCTCCTCCGCGTCATCGGTGCCCATACCCTAGGTGGGGTTGGCAAAAGGGCCTTTATGTGTGGAGTTTGCATGTTCTCCCCGTGTCCCCTATAGAGTAGGTACCCTCAAAATAATCTCACAGTAATCCTTGTTTCTATACTGCCTCTATAATGCATGCCCCACCCAGTTATTGTCCGTGTCTCTTTTATGCCCATATATGGAGTTCTTTGTCAGGCATGCCCACATATGGAGTCTATGCAGATGTCAGGGACATTGGGATGTCAGAACAGGCCAGCTCCATATATGGGGATCTAGGGGTGATCAGGTGTGATCAATTGGCTAATTTTGGCCCTGGGCAGAGGCTTTTGTGCTGGTTCTGGACAATGGTGTATCCCACCGACTCAAGGCCGGGTACTGCACTCCCTGTGGGCGTGTGGAACGCCCTGTGGGCGTGTGGAACGCCCTGTGGGCGTGTGGAACGCGTGTGTCGAATGGCGGGACGAAGGGTTCTCGGGTTACGTGGATTCACACACAGATCATTTATAGATGGAGATATATATTTGTATTATGATATCAATAAGGACGTCCTTAAACAGTGACCATCAACATGAGGGCAGACAGGCTGCACTTGGACTGCGGTTTTGGGTTAAATGTATGATCACTCACACAGCCAATCCACCTGCTGGGTTATTGAAAGTGTACACTACTAGTCCATAGTGATACAGTATGCATCTGTGAGCATGTTGAGCCTCTGGAGAATTTGATAGCCTCACAGTGGAAAGTCTTTGCAGGAGGCACGGCTTTTGTCCCTGGTTTCCGTGTGGGGTCCATCATCCTCCGCTGTACTGATCGCATATTCATTCCAATGGTTATTCTTTCAGCTTGTCCCGCTGGCCTGATGTGCTTCTCCGCTCTGACCGCAGATTGTCAACCGTTGTCCTGCTATCACGTTTAATTTAACCACTTAACCCATTAAGACCTCAGGGCAATGCTATGTCTTCTAAATCAGTAGTTTGCAAACTTTTGCGTGCCATGGATGGACCCCCCAAAATGATATGCATTTGGCTGTGCGGACTAGTCCATCTGAAAATGTTTTGGTCCAGGGAGAGGCCAGAAACACTTTCAAGATATTTCGAAAAATTTAAAAAATAGCAGATGTACGCTCGCAGCGTGGCACAAAGTTACGTGGTGTGAGCTTGTATATCTGCTATTTTTTGAGAACCACTGACTGTTCTAAATCCTACGTTTTCTGAAAATGTTGCTTTGTATACGGCTAAAATCTAAAGTGACACGGATGCTTTTGCCGTTTTAATGTGTTAAACCCTTAGCTGACCGGGGTGACGTTGACTCGTTTCGAGCTTGGCTATTTTTTGCTGAATGTTCACCGCAGAATTGGGACGCTCGGGTTCATTTGGTTAAGCTGGCATTTGCTGAGGTCTTCAAGTGCAGACTTAAGGAGAGCATCGGTTTGGCTCGAGGGGGGACGATGTTTGTTTGGAATCCAGAAATGACAAATCCGCATAAAGAATCATGCCATGTGTCAGAAAATCTCCGACGGGTGGCCTCAATAGCTGTGACAAGAAGAATTTGGTTATGATCCGTTTTGGACCTTTTACCTCATAGACACTCTGCAGCCATAAATCATGGTCTCATCCTAAGCCATCTCTCCCAGCAGCATGGCTTCTCTTCTTATTCGTTATTTTACTGTGACAGACAGTCCACTTCCATCCATGTCCGTCTGTCTCATTTGCCCATTTCACATAGTCGTCAGCAACATCCTGACAGCCTGTGGAAATCTCAGTTTTTTTTTTAAGGGCATCTTGTGTTGACATGTGGGTGTCTGCAGCTTATTTGACAGTGGAGATGTGTGCTCAAATAATTTCCTGAGGAATAATTGAGCTGTCGGTGTTCTCTCATACAGTACCAGAGTACGCATGCCCTCTTCAACTCCAAACAACTTTATTATTCCCAGTAAGGGGGCAATTAGTGCCGAGAGGCTTGTAGCAGAAAAACACGGTAACGTGGCAAACAAATACGGAGCTAATTAATGTGGAATAAAATGATCTTGATCCACATGAAGCCACATGTATGTCCCCATTCTGGGCACGTCATAATGGGTTGAACATTCGTGTTGTGAGCTTGTGTAAGATTGGCAACAGATTTAGTGTAGAGGGGAAAACATTTGGTGGCCAAGGATAGACCTCTGGGGGTCCCCGGTCAATGAAGGATAGACCTCTGGGGGTCCCCGGTCAATGAAGGATAGACCTCTGGGGGTCCCCGGTCAATGAAGGATAGACCTCTGGGGGTCCCCGGTCAATGAAGGATAGACCTCTGGGGGTCCCTGGTCAATGAAGGATAGACCTCTGGGGGTCCCTGGTCAATGAAGGATAGACCTCTGGGGGTCCCCGGTCAATGAAGGATAGACCTCTGGGGGTCCCCGGTCAATGAAGTACAGTAGGATAGACCTCTGGGGGTCCCCGGTCAATGAAGGATAGACCTCTGGGGGTCCCCGGTCAATGAAGGATAGACCTCTGGGGGTCCCCGATCAATGAAGTACAGTAGGATAGACCTCTGGGGGTCCCCGGTCAATGAAGGATAGACCTCTGGGGGTCCCCGGTCAATGAAGTACAGTAGGATAGACCTCTGGGGGTCCCCGGTCAATGAAGGATAGACCTCTGGGGGTCCCCGGTCAATGAAGTACAGTAGGCTATAGGGTTTCAGTGGTTAAATGGCCACTTCACCCCTTTTGCAACCAGAGCTTATTTTAGTTTATGTGTCTGTGTGTATTATATTTTTTTAAATATATTTTAGTCATGATGCCATGTTCATGAAAATGTGGTCTCGCTTCCTTCCTGGACTACAAAGTCACACCTCCACGCAGCCTCCCCCCCTCTCCACAAGGAGGGGAAGTGCACTAAAGCATTATGGGCATTGTAGGAATTCTGCAATCCAGTCAAACCCTGTTCAGACACACAGACTTCATAATGTTTCTGGCCATAGGGCCTGTTATCTACTCCAGATACTATCAACATCGAGTGACTGCAGTTTCTTCCAGCAGTGAAATGTCCCTTTTAAAGGAGCATTCAGTGATTTGGGTGATTTGGAAAAAAAAACGGTCCACCCGGTAACAAGATGTGCACATGCACAAGCTCTACAGTGGGGGGAAGTACAACAGACCAACAGCACGTGCACCAATGCCCGCCCCACTCGATCATGATTAGAGGAAGGCCCCTCTCATCCTGATTGGATGAAGGCTTTGCCACCCAATGCCCAAACCGAAACTAGGGTTTTTTGACCCCAGGGGCTCACTGGGGACAGGGAGGAACTCCTTATATGGTCAGCACACTTTATAGTAGGGAGGATTATCCAAAAAATAAGAAAAAATAAGTGATATTTGAATTAAGTGAAATCACTGAATATGCCTTTAAACGCTACCAACTGTAAAAAAAGAAAAAAAAAGTATTTAAAAGTTATAGTGCCCAAGGGCTTAACGATTTAGATTAGAATGTCAGTTTACAAGCAGGTGAAATATAATGACGCCCCGAGGTGCAACATAGCCAGTTCTCCTACAAAAACATGTCCAGGAGAAGATTAAAAGCTCTCGGCTTTACAGTGAATTTGTTGGCTATAAAGAGAGGAAATTCTCTTTTTGTTTGTCAGTCTGATAATCATTGCAACAGATTTAGTCAATACTGTTCAGACTGTTTCTATCTCTTACTGTGAGGCTGTGAAACCACTAAGACAAAAGAAAAGCTCAGAAGGCTTAATAAAAGATTGATAAAAATCAACAGAGGATGATGACGGACCTGATGGAGGATGACGGCAAGAAAAATTCACCTATTGTAGAGTAGACGGTCCGTCAATTCTCTGTTATGTCTTTGAAGCCTCTGGAACAGAAGACCGTGAAAGGAAATGCACTGTACATCAAAGCCAGTCTGTTGTAGACTACGGGTGCAACGGTTTATCAAACTAATCTATTTAATCACTCCCTATTTTAGTCATGTCGTTATAGGTGAATTGTTTCAAAACATGCAAGTCCATGTCATATAGAGATGGTGAAAATAGTAGGTCTCCAAGCTCACAACATTATTTTTGTATGACACTATTTTTGTGACAAAGTATACATGCATCTTGATTATTCGATTCATAAAAAAAAGTATTCAGTTGAATCATCGCTAATAAAATGATCAACGGCTGCAGCCCTAGGATCGACCATCCTGAGTCTTTCCAAATGACCAAAATATTTTCTTCCAGGCACCATGCTTGCCTCCCCAAAGTGTCTCTCCAATTAGAGCGATGTGCTCTTGTATCGTCATCACGACATCAAACCTTCGCCTCAATTACCGAAAGATTATTTTCAAAATGGTGAAGATGGCACATCTACAAGTTCACAATGCGACACGTTGTGAGCTTGTAGAATGGTTATATTCCGCTGTTTTTGTACGCCATGATTTAGGTAATTATATGTAATCAATTATTTTACTTTTTTTGTCGATTGCAGGTTAAGAAATTCAAAATGATTTAATTGCCCGCTCTCACTCTATTTTGAGTGGTACCAGACAGCACAAGATTGAGGACATGCCTGCGATGTAGGGGTGCATGTGTGCAACGGTTAATGAACTAATTGATTGATTGATTAATCAATTATAAAATCACCTCATGAAAATAATCTCTTAATAATTGATCTCTATGGTGGGCATCTTGCTTCTGTATCAATCGATGAATCAACAAAGCAATGGAACAATCCATACGAAAATAATCGGTACAGTTAGTTGCAGCCATACTGCGATGCCAGCAGTGCACGTCTGTGGTCTCTAAGCTTAAAGTTAAGGTATACCGTATTATCCGCCTGGGGTAATGCATCCTCTGCATGATTTCACCCATCCTTACTACTTAGGAGCAGTGAGCAGCCACAGTGCGGCACCCAGGGACCAGTTCCACTTCTAATGCCAGTACCTTGGTCAAGGGCAGTGGCACGTGTACTCTGTACTGCATGTACCTACAGTAACATGCATGTGTAGGTGGAAAGTGGAGTAACTGTAGCCTGGCTAAAGCCAGACCGAATCAGCCGTTGTGATTTGAGTCTGGCTTATTAGCCAGGCTAGAGTAACTGGGGTAAACCCAGCAAACATTACACGCACGCGCGTACGTACGCATGCACGCACGCACGCACGCTGCCTCTTGATCTTCTGAGAGAGATGTGGGGGTGGGGAGGCGGGGGTGGAACACACACAAAGCAAAGGTTGTCGGGATCGGGACTCGAACCCTAAAAATGATCACTCCAAAAGAAATCCTTGGTTGATGCTATCGCTGTCCAGTGTAAATACAGCTTTATTCTACTCCTGTCTGGAGCTTCTAGGCCCCTCTTCCCCAATAACTCTGAGGAGTTAAGACCCCCGGCCTGTCTACCCGTGACGAAAATCTCTCCTCTCCTTGACCTGATCTCAGTGCTCTAGCAGCTGTCTGACCCCCAGCTGGCTGTTGATGTCAGCTTTTGAGCGGTTAAAAAAAACTGCACACTTTGGCACAATTTCTGTATGCCATGCATTTTTCACACCCTTCTATTCTCCGAAGCACGTCTCCAGTCTTGACATTCATCAGTCAGAGTCGGTTGCCTTGCCAGGCATGCAAAACAAAACAAAGCGTGATGTTCAAAATGTAGAGCAGGTGTGCTTCCTTTGCTCTGATTGCCTCCTTGGCTGTGGGTACTCACTCGGCGGCGTTGCCATGTCTGCTTGTTATAAGTGGCTTTTAGGCTTGTTTTTCTCTGTACCGTTTGCTTGCAAATACTGTATTGGTGGTTGCGTTTTTTTGGGCTTGGTTATAAAGTGTAGTTGCTTATTTTTGGGCTTGCTTCCTAAATGTTGTTTTAACCTAAACATTTTCATGGCAAGGACCCCCAGATTAATATAGGCTGTTTTGTCCACAAGACCCCCCCCCCCCCCCCCCCCCCCCATCTGAAAATATTTTGTTCCAGGAACCCTCATACAAGTTTTGTTTTCTTTCTTTGACGATAGCAGATCTGTAACAAGCTCAGAGTCATAACGCATGCACGTTGTGAGCTTGTAGATTGGCTATTTTCAAATAGCCGTAGCCTATATAGTCACTTCTTTTGGGCTTGTTTTCCTAGACCTGGTTGCTTTTTTCTCTCGCAAAATCTGTCAACAAGTGTGCTCAGCTACAGTCAATAGTTAGGACTGTGAGCATGTAGTAGATGGTCTAATTTCTGTGAAGATATTTGATGCATGAAAAGACTAGACACAAGTATAGAGCCCAGAGGGTTTTAGGTGGTTCAATTCTGCTACACAATGATTTCCCCAAATCCATCCATGAGCACTTTCACATCAAAGCCCATGTGACCCATCACAAACATGGTGTCTGCTGGAAGCAGATTGGCATTATTTCACAAAGGAAGAGCAAACTATACAAACGATTCTAATGCACAATCCAGACTAGAAGGAGGCAACACGGTTACTGCTGCTGCCAATGCAGGAGGGAAAGCTGCCAAAAGAATTGCAGACTGTGTGAATGTGTAAATTAAATGGGCTTATAATGTCACACTCACTGCCCTATCATTCAGGCATAAGGATATCTGAATAATTTGTCTGTGAATTGTAAGCAGTGATTTTCAACTAAATATATAATTTCAACAACCCCCAGTTTGACATTCATCAGTCCACAGACCATTGTATATGATTTGCTTTATCTCTGGGACGCCAAGCATTATTCATTTAAATATGAGATTGTACAAATGGACCCAAACTTGTGTCCATACATAGTACTTACTTTAAAGTGTCTCACGATCCGCGCACCGAGCGCCACGGGATCGTCTACGATCAGTGACGCCAAAGAGAATTGATTGTTTACTACTAGGTGTTTGGTTCATAGGCGTTGATCTGTTGTTACCGCAGACATAAAACGGCTCCAGAGCAGGTTGTGTCATGGTGTGCAGCATAAGTTGCCATGGCAGTGTTCCCCTGTAAGAAGTGAACCCTGAAGCTAACCGTACTAACCCCAAATCCTGTTTCTTACTACATGGGCCCTGGTGAAAACATTCTCTACCTGCTTTGGAGATGATTTAAAAACGGCTGCATCATAGCGGATTCAGTCAGCCTGTTCCTCTCTGTCTCTCTCCACTGCTAGCTTGACAACCTGGCTTGACTATACTATAGACATAAGCATAAGAGAGATTATTACAATGTGTTGTTTTCTGTAAGCCTGTTTTGCTCAATACAAATGGACCCCTCGACACTGCAGCCCCTGACCTGACATCATGATGTCTGTCATTTTGCACATTTGCCAGCATCCATCTCTGGAATTGAAAACGGCATTTGGCCTACAGCTCCTCCACACCGCCCTTGTGCTTTGGTTTATCCATCCCTCCTTCCTTCGATCGTCCACAGATGTCTGACTCTGAGCCATACCATGATCTGACACGAGAGCCACAGTGAGTGGGAGATGTGATTGGTCCAGAGTCCAGACAGACCAATGCAACTAGTCGAAACTCCTTGCAGCAAAATGGGATAAGGGAAAAAGGGATAGTTCCTCTAAAAAAAATATGTTCCTATCGATTACTCACCCCATGGATGGACTTGAATTATGGATATTTTTGAGGGGCACGGAGACGTTTGAGAACTTTGTTTAGAAGGTATTTGTGGAATCGGCCTCAGGTCTTGATGGGTTAAACGGGGTCTGTGTATTCTCACCATAAACCGACTGACTCAGCAGGGCTGGGTTGTGCACATTACACTAGTCACTAACAACACAAATACTATTCTCCATGTTGGCTGTCGGCAGTCTGGCACATTAATCTGCACTACCATAATACCAGCCACTTTGCCACTGGGATAACTATTATTTAGAAAGGCTGCTGAGAAAAGTATCTGGTATAGACGCAGCCAGCTGAAAAACAGAATCTTGCCTTGAGTCCTCCTGACTTGGTTATTTAGTTTGCATAGTCTGCACTTTTTACAGTGACGCTGCCTTGACTCGAGCATCAGCATTGCCGTATTTAGTCGTTTAAACTAAAGTGTCTTCATTATTATTGACCCGACTGCTTACAGTATCTAGTTGTTGTTTCATGGTGATTGCAGAAACCTTATGCACATCATGTTTTTAGGTGGGTTTCATTGCAGAAACCTTATGCACATCATGTTTTTAGGTGGGTTTCATTACAGAAACCTTATGCGCATCATGTTTTTAGGTGGGTTTCATTGCAGAAACCTTATGCGCATCATGTTTTTAGGTGGGTTTCATTGCAGAAACCTTATGCGCATCATGTGTTTTAGGTGGGTTTCATTGCAGAAACCTTCTGCGCATCATGTTTTTAGGTGGGTTTCATTGCAGAAACCTTATGCGCATCATGTGTTTTAGGTGGGTTTCATTGCAGAAACCTTATGCGCATCATGTTTTTAGGTGGGTTTCATTGCAGAAACCTTATGCGCATCATGTTTTTAGGTGGGTTTCATTGCAGAAACCTTATGCGCATCATGTTTTTAGGTGGGTTTCATTGCAGAAACCTTATGCGCATCATGTTTTTAGGTGGGTTTCATTGCAGAAACCTTATGCACATCATGTTTTTAGGTGGGTTTCATTGCAGAAACCTTATGCGCATCATGTTTTTAGGTGGGTTTCATTGCAGAAACCTTATGCGCATCATGTTTTTAGGTGGGTTTCATTGCAGAAACCTTATGCGCATCATGTTTTTAGGTGGGTTTCATTGCAGAAACCTTATGCGCATCATGTTTTTAGGTGGGTTTCATTGCAGAAACCTTATGCGCATCATGTTTTTTAGGTGGGTTTCATTGCAGAAACCTTATGCGCATCATGTTTTTAGGTGGGTTTCATTGCAGAAACTTATGCGCATCATGTTTTTAGGTGGGTTTCATTGCAGAAACCTTATGCGCATCATGTTTTTTAGGTGGGTTTCATTGCAGAAACCTAATGCACATGTTTTTAGGTGGGTTTCATTGCAGAAACCTAATGGGCATCATGTTTTTTAGGTGGGTTTCATTGCAGAAACCTTATGTGCATCATGTTTTTTAGGTGGGTTTCATTGCAGAAACCTTATGTGCATCATGTTTTTTAGGTGGGGTTTCATTGCAGAAACCTTATGTGCATCATGTTTTTTAGGTGGGTTTCATTGCAGAAACCTTATGCGCATCATGTTTTTAGGTGGGTTTCATTGCAGAAACCTTATGCACATCATGTTTTTAGGTGGGTTTCATTGCAGAAACCTTATGCGCATGTTTTTTAGGTGGGTTTCATTGTAGAAACCTTATGCGCATCATGTTTTTAGGTGGGTTTCATTGCAGAAACCTTATGCGCATCATGTTTTTAGGTGGGTTTCATTGCAGAAACCTTATGCGCATCATGTTTTTAGGTGGGTTTCATTGCAGAAACCTTATGCGCATCATGTTTTTTAGGTGGGTTTCATTGCAGAAACCTTATGCGCATCATGTTTTTAGGTGGGTTTCATTGCAGAAACTTATGCGCATCATGTTTTTAGGTGGGTTTCATTGCAGAAACCTTATGCGCATCATGTTTTTTAGGTGGGTTTCATTGCAGAAACCTAATGCACATGTTTTTAGGTGGGTTTCATTGCAGAAACCTAATGGGCATCATGTTTTTTAGGTGGGTTTCATTGCAGAAACCTTATGTGCATCATGTTTTTTAGGTGGGTTTCATTGCAGAAACCTTATGTGCATCATGTTTTTTAGGTGGGGTTTCATTGCAGAAACCTTATGTGCATCATGTTTTTTAGGTGGGTTTCATTGCAGAAACCTTATGCGCATCATGTTTTTAGGTGGGTTTCATTGCAGAAACCTTCTGCGCATCATGTTTTTAGGTGGGTTTCATTGCAGAAACCTTATGTGCATCATGTTTTTTAGGTGGGGTTTCATTGCAGAAACCTTATGTGCATCATGTTTTTTAGGTGGGTTTCATTGCAGAAACCTTATGCGCATCATGTTTTTAGGTGGGTTTCATTGCAGAAACCTTCTGCGCATCATGTTTTTAGGTGGGTTTCATTGCAGAAACCTTCTGCGCATCATGTTTTTAGGTGGGTTTCATTGCAGAAACCTTATGCGCATCATGTTTTTAGGTGGGTTTCAGTGCAGAAACCTTATGCGCATCATGTTTTTAGGTGGGTTTCATTGCAGAAACCTTATGCGCATGTTTTTAGGTGGGTTTCATTACAGAAACCTTATGCGCATCATGTTTTTAGGTGGGTTTCATTGTAGAAACCTTGTGCGCACCATGTTTTTAGGTGGGTTTCATTGCAGAAACCTTATGCGCATCATGTTTTTTAGGTGGGTTCATTGTAAAAACCTTATGCGCATCATGTTTTTAGGTGGGTTTCATTGCAGAAACCTTATGCGCATGTTTTTTAGGTGGGTTTCATTGTAGAAACCTTGTGCGCATCATGTTTTTAGGTGGGTTTCATTGTAGAAACCTTGTGCGCATCATGTTTTTAGGTGGGTTTCATTGCAGAAACCTTATGCGCATCATGTTTTTAGGTGGGTTTCATTGCAGAAACCTTATGCGCATCATGTTTTTAGGTGGGTTTCATTGCAGAAACCTTATGCGCATGTTTTTTAGGTGGGTTTCATTGTAGAAACCTTGTGCGCATCATGTTTTTAGGTGGGTTTCATTGTAGAAACCTTGTGCGCACCATGTTTTTAGGTGGGTTTCATTGCAGAAACCTTATGCGCATCATGTTTTTTAGGTGGGTTCATTGTAGAAACCTTATGCGCATCATGTTTTTAGGTGGGTTTCATTGCAGAAACCTTATGCGCATGTTTTTTAGGTGGGTTTCATTGTAGAAACCTTGTGCGCATCATGTTTTTAGGTGGGTTTCATTGTAGAAACCTTGTGCGCATCATGTTTTTAGGTGGGTTTCATTGCAGAAACCTTATGCGCATCATGTTTTTTAGGTGGGTTCATTGTAGAAACCTTATGCGCATCATGTTTTTAGGTGGGTTTCATTGCAGAAACCTTATGCGCATCATGTTTTTTAGGTGGGTTCATTGTAGAAACCTTATGCGCATCATGTTTTTAGGTGGGTTTCATTGTAGAAACCTTATGCGCATCATGTTTTTAGGTGGGTTTCATTGCAGAAACCTTATGCGCATCATGTTTTTAGGTGGGTTTCATTGTAGCATGACTGTGACTCCAGGGAGAGGGTTGAACCCATCATTCTTTCAAATGCAATTCAATCATGCTTTGGAAATGTTCTTGGCATTTACTGCACGCTTGAAACTATGAGCCATAAAAGAGCATAAGCAGACCACTTAAAGGAGCATTCAGTGATTTGGGTGATTTGGAAAAAAAACCGGTCCACCCGGTAACAAGATGTGCACATGCACACGCTCTACAGTGGGGGAAGTACAACAGACCAACAGCACGCGCACCAATGCCAGCCACACTCGATCATGATTGGAGGAAGGCACCTCTCATCCTGATTGGATGAAAGCTTTGCCACCCAAAGCCCAAACCGAAACTAGGTTTCGACCTTTTGACCCCAGGGGCTCACTGGGGACAGGGAGGAACTCCTTATATGGTCAGCACACTTTATAGTAGTAGGATTATCCAAAAAATAAGAAAAAATAAGTGATTGTTGAATTAAGTGAAATCACTGAATGTACCTTTAACCACATTAAGCCTGGTGTCACTATTTTTGGGCAAAAGTTCAAAACCGTACTTAAAAAAAAAAAAACAATTTAGCGTTGACCGGTCCAGTGGTTTGCTAGATTAGTTCCGGACACACAGGCGGTGCTGATGGACACACAGACGACTCTTTTACAGAGGGCTAGACTCCCGCAGAGCCGAAACAACATGGCCGCCCTGTCCTGGGTTCAGCTCACCCCTAAAGGTCAGCAGGAAAGGCCCTGGGCATGTTGTCTGGTGGTCCTCTTTATGAAGTCCATGAACATTTTATGAGCTGCAGGAAGGGCTTCATGAATTGGTTCTAAAGTGGAGTAACACTTTTGTTTACAGTTATGTGAAGTTCCATGTTTTCTTTTTCCCCAGTTGATTTATTTGTCAGTATATTTGAAAATTTGTTAAATATCCACTTTGCACCTATTCGACTGCATGTTTAATTTGGTCTCAAGTCTGTCTCACATGTAGAATATTGTGCACACATCATTTGAACATGAACCCTAGCACCGTCCCCTATTCTGGTCATTGCATAATGGGTGGAAGTAGATATGTGGCAAAATTAGCAGATCTACAAGCTCATACCGCCGGCCTGTGAGCACCATTTCGTCATCAACCCACATGACGAAATGTGCCTGACCGGTCAGTCACACAAGGCTTCAGATGTTATAATCGTGTAAGTGTGTGTGAAATGAAGTTAGTTTGTGTACATATGAAAGGATGTGTTCTAATTATTGGCTGGTGACCCGGTGGTTAGCACTGTTGCCTCACAGGAAGAAGGTCCCCTTTCTCCCCAATTTAGTAGGAAATGTGTGTAGGGAGGCCTACACACATTTCCGTGTTGTCACTGCTTGTCACTGTGCTATCCCAGGTGTTCTCAACCCGTGGGTCGCCAAATTATTTTAAAGTCAATTTGTATTGGGGGGCGCGAGACATATGGCCAAAGCATTTCCGGGGGGTCCCCAGCCAAAAACGTTGAGAACCCCTGTTGTATCCGACTGACTCACCTTCCAGTGAGGAGCCCCCACCGGGAAGGACGTAGCCTTTGTCCTACTTCTCCTGCCCAACACTCCCCGCTGGCAGGGGCCGCCCAAGCCCGTGGCACCCGAGACCGACCCTCCCCAGAACACGTGCGAATTGTGTTCGTGTTGTTTGAACGAATATGTGCGTTAGTAGTAGGCCTAACTAGAAATGCACTCTGTCGAGGTGCCAACTTGCGCCTTGCACGAGCACCACGAGCACCACTAGCACCACGAGCACCACGAGCTACCGGAAGGTCGCCAGTTCGAATCCCCGGACCGGCACGTTAAAATTGAGCAAGGCATTGAACCCCAACCATAAAATGTTCTATGAGCAGGGCGTGGCTGTAAACAAGCATCTCGAGCTTAGTCCACTTACCCTGGGTAAACAAGCATCTCCAGCTTAGTCCACTTACCCTGCAGGGTAAACTAAGAACTTTGCTTTTGCTTTGCTTTCCTGTGACCAGACACCAAACGGGGCCCAGGGCTATCTCTCTCTCTCTCTCTCTCTCTCTCTCTCTCTCTCTCTCTCTCTCTCTCTCTCTCTCTCTCTCTCTCGCCCATGTGAAGAGAGGCAGACGATGACCTTCAGCATTCTCCAGATAAAATTAAATGGGTGGGGGGGGGGGGGGGGGGGGGGGGGTTGGAGGAAGACTCTGTATTCTGCTCGCACCAAAATATTAGACTATTAGATTCCGACTAAATGCCAATGCCTCACAGACTACAGAAAGGTCTTTATTCACTTTTTTTTTTAGAAAGTAATACTTCTACTGTAGGTGAAATGGATAGAATTTCAAATGAGTTTTGAACAAAAATGACTGTACTGTACTCTGCCTATTTAGTAATAATAATAATAAACTTTATTTATATAGCACCTTTCATACATAAATGCAGCTCAAAGTGCTTCACAGGGCAGAACATAGAAATAACAATAAAACACAAGCAAACAGTTAAAACGATAAAACAATATAATGGCAAAGAACATCAAAAATAAAAGTATAAAAACGAAAATAAAACATAACATGCAGTAAATCAGTGAGTAGGAACACAGATATTAAAACTCAACTAAAAGCAAGAGTGACGAGGTGAGTCTTGAGTTGAGCTTTAATAATGTCTACAGAGGGTGTGTAATTTATACCAGGCCGTTCGTTGGCCCGTAAAAGCAGAAAGCTGCCTCACCATATGTTTTTGTAGACATATTTTTGAGTGGTGCAACCACTCCAAGGAACAGCAATGTCCGTGTTCAACTATGTATGTTTGTGTGTGTGTGTGACTATGTGTGTGACCAGTACCAATGAGTACCAAAAGTGGCACTGTTGTGCCAGAAACAGAGACAGAGAGATAGTATTGCACTGTTGCCTGTTAATTACAGAGAGAGAGAGAGAGACAGAAAGATAGTAGACGATATATTTTTATTAAGTGGCAACACACAATGAACATGAACGTTAGCCTAGCACGTAGAAACACACATGAATGCTGCGTGCGTGCATGAACGCGGTGCGTGTGTGGTGTGTGCGCGTGCGTGCACATGTAGTGTGTGCATGAACGCGGTGTGTGTGTGAGACTGGGTCAGTGTGTTCTAACCAGGAGTTTAGTAATGTTAGGCTACACTGGGAATTCCACTTCCACTTCAAGATGTTTTAAAAGAATCACACCCGTGTGAACTGAGTGGTGCAGTGACATCACACACTAACCATAGCAACCATGCTCGTTTTTTTGGTACGAACACGGGTACACGGGTACAAAGCCAGTTGTTGGAGTGGTTTGCACCACTCAAAAATAAAGTCTACAGTACAGTAACTATAACAATAAATGTGTAGTTGCACCACTCTGTTCACACGGGTGTGATTTTTGGGGTACTTCAAGCGGACCATCAGTGGTGTAGTAGTGTTCTGTACGCTGTGTGCTGTCCAACTTGGTAGAAGGACAAGGCAGTAAAGATTTTAAAAGTGGTTACATATTTAACAAAAAATAACAAGAGCTTGTGGATAAATTAGTACATTGAATCTGTTGGAACACCTGTTCCTTCTTCCATTTCCATTTGCACGTTTTCTTTTTTTTTTTGGTGTACAAGCTTTCCAACTAACGGCAACGATTTGCAACTTCGGCTCAGAATAAGGGGAACATGGTGGATGTTCAGGAAAGGCTGTCAAACAGTGTTTCCATGTCTGCTTATCGTATTATAGGCCCTAAGTGATTTTGGGCTTGTTTTTCTGTAAAGTTGCTTTTAAATATTGGTAGTTGTGGGTCGTGTTTTTTGGGGCTCGTTTCGTTTCGTGAGTAGTTGCTTGTTTCCCATTGTTTTGCTTTCGCCTGTTATTTTATTTTTATTTTTTATGGAGGGACAGACAGTAGGCTGACAGGAAATGGGGAGAGAGATGGGGGGGAAGACGATCGGGAGTCGAACCCGCGGCACACTGCCAGACTGGATTACCTGCAGGCAAGGTGCCTGGACCACTGAGCCATGGCCCAGGCCTGTTTCCCATTGTTGCTGAAACCAGTGGTTGTTAAATATTGTCAGGACCCCCAAATTAATTTGTCCACATATCTCCATCTGAAAGCATCTTGTGTGTAAGATTTGTGTTGTTAGGAGAGAGAGAGAGGGGGAGGGAGGGAGGGAGGGAGGGGGAGAGAGGGAGAGAGAGTGAGAGAGAATTCAAACCAGTTATTTGGAGTCCCACTTGCAATATCCTCATGTCCTACTCCTGGCCCACAGGTTAAGAATTGCTGCTGCATACCGGTAGTATCTGTAGAACTTATTTTCCTTTCAGCTGTTCCCTTCAGGGGTCGCCACAGCGGGTCATCTGCCTCCATCTCACCCTGTCTTCTGCCTCCTCTTCTCTCACACCAACTAACATCATGTCCTCTTTCACTACATCCATAAATCTTCTCTTTGGTCTTCCTCTAGGCCTCCTGCCTGGCAGTTCTAACCTCAACATCCTTCTACCGATATACTCGCTATCCCTCCTGTGTACGTGTCCAAACCATCTCAGTCTAGCCTCTCTGGCTCTATCTGTAAGACGTCTGACATGCACTGTCCCTGCTCTGATGTACTAGTTCCTGATCCTATCCATCCTTGTTACTCCCAGAGAGAACCTCAACATTTTAGTCTCTCTGCTACCTCCAGCTCTGCTGTTAAACTACTTTCTGGAGTATAATTATTTTGGCTGTGCACCTTTTATGCTGCCCGGGAGATGAACCCTAAGATGTTTGACTTCGGTGCCCTTCCTGCTAGTGGCTGCTAGCAGGCTCTTTGACTGTTTTGTTTTATTGGTGTTGTGTTTTTTTTTTTATTACGGTAGCCAGAATTTACTTCCAAGGCAAGTTTATTCAGCTCGGGCAATTCATCGTGCTTTACACACAACACTAAGGCCAAGTGCAAGAGAAAGACATTATACAAGGGCATTTAAATGCAACTACAAATAATTACTAAAACAACTGACAGTTGTAGCCTACCCTCTGTTTTCTGGGAGTTTGTTCCGGATGTGGTGCATAATAAAACTGCTTTATAAACAAAAACGGTAGAATTCTGAAATCAATTCTTTGACAGACGGGAAGCCAGACTGTGTGTGTGAGTGTGAGTTGATCTGAGAGTCTTTCTTCTCTCTCTCCACAGAGCTTCCAGAGAACTGGACGGACACGAGGGAAACGCTTCTGGAAGGCATGGTGTTCCAGCTCAAGTACCTGGGAGTCACACTGGTGGATCAGCCCAAAGGAGAGGAGCTGTCAGCAGCTGCCGTCAAGAGGATAGTGGCCACGGTGAGACGCACACACACACACACACACACACACACACACACCTTACACTCCAAATCAAAACATACGCCATCAAAAACCTGTCTCCAAAACACAGCGACGCAGAAAAAACAATCATAGAAAAACACAACAAACATTATTTTCTCACAATGGATGGACATGATGTGTTTTTTCCTGGCGCGGGCGGCTAGGGTAGCGGTCGGTCGGGGCACCTAGGCTGCTGATGCAGCCCGACGGCGTGGCGCGGGTTCAACTCTCGATCCCGACGACTTTTGCTGCGTGTCACTTCCCTTCACTCTATCCCCACTTCGGTCTACTGTAATCTATCAATGAAAGCAAAAAAAAAGACAATAATAATAATATAGGGCTTGTTCAAAATAACTGAGGTAATTAATTTGTTATTTTTTTTTTTTTTTTAAGATATCTTTTTTGCGGCTTACGCCTTTTATTGGTTTTTTGAAGGGACAGACAGTAGGCTGACAGGAAAACGGGAGAGAGA